>NC_139704.1:27277263-27607263 GCF_964188405.1 Protomyctophum parallelum
TCTTTGTAAGCAGAATACCTTTTAACCGTATATCCACCATGACAACCATTAATATGGTGAGAACCAGGAGAATTGTCCTCCACAGACAGACAGACAGACAGACAGACAGACATTGTGTTGGAATGGAGGCTCAGTAAACCCCCGGGGGGCTTTTTGGCAAGGCATTAAAGCAAACATTGTTTTTACAGTGAAGTTGGTTGACTATAGTTACAATAGCACACTTCTCTGGCCCGTTGGAGGTTTTCACCGTGGAACCTTGCTGAGGTCCAGGCATGAACAATAAACGGGAGACAGGCAGCATAATTAGGTGTTCTATGCATGCATGCATGCATTCATTTTCATTGTGTGAGTGTGTGTGTGTGTGTGTGTGTGTGCGTCCACACTGCACTGTACATGACGTGTCTGTCTGTTAGCCATCCATCACCATGTCTGTACTCATGGATGGATTTAAAGGCGCACGACTCTGACTCACTGTAACTATTATACAGTATAAGTACATTTACTCACAGAATTACCGTCAATGATGAAAAACAAAGAGGCCTTTTCCAGTTTCATTTGGAAGCGGGCCTCCACCCTCAGTGGGGCCTCCAAGCTCCGACGGACTGTCGGGGGTCAGTCAACCATCCCCCGCCACCCTTGGCCCCTCTATCTCACTCGCTGCCTTGCTCTCTCCCACAATGACATAATTGTCGAGAGTAATGGCTGAGTAATAGGTATATTTTGGGGGGCCTCATATTTGGCCTTGAAACGGGGCCTCCAGATTCCTAAGGTCGCCCCTGCGCGGCAGTGCTGTATACAGACACACCCTATATATATACAAACACAAACACCCTGTACAATAGCCTGCCATATGGAAGCTCTCTTTAAGTGCTGCTTTCCGTAGAGCAGCGGTAGACCAGGTAGTGGTATAGCCTCTCACGTCCAGTGGTCGGTTTTATGACTGCTGCTCTCGCGCTGCCACGTTTGCCTTGACCACACAGTGACCGCTGACCGCCGTCTGACTAGACACTAGAGTGATGCGCTCCACCTGTTTTAACCACTTGAACCCCATGCGTCCGGCCCGGTCCATGTTCTGGGCAGATCGACAACAAACTCGCAGTGTGTCTGTTTTTGGGCGAAGACGTTTGGGTGTAGTTGGAAACGGTTGTCAACATATACGTTCAGTTCTTTAAGGCATTGGTTCCCATAGTGGGGTGCGGGACGACCAGGGGTCCTTGAGGGAGTTCCAGGGTGTGCTCAACTAAATTATAGTTTGGAACCAACTGGAACCTTATAGGTCTGTAACTCTGAGAGTGTTGGTTCCATTTGTACACTGTCAGAGTTAAATTAACAGTGATTTTACAATACAAATTGGGGTCTCAGAGATAGAAATGCCATTAAATGGGGTCCGTAGACTAATGCATGTCAAACTGAGGGTCCTTGAATTTAAAATGGTTGAGAATCACTGCTAGAGCCGTAAAAATCTTCTCTTATGGAGGGGTCCCTGCAGGCATATATTTTCAAATGGGGGGCCGCGGGCTAATTAGTGTCAATTTGGGGGTCCTTGACGTGAAAAAGTTTGAGAACCACTGCTGGGCCCTATTTTCGCCAGTGCCTCTTAGTTATCCATGAACTTCTTTGCCTTTTGTTCAAATTGTTCAACTAGTCGAGCTACATCGACACGTTGTGAGCCTCTATTTGAACTATTCAAAAATATCTTTCAAAATAGTAAAAATAAAAGAAGAAAAAATAAGTTTAGGGCCCTAAAAATAAGTTTAGGGCCCTAAAAATAAGTTTAGGGGCCTAAAAAAAGGCAAAGAAGAATAGGGCCCTATTGTCGCCAGTGCCTTAAGAGGATGCAGTGCAGGAGACTGTTGGAATCATAATCAAGCACAGGAAAGGAAGGATGTGAAGGGAGCGATGGAAAGGAAAGAGGGATGAGAGGGAAGGAAGGAGGGATGAGAGGGAAGGAAGGAAGGAGTGATGGGGAGGAGGTCAGAGTTCCATGGCCATGCATGTCTCTAGGTCTACGGCACTGTTTAGCCCCTGACCCAAAAGAAACATTTGATGCTTCCCCAGGACCCAAACTATTGAAAATAGCAGCTCTACAAGCACACAACGTGGCGCTTTCGCTTTACGGAATTTCTTCTGATTTTTATTTTTTATTTTTTATTTGTTGACAAAATTGTCAGTATATTTAGTCATCATAGCTTATAGTTTTATATTATGATGCCACACCTCGTAGAGATGTGGCATCAAGCAGCCATCCCGGGGCCTTTTCCTGCTGTGAGCTGTCCATGTCTCGTCCCCACGGCCGGTACAGCAGCACTGATTCCACTGTAGCCACAAACGGCCGTCGCCTCTCGAGGTCATCTCCCGTGGCAGATTCCCACACTCTCCTCGTCCCATCAGCGATGGGACATACTTGCTTCGTCGTCGTCCTCCTCGATTGCGACTCTCAGGGCAGGAAGTAGTCTCCCTACTAGTAGCTTGTGGATTTGATAAGCTCTTGGGAGATCCCAGTCACTTAACACACAAGGACGGAGATCGCCTTGAATGTTTTATATTGATTCAGTTTGAGGTCGCGCTATACTGTCTTATCTGCGTCTCTGTGTCTAGGACAGGGGTTCTCAACGTTTTTGGCAGTGGGGACCCCCTGGAAATGCTTTGGCCATGTCTCGCGACCCCCGCCCCGCCCCGCCCCCACTCCCCACCCCTAATACAAACTGATCTTAATAATAGAGAAATTATATCATAAATGAATACTGAAACCAGATATAATCATTAAGGAAAGTTTATGCACGTGTACTATGTAAACTCTTCATTTTGGGTACCCCCCAAAATAAATTGGCGACCCCCCGAGGGGTCGCAACGCACGGGTTGAGAACCCCTGGTCTAGGAGATAAACTATACTCTATACTACTGTCTATCAGCGTCTTTGTGTCTAGGAGATAAACCGGAAGTGGTCCGTCCGTCAGTGAAAAGGTTCCCCCTCGTTGACTTCAACGATAGCCGAAGTCTTTACTCTTGGATTCTAATCCCAGATTCCGATTCTAATCAAAACAAGCTTTGTGTTCAAAATGGGGACACCATGACGCTGTAAGTGGCTAAAGTCCGGAGACTCCAGTGTCCAAAAAGGATTGTGTGGCTGGCTTTTCAGAGGACTCCACTGAGTCCTTGATTGGAATACCTGGTATCCCCCAATTCATCCACCCCTCTCTCTGTCCTCTTTGTTAAAGGAACCCCGGTTCCTTTAACACCCTCTCCTTTCTCTCTGCATCCTGATCCCTCTCTCTCCTTTCTCTCTGCGCCCTGATCCTCCGCAGAGTGCCCGGAACTCCTCGGAGGCTCCCTGGTGGATTTGCGAGAGGCCTGATCCGTCGCCACGGAATAAATGGGGCTTCCTCTCCTGGGCAACGGCGGCGTTATTAACAGACTGGTGATAACAGGATTAATTCCCCCAGCAGCAGCCGTCACTGACCCCCATAGATCTGGATCTGTTTAGAGGAGATCTTTCTTCTGTCAGCCCCACTTTCACTCAACCAGCCGGGCTGCTCATGGGCGCTGTGTGGAGAGAGGGGTGCAACCATCCATTATTTTCTATTAGCGATAATCCGCTAGATTACTTTTTGATTAATCAAATAATCAAGAAGCATGCTTAAAATATGATAATACACATTATACGTATATTCAAATACGAGTTTTATCAACATACTGTAGCAATCAACCACGTGTTATTTTTTACGTATATATACTGGCCAACGGTGTTCGTGTTAAGTAACGTGAAAATAGCAGATCTGACGAGGTGTGTCTTTATTTTGATTCAAGCACTGGGGTTGAGTACATGTGAAAGGCTCAGGAGTGTAGCGTAGTATTGTAGCAGCATCTCCACCGCAACACGGTTGGTATATTTGAGGTGCAGAACCAAATAGCCAGCCGGCTTAGTGTGGGGGTGTGTGGGTAATAGGACCTATACCGTTTATACCACCTATACTTTTTATTTTATTTATATATATATTTTTTTTTTATCCCACGATTTTGTAACCCATTTTTCACCCCTGTGTCAATCATCTAATGTGATCCTGGGCTCTACACACCCTCCACCAACCTAGTCCCCATATATGGGGGACAAGGGGAGAGCAACGGACTTGAACTCATGCTTCCTTCATGCCTGAGTGTCCAAGTTGCTCCTTTACACCTGACAGGGGGGAGTTTCCCTGGTTGGACGTAGCGCGTGGAAGGAACACGTTATTACAATCAGTTCCTTTCCCCTCCATCAGGCGCCCCGGCTGGCCAGGGGGAGGCAGTTTTAGTGACCAGGATTACTGCATGTTTTTTGTGAGGGTACCTACCCTATAGGGGACACGGGGAGAACATGCAAACTCCACACAGAAAGGCCCTTTCGCCAACCCCGCCTTCGGGTATGGGCACTGATGACGCGGAGGAGGAAACACCTATACTATAGGTGGTATAAACAGAGACAGGATTTATTCCATTTAATCACTATGCTCTGTCTAACTCAGGGACTCTTCTAGAGTTGTGGGTGACCAATCAAACTAAAGCCCATTACTATTCAAACGTTTTATTTTGCTGTGCTGTTGGAATCCTTCTTTTTCACAGTAGGAGGTTTGGCTGATAGCTGGCTGACAAAGTGACTGAGTGTAGGTGAAACGGGTTTGTGAGCATATTATGTCTGATCAAAAATATCTGCTGGCTGAAGCAAACAGCCTCACGGAGCCTTCATTATCACACCCATTCAAACGACACCTACCATCAGCCCCCAGTATTTACAACAACACCTAAGTATCAGCTCCCAGTACTTACAACACCACCAACCATCAGCTCCCAGTACTTACAACAACACCTACCATCATGGAGGCTTCAATATCACACCCATTCAAACACTGGAGACACATTTTATTTTTAGACACGATGACATGAGCGCCTTTTACTCCCACTGTTCTTGCACCACTGGCAGAGGGAGGATGAGGAGGGAGTGTGATGAGGTGTGTGTGTGTGTGTGTGTGTGTGTGTGTGTGTGTGTGTGTGTGTGTGTGTGTGTGTGTGTGTGTGTGTGTGTGTGTGTGTGTGTGTGTGTGTGTGTGTGTGTGTGTGTGTGTGTGTGTGTGTGTGTGTGTGTGTGTGTGTGTGTGTGTGTGTGTGTGTGTGTGTGTGTGTGTGTGCGCACGTGCGTGTTCGTGTGTGTGTGGGGGAGGAGTGTTTTTCACTTGGTCTGAGGAATGCGAGCGAGGAGGAGAAAGGAGGCGGAGGTCTGAAAAGTTCAATAACTTTAAGACATAACTGTTGGGCAGTAAGCTGGAAGAAGCCGTGTTCTTTCTTTCTGTTTTTTACTTAAGTTAAAGTAGCAATACCGCAATATACAAAAATACTCAGTTACAAGTCTATGGCATGTGTATTGAGAATGAAGTGGAAAAGTATCTGCGTCAAAACATACTTGCATAATTACGTAATAAAAGTGGGTCTGCTACATTTTTGTTCAACATTTGTGAGCTTGTTGATTGGCTATTTTCGATTAGCCAAAGTGTAATATTGGACATAAAGTGTAATATTTTAATATATTGTCAAATCCTCAGAGTAACTAACTAAAGTTGCCAAATAAATGTATTGGAGTAAATACATAAAGTACATTATTTGCCTCTGAGATTTAGTGTGTGGTAGAAGTATAAAGCATAAAGAAAGAGGTTTGTTGCCAGAGCATGATGACCTTTGGAGGTCACAGGGGTGACCTCCACCGAGCTGACGGACAGACTTACACCCCCTCCGCTCCACTCCTATAGGGTCATGGAGGTTAGGGCTCACGGGGTCACGGACAACAAGCTATAGAGGGTCGGGGGTCCTTAATTCTATTAAGGGTGGAGGGGGAGAGGGAGGGGGGGGGTCTGCATGAAGAGTGCAATGAGGTCGTGAACCATGATTTATTTTGGCTTTGGTAATGGTCAGACTAGGCACACATGGGAGCTGATGGTAGGTGTTGTTTTAAGTACTGGGAGCTGATGGTAGGTGTTGTAAGTACTGGGAGCTGATGGTAGGTGTTGTAATAAGTATTGGGAGCTGATGGTAGGTGTTGTAAGTACTGGGAGATGATAGTAGGTGTTGTAAGAACCGGGAGCTGATGGTAGGTGTTGTAAGTACTGGGATCTGATGGTAGGTGTTGTAAGAACTGGGATCTGATGGTAGGTGTTGTAAGTAGTGGGAGCTGATGGTAGGTGTTGTAATAACTGGGAGCTGATGGTAGGTGTTGTAAGTACTGGGAGCTGATAGCAGGTGTTGTAAGTACTGGGAGCTGATGGTAGGTGTTGTAAGTACTGGGAGCTGATGGTAGGTGTTGTAAGTAGTGGGAGCTGGTGGTAGGTGTTGCATTCCACCTCAGCAATCCATCTCCCAGGGGTCTAGAACATGAAATACCTCGTTCTCAGTTGACACCGACAATAAGCCACTCTGCCCTACTTACTTATTATATTTGAATACACATCAAACAAAAATTAGCATGTAAGGAGATAAGCAAGGATTATCTTGTCTCGCTACACATTCATTTCTAACAAGCTCCATCTCATCACCAAATATTTTATTTAATTCAAGTACTATTATGTGTTTGTATATTGTGTAACATGTGTCTGTGTGGATGTGCGTTGATGCAGGCAAATGTTGTATATATTATTGTGAGCTGTTGATGTTCATTTGTGTGTGTGTGTGTGTGTGTGTGTGTGTGTGTGTGTGTGTGTGTGTGTGCGTGCGTGCGTGCGCATTGTGACTGTTGGCTCTGGCTGAATGTTTGCAGTCATTGTCGGGTTGGATTAAGCACGATTTATACTTTGTCGCACGGCTGTGTTGCGCGTCGAGAACAGCTGACCTACAAGCTCACAACACGTCGCATCCGCACTATATTGTGAGCTTGTAGATCAGCGCGGCACCGTCGTGCGACGAAAGTATAAACCGTGCTCGATTCCACTTGCCCAGACGGATTTGCACTTGGCACGACAGGCCGAACATATCTGTCTCTGCTCACAAACTGATAGTACAGGCTGCAAAATGGAACACTTAATCCTCTTCCACTAAATAAGGGCCTAATTTTGGCTAAGTGAGGCCTCTCCATGGGAGGGGGGATTAGGGTGACCCATTACATTGAAAACCAATTTACATCACTGGGTCAGAATCTGCTTTCTTGTCTCATCAGGTCTACAGGTGTAAAGAAGTGGGTGCAATGTGTGGGTTTTTTATTTTAATTAGATTTTACGTAAGCTCTATCAGAGGCAAGGAGAGAAAAAAGAGACGTAAAAAAAAAGGTTTACATAATTATACATACTGTAGGATATCCAGCTGGTACAGTATACGTGTACATGAGGTTAGACATGAACATAGCAGAGGTGCGTGAACACAGCAGCTGTATGTACTACGATATTTGTTGTGATTTTGGTTTACCACACGTGGTCAGTCCGGTCTGACACCAACAAGGGTCGGTGGGCGAGAATAATACTGATAATATTATACAATTTATATAGCGCTTTTCGAGGTACTCAAAGACGCTTTACAGAACAGAAAAAAAAATATATATATTGTATTAAGTTAAAAAGATTAAAAGCTAGAAACCAAAGGTAGAGAAACAAAAAGAGTGTGTGTGTGTGTGTGTGTGTGTGGGGGGGGGGGGGTATTATGTAGGAAAAGCAAGTCTGAAAAGGTAGGTTTTGACTGCTTTTGAAGCAGTAAGGTGCAACAAGGGTATCGGCGCACTGCATTGGTATTTTCTTTGCGATTATTCTGCCGATTACTTTTAATTATTTCAGTCTTTCAATTCATCGACTATAATCAAGAAGCTCCTTTTTAATATATCAACCATTCAAGCCCTATTTTATACTTGGATCGATTGGTAATGGATTATTGTTATCTATTATCAATTATGTAAAGAAAATATATATGAGATGGATTGAAGCTCGCATGCAACTCTCCAACATAACTACGTTACTTTTACCTGATTCATACTGTGGAAAAGTAAATCTACAAGTATTTATAATTTGTGTGTGCTCTCGTTCTCTCTCTCTCTCTCTCTCTCTCTCTCTCTCTTCCACCCTCTCTCTCTCTCTCTCTCTCAGGGTGTGTGCCGTGTGCAGTGACGCCATCAGGGGGCCATGGCTTTGGTTCAGGCCCTACCCTTGTCCGTGACTGACCGCCCCGGTTCGGGTCTCGACGCGCAGCCGTGCCACCCTCTCTCGTCGTCCCACTTGGCTCACCCTTGCTCCGCACCCGCCAGCATGGGCTCCGTCAGCAGCCTGATATCGGGCCGCTCGTACCAGGAGAGGCACTGCCGCGCCGCCGCCAGCGAGCACGGCGCTAACAAGCCCCGGCGCTCTGCGGCGCCATCGTCCTCGTCCTCCACCACCGGCTGCTTCCGCCTGCAGGACAAGACGCTCCGCAGCGGCAGCTCCCTGGAACAGCTGCTGGTCGTCAGCCACCACCTGCAGCAGACACAGGTATATATACTCTGTCACACGTATGTAGGCCCTGTGGGGGGACGCGGTGTCGCCTCACAGCTAGAAGGTCCTGGGTTCGATTCCCGCTGGGGATGCTGTGGGCGCTGGGGGCGTGTTCCCTCCTCAGTGCCCATACCCGAGGCGGGGTTGGCGAAAGGACCTTTCTGTGTGTTCTCCCCGTGTCCCCTAGGGTAGGTACCCTCACAAAAAACATGCAGTAATCCTGGTCTCTAAAACTACTGGCCAGCCAGGGGAAGATAAAAAAATCAAATAAAAACACGATAAAATCACTAATGTTATGTGTTATGTGTGCGCCGCCAGGCCCCGGCGGTCCAGCCGCCACCGCTGCCCAACAAGAAGCACCACCCACCGCGGCCCGCAGGGAACTCGGCCGGGTCGGGGGGCGGCGCCGGAGGAGGAGGAACAACCAATGGGAACTATAGGAACGTGTGTGACGAGGAGGCGGTCTTGGTGGGAGGGGACTGGAATGACAAGGACGTGGTGGAGGCGCTGGCCGCCCGAAGCCCCTGCAGCGACTCCGAGGAGCAGCGGGACCACAGAGCGCTCGACGGGACCATCGGAGGGCCGCCTCCCAAACTGGTGCCGGTGTCGGGACAACTGGAGAAGGTGAGAGAGAGTGACTCATTTTAGACCGGGAGACCAGATTCTACAAAATGTCTTCTAAATCGGGGGTTCTCAACCCATCATGGGTCGCGACCCCTCGGGAGGTCACCAACTTATTTTGGGGGGTCCCCAAATTATTAAAGAAAATATATATATATATTTTCTTTTTGCAACTGAAATGGAAGAGTTTACATAGTACACATAGTGCCTGCATAAACTTTCCTTAATGATTAGATCTGTTTTTTTGTATTCATTTATGATATACAATATATTTTCTCTATTATTAAGGTTATTTTTGCAGTCAGTTTGTATTGGGGGTGGGGAAGGGTGGCAGGGCGGGGGTCGCAAGGCATTTCCGGGGGTCCCCAGACAAAAACGTTGAGAACCCCTGTTCTAAATCATGACAGTTTTCTGAAAAACCCTATGTATCAGTTGGTTCTCAAACTATTTTTATGTCAAGGAATCCCAAAATTATGTAATTGGCCACCGACCCTCATTTGAAAATATGTTATTCCAGAGATGTTTGCTGTGAAAGAATATATATTCAAAGATTTGCAAGATTTTAGAAAAATAGCAGATCTACAAGCTAATGGTGAATAGTGGCACTCTGTGCCACGCTATGACCTTGTAGGGATGCTATTTTTCAAAAGCTAAAGTTTAAAATAATGGTTAAGGTGACACAGATGCGTACTACTCGGGTCTAAATGGGTTTTAACTGATGGGGACATGTCCAGTATATGTGGGGCAATGGCTATATTAGGCCAAGCCATCTAAAACAGGGTTTGTGCGTGTGTGTGTGTGTGTGTGTGTGTGTGTGTGTGTGTGTGTGTGTCCTCCAAAGTAGACCACTCTCACAATGTGATAAATAAAATAAAGCATAAATTAAAGTTCCGGGGGCGTTTGTAGGGTGCACCTTCACCACTCAGCTCCACACTGTGATGTGTACCCTGTTCATTTTGGGGGGCTTGTTGATGATGAATGATACTATGAAACTTAACAATTCATTAACTAGTACTCACCTAATGACGCCGCCACGGAGGATATACCATGTTTAACGTAATTCCAAAGTGTTTAGCCTACATTGTTTAATTCATAGACGCATGCGGTTTTTATAAACTTTGGCTAAAAGCATGTTGTTGTTATTATTCCACTAACACCCGGCACTTCTAGTCGAGTAGACTGTCATGGCAGCTGGCTACAACCGAAACAACTTCCTCTTCCTCTTCAAAATAAAAGCTGCTTATAACAATACTTTTATTTCTTAAGTGAACTACACTAGGATGTAGTAGACGCTGACGCAGGATAGTGGGCTTGGAAGGATAAATAAATCACACAGAAGGCAGGAGAAATAAACTCCGCAGACAGTCAGGGCTTTATTATTTTTAAATCTTGCCAACAAAATGGGGAGGCCCCTGGAGACTCGAGGCCTGTTTCAATTGAAACGATTGAAACATATTATATGTTTCAATATATGTATAAGGCCGCCAATGTGTGTGTGTGTGTGTTGGGATGAGACGAGAGAGATTGATAAAGAGCGGGGGAGACGCGCTGTGCGCTCTGATCGAGACGGTTATGTTTTTAATAAATTAGAAACAAATGGTCCGAATGTTCACTCGGAAATTCCTGCCGAAGTTCGAGTCCTAAAATAAGGGCTAGGGTACAGCCTTATTCCTTCTAAAGGCCTTTTCAGACAGGGAGCTGACACGCCTACTGTAGTAATTTGATTTCAATGTGCGTTTCAATTTGCACAGGTATTTTCACCCGCGCTGTCCCATGAAATTGTCACGCGCGTGCTCGTTTCGCGCACACGCCCGCGGTCGACTAGACCAGGATTGTTGTGACCTCATGAGCAGACCTGTCGCTGATCCAGGCGGCCGCAACATCTGCGTCGCACGCTCCCCGTTTGAAAGGACCATAACCCATTTTGACCTGACATCGACATTTTAAAAATGTTTTCTAAATCATGACAGTTTTCTGAAATACCTATGTTTCTATATCAGTGGTGCTCAATATTTCATGTCAAGGACCCCAAAATTATCTGTAATTGGCCCCAGACACCAATCTCAAAATATGTTGTTCCAAGAAGCAAAGATTTGTAGCTAAAAACGTTCACTCTGAAAGAATATATATAAATATTTGCGCCACATTTTCACGATTTTTCAAAAGTAGCAGACCTACAAGCTTGTAGCGCGGCACCGAGTGCCGTGCTATGAGATTGTAGATCTGCTATTTTTAAATAGCTAAAGCATAACATAATGCTTAAAACACCAAAAAGGGTTCCCGCCCCAAAATGGGTTAAGGCAATAAGACATGCTCATCATGAAACCGCCTAATAGAGGTATGCCGTTCGCTCCTCAGCAGGGCGCTGCCCGGGATGTTTTTAAGCCGTCTAATTGGCTATTTATCTTCATTGATCGCCGGGGGAAGCTTAATCACTCTCCTGACAGAGCCTGACGTTAGATGGTTTGACAGGGCTCCTCGGGATCAATAGCAGATCACTTACGTTCAGAGTTCACTCCCTGAGACCTGATAGCTAGATCGTTAACGAAGAAACGTTTAGAAGGACCTGTGTGCATCTTTGCTTCGTCCGTTTCACTTCAGTGTGTTCGCCGTCCCAGCCTCTCTCCATCAGCCTCTCTATCTGGGAAGAGAGATGGGCAATCGTTAAGAAAATTGCTTAAAAGAAAGCATGCATATTAATTAAACCAAATGAAACTGATCGCTGCCCCCTCACTGACCCCTCAAATGAGCTCCAACCAGCTGCTGCTAATTAATTAGCGCAGCTCGACTCTTCTCAACCACCCGTTCTTGTATAAGAAACACCAACACGATCATATATCTGTTGGTTTCATAATTGATTTTTCAGATTTTACAGTTGACTTTCAAAGCCCTGAATGGGCAGACTCAGCAGTTATACTGCAGACCCATTGCTGACCCATCATGAGTCCGTCCGTGTTGCAGCCTTTAGATGGTGCTGGTCGTTACCACGGGGGGGCGACCAGGCCTTTGCAGTCCCTATAGGCGTAGAAACGAAATGCCTGAGGATCTTAAGGCTCGCAAAATCAGCATAAAAACTAATAGAATGCGTCAATACCAGTGTTGTTTTTGGCAGTAAATCTTGATTTCAGTTTTAGTCGCAGTCTCTTGAATAGTTTTAATTTAGTCACATTTTTGTCACCTGGAATGTTTTAGTGTTAGTCTAGTTTTAGTCGACTAAATGTCATAAGATTTTAGTCGACTAAATCTACAGTTGATTTAGTCAAACAAAATGTATTTGGGCGGGCCTTGATGCCGCGTTGTGAGTTTGTAGATCGGCTATTTTCAGCATGCAACTAATTGTAAAAATGACTTATACTGGATCTCTTGTCCACTAGTCCCTTCCTAACATTTTAGTCTAGTTTTTATTTGTTGACGAAATTGTCAATATATTTAGTCTTAGTTTTAGTCATCATAGCTTAGTTTTCATTTAGTTTCCATTTAGTTTTCGTCATTGGAAAAAGGTAGTCGACAAACAGTTTTCGTCTTATTTTTAGTCAACGAAATCAACACTGGTCAATACGCACATCACTTAGTTGAGGTGCTGGGTTGGAAAGGGACCAGAAAAAGGTCTTCATCGGGTCAAACTGGAGATGTGAGTATCTCACCCACTTAAATAGACACCCACAGGTCACGTTAGAAATCAAGTGTTCAACATTTGCATATCACAAGAGTTGAAACAACACAAATGGCCATCATGATTAAATAATCAGGTAACTTCATCTTTGGCAACAAATAAGAGTTATAATTTAATGGTGGTTACAGTTATGGAATTATAGAAAGTGGTTGAGAGGAAAGTCCTCGTTCAGTCCTTTAGGAGACATTCGGAAAATCGCAAAAAACAGTATCACATTTTAAATCACTTCTGAAAACCCTCCTTTTCGATCTGTGGTCATTTAATATCTCTGTTTCTTTTGTATAACAAACTATGCTATAAAAACTGGTCAAACTGTGAAATAGTATTAGAAAGAGGCAAAAAGTACCATTCCAAGTGTCCAATTTCAAATACTGTATATTCATCCACTGCTGTAAAGCTGTGTAACTGTGTTTGGAAAAGCGCTTCACAAAGAAATGAATCATCTTCTATTCATTTCGGAACATGGAGAAGGTGTTGATCAAAGAAATCAATATTTATGTCCTATTTATTTCAGAACATGGAGAAGGTGTTGATCAAAGAAATCAATATTTATGTCCTATTTATTTCAGAACATGGAGAAAGTGTTGATCCGGCCCACGGCATTCAAACCGGTGATTCCCAAAAACCGCCACTCGGTGCAGTACCTGTCGCCACGGCCAGGGGGCGGCGGTGGCGGCGGCCTGTCGGAGAGCCAGGGCAGCCTGAACCTCCTGCTGCCCGTCGGGGGCTCTGGCATCGTTCCCGTTAACTGTGCTAACGGGAACACCGCGGTCGGCAGCAGCGCCGACGGGAAGCGTAACTCGTACAGCGGCGGACGCAACGCTCGGAGCAGCCAGTCCTGCTCCATGTCTGACTCTGGACGCAACTCCCTCTCAAGGTCATTACGGTTTAGGACTTTTACAATCCTTTTCTTTTTCTATTTAGGAGTTTTCAATTTCAGTTTCATTTTTGTTAGTTTTCCGCTTGGCTTAGCTTGTTTCGTTTTTAGGTCATTTCGAGGAAGCAATCTCATTGCTTCTAGCCGTTTCTTAAACCTGCGCAAAGGATCACCTACTCAAAACAAAGATTTCAGCTGTATTTTTCTCCTGGAGCGCAGCAGACTCGGTGGCTATAGGCTAGCTAGTTTCTTGGGACATTCGTGGTCTTAGTGACTACATCTGTCAATAACTTAGTTTTAAGGGTAACTGTTGTATAATTGCAATATTAGCGAGTTCCGAAAGGTATCGCAGAAGTTCATTAATGATGTTGTAATGTAATATTGCTTAAATGTTTGTCCCTTTCTTTCTCTCTCTCTCCAGCCTGCCGACTCACAGCAGCACCGGCTACAGCCTGGCCCCCAGCGAGGGCTCCAGCTCCGGGGGGTCCGCGTCCGGGGTGGTGGGAGGAGGAGGAGGGGGTCCCATCATGGACCCCATTATTATGCCGGGCCTGGGTGGGGGTCGGACCACCTCAGGAGGAGGAGGAGGAGGAGGGAGCCACCACGGTCACACCAACTCGGATAGCGGGCGGTCCTCGTCCAGCAAGAGCACAGGCTCTGGTTCGCTGAGCGGCGGGCGCTGCGGGGGCGTCGGCATCAGCGGCGGCGGTGGGGGCGGGCAGCCCCTGTCGGACAGCGGCTCGTGCGGGCACTCGCCGCTGCCGCTGGACGGCTACGAGGGCGTGGTCCGAGAGCTGGAGGACAAGCTGAGGGAGAGAGACCTGGAGCTGCAGACGCTCCGGGACAACCTGGACGAGAACGAGGCCGCCATCTGCCAGGTGTACGAGGAGAAGCAGCGGCGCTGTGAGGGCGAGATGGAGGAGCTGAGGCAGAGCTGTGCTACCAAAATGAAGCAGGCGTCTCAGAAGAACCAGAGAGCACAGCAGGTCCTGCAGCTCCAGGTAATACTCCTTGTGTTCTGTTGCTGCGCTCACACGGGCAGATGCAAAAGATGCAAAGATCACAGCATAATTTTGTCCTGTTTGTCCTCCACACGGTCGTTGACACCACCAAGCGTGCGTCTGTAGTGACTTGTGTCATAGAGCGCCAAAGTCCTGACGTCACTCGCTCATCCCCTTGATGGTTCACGGAAAGTCATTTGTCTATGGAGAATAACATGGGCTCATCTTAAAATCGTTATATATGAGCATTGTGGTCCAAAAATAAACAAGCTGTATCGGCATTATTGTCAGGGAGGTGTCTCTGTATCGTTTGCGACAGTCAGTCACTCATATATGATACAGTCTGTTTCTATAGTGAAAATGTAACTAATTCAGTAGCAGTAACAATAGCGTTTTCTCTCAGTCAGTTGATTCTTCATATCCATGAAGAATGAGTGAAACGGCCGGGATGACATGTTTATTAATTATTTTTCAAACACAGATCTAAACACGGATCTAAAATCCCCCTATGGGGATTACAATGTAAATAAAAAAGTACACGAACCCGTGGATTTGCGCCCACTACCGATATTGACGTCAGACTTCGGTGCTCTATTGCAGCTACAGTTGTACCTTGAACTGCAGGTCCTTCAGTTCCAGGTATACTTGTACTGTATATACCGGGGGATGCAGCCATACCGTTTATATACAGGTACATGTGAATGGGCGAGAGAGCGTGCCAGTCCCCTGTGAGGAATACTATAAATACAGGAACTTACTGCGGTAAAAGTTTACATTTTGCAGAGGTGTGGCAACTTGCCCTATGTTAACCTTCCAAGAACCACTGCTCTAGAATCTAGGTGTATCGACATGACTGTGTGTGTGTGTGTGTGTGTGTGTGTGTGTGTGTGTGTGTGTGTGTGTGTGTGTGTGTGTGTGTGTGTGTGTGTGTGTGTGTGTGTGTGTGTGTGTGTGTGTGTGTGTGTGTGTGTGTGTGTGTGTGTGTGTGTGTGTGTGTGTGTGTGTGTGTGTGTGTGTGTGTGTGTGTGTGTGTGTGTGTGTGTGTGTGTGTGTCTCTCAGGTCTTTCAGCTCCAGCAGGAGAAGAAGAAGCTTCAGGAGGACTTCTCGGCGCTGCTCCAGGACAGGGAGACGTTGGAGAGGAGGTGCGCCAACATCCAGCGGGAACACACTCAGCTGGGACCACGTCTGGAGGAGACCAAGTGGGAGGTGGGTCACAGGTCAAAGGTCATATAGGCTCTGTGAGACCAGCGTATGGTCCCTCTAAGAGACAGCTTGAGTAGACTGGAAGGTTGAGCACAAGGGAAGGACCATGAGATGTATGGAATCCAGACCAAAATGCTCTATATATAGCCTGAGAAATCGTGATTTTTCTGTCGAAATATACCGTATATATGCATGTATCTAAGGATATCAGGGCTGGACATTAAGGCTTGTCCTGTTGTCCGGGACAAGTAATAAATCTTTCCGGACAAGTGCATTACATTTTTACTTGTCCATTGGACAAGTAACTTTTGGTTTCACTTTTTCTGTGACGCTCCCAACAGCCAACAACATTGTCATTATTGTCTGGCTTTCCTAATAATCGCCTTTCCAATATTGGTAATAGACATAGAATGTCTGCGATCTTACATATTTACATTTCATGTATTCCAAATACACAGCCATAGATCGGTCCTATCCACACACGGTTAGCAGACTGTGGCTGTGTATTTGGAATACGTACATGATCACAGACATTCTAGGGCTATTATATTGTAAATTGAGAATATTCATCTTATATTGAAACATGTATTCACACCTGTATTTGTATGTGCGCGTGCTCCAGACAAGTGACTTTTGTGTCCGGTGTGGACAAGTTAACGGGAAATGTACTATCTCTCTCTCTCTCTCCCTGCCCCACTCCCCAGGTGTGTCAGAAGTCAGGGGAGATCTCCCTGCTCAAGCAGCAGTTGAAGGAGCTTCAGTCGGAGCTGAGCCAGAAGGCGGGGGAGATCGTGATCCTGAAGGCCCAGCTCCGGGAGGTCCACTCTGAGCTGCAGTCCAGCCAGGCCCGCACGCAGGAGGCCGGCACGGCCGTGCGGACCCGTGCCCTGGAGCTGGAGGTCTGCGAGAACGAGCTCCAGAGGCGCAAGAGCGAGGCAGAGCTGCTCCGGGAGAAGATGGGCCGCTTGGAGGAGGAGTCGGCGCGCCTCCGCGACGCCCTGTCTGCCGCCCACGCCGCACAGACGCCGCAGACGTCGTCCGGGAACCAGTGTTCGGCAGCGAAGGGCCAGTGTGCGAGCCTCTCCCTTCAGCAGGGTAGATGCGTGGCGGGCAGGGCCCCGGGAGGACCCTGCTCCGGCCCCCCGGGGGGCCCCTGCCCCGGCCCCCCGGCGTACCGCGACGGAGAGGAGGGTCGTCTGGCCTGGGGCGGGGAGAGCGACGAGGTCAAAGCACAGCGGCAGAATGCAGAAAACCTGCTGGGACTCAAGCAACAGGTAGAGCTTCCTTCTGCTGTGTCCTGTTGAGTAGAACGATGCGTTAACCTGTTGGGACTCAGGCTACAGGTAGAGCTTCCTTCTGCTGTGTCCTCAGATAGTGGGTCGGGACCCATTTTTATGGGTCGCACCTCGAGTAAAAATCCCATTTTCTTGTCCTACATTAAAAACGTCTTTGTTTAAATAAAAACTATTAAAATAATTGTATACATTTTAAAACAAACAAAACAAATCCAAAACAATCTAAAAGAAAGAACATCCGTGAATAAAAACAAAAGTTTATGAAGAAGTAGTGAAAAATAGTCTACAGATCTACAAACTCGCAACGTGGTGCGACGCGATGTCCTGAGCCAAACGTCTAATCTCTGGTTTGGGTCTGGACCTGAAAGGTTGAGGAACCTCTGGTTCATCAGACCTCCTCCTTCTCCTCTCAGGTGGAACGGCTGAAGGCGGAGCTCATGTACGAGAGGAGGAGCAGTGAGGAGCAGCTGTCAGGGTTCGAGGAGGAGAGGAGGGTGTGGCAGGAGGAGAAGGACAAGGTAAGGCTGCCCACACTGCTCCAGTACAGTTAAGAACACACTGTCCGTTTCATTGTTACTTTTGGCTGTTAAACATTTAGATGCATTTTATCACAGCATTCTTCTGGCTAGAGGCCATATACCAGTCATAATTATTGTAGTGGTTTTGCCAAGGGAGAAACACACAGTTGTTTAACACTCCGCCCAGGACGGAGATTAATCACAGGACGGAACATTAATGATATCATAACCGAGCGCACCGCTCCACAGGCTGGGAGCGTCGATTGAGCATGCGATGTCATTTCCGGTTGGGACGTCATCCAAAGTGGTCCCCCTCCATTTTAGTGGATGAGAGGAAAAATCTTCAAACGTGAATAACTCTTGATCTAAATCAATCCGTCCAATTCTAACCAAAGATATGTTTTTGACGGCCCATCACTGTCCTGTCACTTGTCGCGTTAGAAGTAATCATACTATCCCGTTGTTGTCGATCCCCTCGGGGGTGTTTTGGCTACATCTAGCTACTTCAAGCTACTTACAAAATGGCACGGAGCAACCTTGAAAAAGGCCCTGAAGAAACAAATCGCTGGGCGTCCTGATTTAATGGTTACAAATACCCCCGGGTGTTCTAGGTGTTAACAACTAGAATTATTATTATCTTTTTTTTTACGGGCGCTAGCCCCTCCTATATTCAGCTATTAGTGTAGATATCCGTCCTACACAAATTAAATAAAATTCCAATGAATGGAGAATTGTACGTCATAGTGTCTGAGCAAAATGGCTTAGTGTCAATCTTTGTCCTAACTTCACACAGGTGTGATTCTTTTTAAAGCAGATGTACAAGCTGTGTGTGAGACTTCAATGTATTGACGCCCTCTCTCTCTCTCTCTCTCTCTCTCTCTCTCTCTCTCTGGTAATTCCATTTGCCTTGAAGCACCTTCAGTGATAAGTTAATTATGCCGAGCTGTTGGACTCATTATGGCGCAGGTCTTTTGTGTCTGCAAGCTGTCAGGTGTTGCTCTGCAGTTTAATTATGTGTGCAGTGCAGTGTTGTTGTTTTTTTATGTAGATATTGTCTTCTGTCTCTTAGTGGTGGCTAATCTAGTTTGTCCCTTTAATGAATCAATTAGGCAAGATGAGGAAGGGGGGGAATTTCTATTTTAAACCATTAAAACCGGAACAGCATCTGCGCCATTCTTTATTTTAGCTATAGACAGACACACAGACACACACACAGACAGACGGTGGTGGCGATGGCTCCGGTGTAGATGTAGAGTGGCTGGCGCTCCCCCAGAGGTAGTGTGGAAGTGTCCTTGAGCAAGACGCTGAACCCCTAATTGCTCCTGATGTGCTGGTTGGTGCCTTGCATGGTTTCCGCTGCCATCACTGTCAGTGTATGAATGTGTGTGTGAATGGGTGAATGTAATGCACAATCTATGATTCTATGTAAAGCGCCATATAAAGTGCTATATAAATGCACCATTTTACAGACAGACAGACAGACAGATATATCTATGAGCTTGTAGATCGGCTATTTTTTTAATCTTGAAAATCTTTGAATATAAAATAAAAATACAGTATATATTATTATTCATTATGAATAATATATATTTTTCAACTCAGATCATTGCTTCTGAGGCTCCCTCCCCAAAAGACATCTTTTTCAGAATCGGCCTCAGCAGGTCTAAAATGGGTTTTTATAACTCTACGGCTCTGCTCTATAAGGTGATCCGCTACCAGAAGCAGCTGCAGCAGAACTACATCCACATGTACCGACGGAACCGCGACCTGGAGCGCGTCATGAGGGAGCTGAGCCTGGAGCTGGAGAACCACCGGCAGACGGACGCCTACGACATGCACGGCGGCAGCACCGACATCTGCTTTGAGGAGATCACCGCCACGGAGATCTGAACGCACGCACACAGCTTCTTCCCTTCCTTTGTTACTTCCACCATGCCCTCTGCATGCACGCACGCACGCACGCACGCACGCAGCCACGCACACACACACACACACACACACACACGCACACACACGCACACACACAGACATACCGCCACAGAGATATGAACACAGACGCTTACATGTGCACGCTCTCTCTCTCTCACACACACACACACACACACATGCACGCATGCACGCATGTGTGTGGAATACATTGACCAGTATTTACAAAGGATTCTGCTGTTCCGCAGTTAGACCATAAAGCCAAAAGATGGAACTCCCGTGGCAAGTACTGTATTCTTTTCGGGATGTTTCTTTCTACCCGGACCGGACCGGACCGGACAAGGTGAACATGCATGGGGGGGGGGGGGGGACCCCCCTTTCTGTCAAAAAGGTGAACATGGGGGGACCCCCCCGTTCTGGGGAGATCCTCCCGCCCAGCACACGTTCTCACGTTCCACTGTGAGACGTGCTGTAAAGAATACCGCACGGTATATCCGGATGCCACGGTGTGACCACCCTCCTGAGTCCTATATAATACCAGCACAAAGACTCACTCCACGGGATATTAATTTACCACCAGACTCAAGAACAAACTGAAGCATGGTCGTTGTTTTTTTCCTGTCGGAACACATTCAAATCAGGGTATATTCCAAGCATCAACACATTCAAGCAAAATAAATAAATAATAATAAATAAATAAAACATTCCGCTTACAGTGACCTGGTCAAGTCAACGATAGTCTCGCGTTGCCAGACAACTATTCCACAATCTCCGAATGCTATATAGAGTCTGGAACTACACCTTTCCCAAATCCGAGTAATCTGTTTGTCATTTCCGTTCACAAAAATATATTAAAAAAATACCTTATTTTTATTTCCATTTCATCTAGCTATACTGTATATGCTTAGATGATTTCTATTTATATTAGGATACATTTAAGACGAAACGGAGGTGGGTAGAATCGAGGCTTCACTTCCGCTTTATATTTTATTCACGATCAGAGCTAACGTTGCTCCAGACTGTATGATGGAAGCATTTGATAATTGCGAGGGGCAGCAGTCTGGCCACGCGAGACTAAAGGCTAGTCTGGATTTTCAGTGGTGAGGTGACCACCGGAGCTGAAATAACGTTGAGCAGTGGTGAGTAAAAACAGAGAAGGGCTGGGGTGGTTGTTTGCTCTTCACCGCGGCTCGTGATGTCATGTTGTAGTTCAGTGGTCACCTCACCACCGAAAATCCAGACTATGAATGAGCCTTAAGTCAACGACCACACGTAGCACAGGCAAGAGGAAAGCCTGGTCGATGTGCCTCGTCTTACGACTGACGGGAGCATGAATCAGGCCGAACACCTGACCACCAGAACACCTGACCACCAGAACACCTGACCACCAGAACACCTGATCACCAGAACACCTGACCACCAGAACACCTGACCACCAGCACATGACGGCAGGCTGACCGCTACCGCTGGCCCCGCCATGACCTCATCACCCCTCGCTGGTGTTTTCATCGGTAGGATCGGTGTCCGCCACTGCACTAACGACTAACTCCCGGCACCTGTAAAAGGGAAGAAGGTGGGGAAAAAAAGACGACGCCAAATATCTGACATTTCCCCGTTAATTCACATTGTGTCGGAGGGATCGGCGGTGCATCACATCATGTTCATGTTTCAGAGAACGACACACATTGCACGTCCCCCTCCCTTTTATCCAAACACTGGTTTTAATACTACATTTTGGAAGCCATTTTCCTCAGCAGTGAGTAGTATAGTGATATGAAACGGAATGTATCGTGACTATTGTCACGACAGAGACATGCAGTATAGTGTTAGTGGTCTGGTCATAACCGGCCATGAAAGAGTCTGTAGTAGTAGTTACTAGTACACCCACCTTGTAATGCTTTGCAAAACCTGCAAAAACCCCTGTGTTTCCCTATATAACATTAACCTGCATACAGCCCTCTGTTTCTCTGTTAACATTAACCTGCCCTCTGTTAAGTCAGCCTGTACAGCTTCTTTGTGAAGAGTCATCGAACCTTCCAGTATACCTGGGTCTGTCATTGATTCTCAGTTTGCTCGCATTTTGGCATGCTGTTCTGTCACTGGCCGAGATGTCCAATCGTAATATTTTATTTGCGACCGCAGATTACTATGAAAACTTGCAAAAACCTGTCCGTCGCTCCGTCACGCCACCATATATGGCCGTCAGTCCATCACGCCTCGTGACACGTCACGCCACCATATATGGCCGTCAGTCCATCACACCTCGTGACACGCTCCATATATGGCAGTCACAACAACACATTCTCACATGACGACTGCCACCCTGTCCGTATATGCAAATCAGACAGCCCCGCCCTGTCGCCTCATTCAGGCTCTCGGCATGGGGCTTCTAGCCCGCTTCTGATGGCTTTTTACCTTGCCTTCTTCTCGACGTTTATAACTTCACTTTTAACGTTTTTAATGACAACATGGCCTTGTTCTCGATCACGTCCGTTTTCCGTCGTCACTCAGTCACGTCACGTGACATAAACCTCAGCATTCCGTTGGTTCAGTCGCGCGACAACACAAGACGACACTTTGGGCTTTCGGACCGCCCTGCACATTGATAAATGTGACAGCGACGGCAAGGCGTCCTGACCGTATGAGTGATGAGTTGTGTTTGAATGAGAATGTGTGGTCCACTCTATTCCACTGGCAGGTTCAGAATCTCTCAACGCTGAGAGGCTCTGTTTAAAAACAGTTAAGCTGTAGCACAAAGAAGCAGATACAACAGGGCGAGGGCTCTCTCTGTAACCCTGTCTCTCTGTCTCTCTCCTTCACCTTATACAACTTTTATACTTCAATAGGCTATAATAAGGCACCGTGGTTCTTCCACCGTTCAGAGACAACATTGTGAGGACAACAGAGAACTTTGGTTTACATGTCACGTCACTTTAGTGATTTAATTCGGTCGGTGTCGTTTTTGAACCGTAGAGGCATGTTTGTTATCCCTTTACACTCCCCGTCCCGTTTCCCCCTCTTATATTCCTGCTTAGCACATGTTGTTCACTCCGTGAACTGAACTCGGCTCCAAGCCGATGAGCAGGTGACAGACGGTATGGTGGCTGTCATAGGCTGATGAGCAGGTGACAGACGGTATTTATGGTGGCATGAAGACTGCATGACCTTGTTGTGTCTCATCTACAGGCTGCCAGTTACAAGAAAAAGTCCGGAATTTGAGTAAAAGTGCAAAAGTATTGGTATCAAAATGTACTAAAAGTAGAAAAGTGCAGAATGTCCCATTACAGAAGTTAAAAATATTTGGAAAGTGGCCGTTCTACAAAACTCGCAATGTGTCGCATCACGACACATTGTGAGCTTGTAGATCTGCTAGTAAAAATATATATTTTTTAATCTACAAAGTAACTAGTAACTAAAGTTTTCAAATAAGTCTAGTGGCGTGAAATTACAATTATTTGCCTCTGAGATGTAGTGGAGT
The DNA here is from genome assembly GCF_964188405.1 of Protomyctophum parallelum. Classification (NCBI taxonomy): domain Eukaryota; kingdom Metazoa; phylum Chordata; class Actinopteri; order Myctophiformes; family Myctophidae; genus Protomyctophum; species Protomyctophum parallelum. Next base: position 27,300,325 of record NC_139704.1, read on the forward strand.
AGAAGTGAAAAAGTGGAAATACTCCACTAAAATAAAAATAACAGAATACCTACAATTTGTACTTGAGTAAATGTACTTACCGGTAGTTATTTTCCACGACTGAGTACTGGCAGCCCAAATGCACATTTTTTAATCTGATTGTTTTTTTATCAAGTCTGACCAAAAAAAAGACAATGAAAAGATGTGACTGTGAATGAGATTTGAACCGCATTCCTACGAGGTGGTTTGAAATGCGATTCGCATCTGAGACTGCGTCTCTCAGTCTGAACTAGTCTGGACGCGGCCCTCAGGACCCTGTCAGAAAATTAACCGATCTACAAGCTCACGGCGCGCCGTGATGCCACACATTGTGATCTTGTAGATCGGCTAGGCCGGACGAGGCAGTAGAAGCATGTGGATGCTGGCAGTGTTGATTCCGTCAACTTAAAATAATATGACGAAAGATGTTTGTCGACTACCTTTTTTCACTGACAAAAGCTAAATAAAAACTAAGCAATTATGACTAAAACTATGACTAAACATACTGACAATTTCGTCAACAAATAATAACTAGATGTTGAAATGTTAAAATGGAGAAGAGATCATTTTATAATTGGTTTGCGATCGGTGTGTTGTGCTCTGAAAATCTGCGTGCAACCAAGTGTAAAAGCAGGCATTAAGACGCCATCAAGGCCTGCCGAAATACATTTTTGTCAACCAGTTCAACTGTAGACTTAGAAAACATTTCAGACGACTAAAGTGTGACTAAAACAAAGAATATCCTGTCATAATCAACACTGGATGCGGGGGCCTGGGGCACTGTTGACTGTTATCTAAAGGCTTATTCATACTTCATACTTTTAGGTGATAAGGCGACCACTGAAAAGGTGCTAGATAAAAACAGAAAGATGTGTTTAGGGCCTTGCAAACGGGGAGCGATAAAACACGCCTATAGTTCATTTTCAATGAGACCTGCGTTTTTGCTCTGAGAAGTCGCGGTGCGACAACGCAAGCGTATTTACGTGAGCGCGGTCCCGTGCATTTGTTGTGCGCATGCTCGTTACGTGCACACGCCCGCGACTCACCAGACCTGGATTCTGTTTAGCTTTCTCCTGGAGGAGACCTGTGTTGATCCAGGCAACAACGCCTGCGTTCCTCCTCGCTTCACGTTTGCAAGGCCCCTTTGGGTGAGCGGTGAGTCTCTTATCACCGCGGCTCCGTGATGTCATGTTGTAGTTTTCGGTGGACATGTCATCACCTAAATCTGGAGAATGAATAGGACCTTTTCACTATGTACTGTTACATCATCACTGAGCATGGCAGGTCAGCATACGTGGGTTGAGATTATTCTCTTTTGTTTTACAGAGTCTATATTAAAAAAAAAGATACGTAAATGGAAATCTATATAATGAAAATGATGATGCATATTATTTTTATAAATATATATAGCACCTGGAGATATTTTGTCGTAGTACCGGTATCTACGTGCGTTTAATATGCAAAGTTTAAAGAACTTCTATGTATATGTTCTATCTCATATGAGCATTTTAAGTGACCGATCTGTTTGAAATGGAAGGGGCGACCGGGCCGCGTAAAACCAACTGTACACACGGTACATTAACGCTGTAATGCATGTGTGTATATGAATGCTGTGATGCAGGCAGTACGGTGTACATGTACGTTAACGATACATTAATGAATGATACAGTACAGTTAACAGCATGCGTACAATGTACAACACAAATCATCAAACTTTGGTAGCTGATAAACCTTTCGAGAAATGTTGGTTTGAAAGAAAAATGGTCCTCTCTCCATTTTGAACGGTCAGTCCTTAATTTGATGTTCAATATATTATTATTACATCATATCACCCCCATATAATTCTCGCTGTTTTGTTTTGGAGCTCATCGTCGACAGATAATCGGTGCATGAAAAGTGTCTGATAGTTTGGAAACCGGAGCTATTGCAAGCCATAAGCGTTGTTCTATTATCCATACTAGCCATAACGTCCGTTGAATATCTTTGAAGAAATGTATTTTAATGAGCTTTATATCAAATCTGAAAGCTTAAAGGTATATTCAGTGATTTCACTCAAAAAACCTTAGGTTTCGTTTTTGCCTTGGGACCCAAACTTTCGTCCAATCAGGATAGAGAGTCAAAAACGAAACCTAAGGTTTTTTGACCCCCAGGGGTTAACTGGGGACAGGGAGGAACTCCTTATATGGTCAGCACACTCTATAGTAGAGAGGATTATCTAACAAAACAAAAAAATAAGTGATATTTGAATTAAGTGAAATCACTGAATATACCTTTAAATGCAGATTTTGTAGTTTTTTTTTAAATTATTATTATTATTTTACTCGGGTTAACACGGTTCACTGTGGTTTGAGCAGTATTATTAAAAGCATGCACTGTGTGTATTTCATCAAGTTAATTTAATTTAGTTGTCCATAAACAGCTGAGCCCTTCTTGGCAATACTGTGTTGTATGACGAGGACTATAGTGGAAATGTCAAATGGAAGATTTCAAAGCAACACCTTGTGATCTCTCTTTCTGAAGATAAAACAAAAACAACGTTTAAAAAACCTTTATAAAATGTGCCCAAACGGGGATGAAAGGTTTAATGTGGTCCGAGTCATGGAAGATGTCTCCAGCTGGGTTGTAATTCGGCTTCATTCTCTGGTAGACGGCAGTATAGTAGTCAGGGGCCAGGGCAAGTTAGCCGAATGTTGGACCAGTCTGGAAAATAAATACTTTCTTCAATGGGTTCATAAAGGTGTCTACTATCACCTCTCAATTTGTTCCAAGCCAACTCCCTTGGGGAAACTTTGTGCTGCTTTAAGTAGCATGTGACGGGTCAAACTTAGGTTTTTCATGATTCTGAATTAGTTCAGCACGAAAAACCACTCATTAGGCAAAAGAAACCAACAGCCATTTATTTGTGAAGAACACTATTGGTAAGCCTTTATTTTCCAGATTGGTCCAAAATTGGGAACTTAACCAAACATAACCATAACCTACCTAGAGTGTTATTTTGATACACCTCCACAGCACAGCCCCACAATGAATACGACCCCCTGGGTGTTGTGGGTCAAACTGTGCCCCCGCCCTCACCACAGGCACTGTGCACACTTCTCTTCATAATCCCCTAACAATCTGTTTCATTGTAAATATCCTAAAGCACTAAATAGTGTAACAGAGTGACATTGTCTTTTATTTGGACAAAATATCTATTTCAGATGTAGCCACTGTGATTAGACCAAAGCAACGTAACGTGTTGTTTTTTTTCTTCTTCTTTTCTACTGGTGTTGCTTCACCCATCCTTTGTGTGCGTTATGTTCATGTTCCATTATGCATATTCATTAATCCATAGGGTATGTAGTCCATGTATATTTTTGTGTACATTTCTTGTACAAATGACTGTGTTTTTAAAATAAAGAACAAATTGTCAGATATCTTATCTTACGACGGTTCTTTTCATGGAATCCTTGTTCTGAAACGTGACACTGGTCGCGGTATCTTCGATGAGCGTGGTTAATTATTTCACACATCTGACGTCTGTCTGTCTATGGAGTGCAAAGCACTGAATATTTAAATGCCTATAACTAACTTTAATGAGGATACAGTCACACACAGGCCGTGTCCTTTGGCATGTACAGATTCTAAAGCATGCTAAATTCTAATTCTTGAACGTTATGGTAAAAACAGTTATTTTTCGTGATTCAAATAAAACCAAAGTTCTAAATATGTCGCTATGCTATGGAGGGCTAAAACTGTGCCACGTTTCGAGCTTGTGTATTTGCTACTTAATTCTGATACTTTGGTGTGACGCCGTATTTTGATCAAGTAAGGCATCAATTTACGAAAAAAGGTTTCTGCCCGACAGACAGCAACGATATGTTGGATAGACTAGGAACTAGGACAGAGCAGAAGGCCCTCGATCAAATTCACAGGAGTCTGTAGATATGACACATCATTTGCACAGGATGGTGATTATAATAACCCGCTTCGAATCCACATTCCGATCAGAAGGTGGCGGTAATGCACCAAAAAGATGGATGCCAACCTCTGTAAAACAAAAAGAAGAAGAATATCTCTAGGCTATGACATCATGGAAAGGGGTGGGGCCATAATCACAGGAAGTTGGCCTTGTAATCCATATGGTAAGAAGTAAGTGGCATATTCCATACATATTCTAATAATAATAATAATATGTATAATAATAGGCTAGTTATCACTAGGGGGGGGGGGGGGGGATGCTGAAATGTTGAGGAGATGAATTCACAATATGGGATTTAACTGAATCAGGTAAGCGTATTTCCAGTGCATTGGCTCTGTCTAGTTTGTCCACCTGTGTGGATGTTTAGAACACAATAGATTATAGATTTCTAATATTCAGTCACAATATTTCTGTAATCACTAGTGGTGATGTTATATACACAAGCACTATTCTTAGCCATATCTAAAAAGATCTTTTGACATTTAAGTTGTTTTTTGTTCTTCAAAGTTTAACTCTAGGCCTATACATATTAATTTATGTGTGTTTAAAATGAACAAAATGGGCTAAAGCTAAACATAACGGGAATAAACAACAACAGTGGGTATTATCATATCACCAAGCTAGTCTTAAATACTTTATGTCAAATATAGGAGAGTGCAGAAAATCCAAAATGGTGTGCACTGTGCAGGTAGATGTGCAGGACAACAATCTCAAATCGTTTGGATGATAATTTAGGCCTGTAGCCTATAGCCAATATGGAGGGGGGAAGAAAGAGGAAAAGGTTTGAGTCAAAGCATCAAAATAATCATGGCTTCTTGGAGGATAATGTCAAAAAATGCCCTTTATTGTTTAGGAAGCATCTTGATTTGATACCTATAACCTCACAGTAATTCAAGGGTTGATTTTTAACCTGCCACTCATGTGCACGTCCGGAGCCACGGTGCCGCCGGACTGAATGTTTGGAGAATGTCTAAGAAAATGATGCACCCTCCGTCCACTGACCACCAACTCCTGTCCACTGACCACCAACTCCTGTCCACTGACCACCAACTCCTGTCCACTGACCACCAACTCCTGTCCACTGCCATCCCAACTCCTCTACAGCTCAGCTCGAGTCAGCTCACAGCGCGCTGTAATTAAGCCGGTAAAGTGGCAGATTTTTTTTTGCAGAACACAAGCACTTCTGACTGCCAGAAAAATACAGCAGAAAAAAAAACACTGAGCAGCAGCAATAATTTATAATAATCCCCCCCAGGCTGAGGCAGGCCCAGACATCCACTAAACTAAACTATAGCCAAACTCAGATCAGTTTTTGACATAATACTACAGGCCAGGGCCAGGCGCTTTAATCTGGTATCTCATAAAGCAGGATGTATGGGGCTATAATCCTTCCTCTGGCAGCGTCACTGATCAACTGACAGGGTGGGAAAAAGGTCACTTGCATGTTTTTTTTGCCTTTTATATCAAAACCACAGGGATAATGGGGTGACAGTGGCTCAGGAGGTACAGGGTGGCCATTGGTTCGATCCCCGGCTCCTACTAGCTGCACGTGGAAACGTCCTTGACCCCCTAACTGCTCCTGATGTAACATGACTGTCGTTGTTTCACACGTTTGTGTGTGCGTACGTGCATGTGTGTATGAGTACTGTACATTTTAAGAAAAGTAGGAAAAGACTATAGAAGAATGAAGTGTCTTGCGGTCCATTCCGTCTACTACGCTGTTGCATCAGTAGGTCCAACACAATATGTCGTGTTTTCTTGCTGTGTCCCTGGTTTGCTGTGTCTGCTTGTACGTCTGTGCAATTTCTGCATGTCATTTTTAAATGTCTGCTATAAACACTGCTATAAAAGTCCTATCATTTTAAACACAGTGCAAGGAAGCGTCTCATCATCACTTTGCCTCGTAACAAAAGTAACATTAAAGTAATTAATTATTAACAATTGTTGACAGCTGAACATCAGCTGTCATATTCATTGACATAATGACATTTCCTGATAAAAAATTCATACCCTTCAAAGAGCTCTAAATCCTAGGCTTTAGAGGAGGTCCTTGTGTGTCTATCCACCATGACTGGGCCTCTTGCTGCATTAAGTACCCGCCTAGAGCCCGGCAATTTATATTGGGGGCCGATTTTGGAGACTTCTAGCCCACCGATTACCAATGTTTTGACCGCTGTTTTGTCCACAAAAATAATAATCTATTGAGCTATTTCTAAGGAATAAAAAGTCACATAATTTCTGCTCAATGGCCAAAAATAATGGCCCATATCGGTCTGGCTCCAAGGGGTGTCTCAGCTATGATTGGGCCGTTATGCACCTTCTGGCTCCAGACAGTGAGTCCTTCTCCACTCTGAGCAGGCAATGGAAGGCTTTGGTGAAACCATCCATGATTCCTTTGTGTTTCCAGACTGTCAGCAGGGCTCCCAGGGGCCTCTGGGGCTTCTGGGAGTGCTGGGAGCGCTGGTGGCCGGGCCCCTGGGGGCCTTGACCACGAACATCATTGAGTCTTTGGCCCTGTTGCCGAAACTCCTGCGAATCACGTCCACCGCGTGCTGATGACTCACTTCCTGCAGAGACTCGCCATCCACGGACACCAGCTCAAACCCCGCCTGCATGCACACACACACGGTCGCACACACACACACACACACACACACACACACACACACATCAATGAACTGTCTACAATCTACATAAATATATAGACACTGACAGTGGCAGGTTCATAAAGCTGTGAATAGAATAAACAAGCGATGAGGTGATTGATTGATTGATTGAATACTTTATTGGGAGGGTACAGTCAAACAGAAATGTAAACAGTACAGGGTACAGTCAAACACGTCCAAAGGGACACACGTTACCCTAATTTAACGTCCTAACTATTACTCAAAGTATTATTTTAACACCATAGATTTCACTGTGTAGTTTATGAATGGACCACATTGATGAAGAATCCCAACTTCTCCGCCCATTCGCATCGAGTCTACCGAAGTATTAGGTGTGAATGCGACCTTAGTCCCCTGCACCAAAAGAGCAGTTCTTCTTTAATCTTCACTATAACCTTACCTCCATAAGTGGGGCGCCCGCTGGCCTAGCGGTCCAGGCACATGCCGCATATATATTGGCGTTGGCTAGCCCTGGTCCAGTGCGTCAGCGAAACTCTCACTGATGGGTGTCCCTGTCGGACACCCATCCACTGCTCTGTAGCAATTTTACCACTGCCGTGCGAGGCTTTGGAATTCCCCGAAAATAAACAAAACTACTCACCGAAACAAAGCCTGCTAGATCTTGGTAAAAGTCTATTTTCAAAGCTGGGAAGCGTCTCAGGTCCCCAGCTTCTCTCTAAAATTCCCTATTTTTGTCATAGTAGAAGAAGTTACTCAGTCCGGTACATTGCTTTATTAAAATGGCACAAAGTGCATTTTAAAGAGAAGCTGGGGACCTGAGATGCTTCCCAGCATTGAGAATAGACTTTTACCAAGGTCTAGCAGGCTTTGTTTCGGTGAGTAGTTACGTCGTTTTGTTTATTTTCGTGGAATTCTAAAGCCTCGCACGGCAGTGGGAAAATTGCTGCAGAGCAGTGGATGGGTGTCCGACAGCCAGGGCATCAGTGAGAGACTCGCTGACCGTTCCTAATAACCTTTGCTGCTTGTCTCTCACATCTCTCTGTTTTTACCCTCAGACAAGTCCTTGCACTGTGGCTTATCACCTCGTTCACTGATTGGTCTAGAGTCTAGACTCTAGAGGTTGGGTCAATTCTTAAGGACATCAGCACGAGTATGATGGCCTCAAATCCTTGTCACCATTTTAGGTGATAATCACCTACAAAGGTGATCACTTATCACCTAAAACTGGAGTATGTACAGTATGCCTTTATCGGAGCCCTGATTTATGCCAGAGAGAAGCGGGCCTCTCCTCCCATCACGTTAATGTATTCACACGCTGAAGGACTGTACGTACTACACATAAAACCTCAGAGTCAGCACATGGTTGGTGAATATGAGTACATCCACACAAACACATGCATACTCCCCAAGAGTGGAGGAACAAATACTCAAAAGTATTTAGTAGTAGAAGTATACCAAACCATAGAAATGCTCTGTTAATAAGTAAAAGTCCCTGTTTTAAAAAGTTTGACTTGGGTTGAAGTACCAATAAAGTATTGCCATTATATTATAATTGAAGTACCGTATCGTGAAAAGTATAGGCTACTCATTATGCAGAATGTCCCATCTCGTCATCAAGTTTTTATTTTCCAAAAGTTCAGAATATGTCAAAAACTTTAGAAAATAGTAATAGAATTATGCAGAATGTACAATTTCCCAAATTATAGCTGAAATCTACAAGCTCAAAACTTGTTGTGACATTATGAAATTTTACAAGTACACTTATCTGAGACTTACTTTCCTCCCCTGCTCCCAAACTCACACCCATACTTGGACAACTATCCACACATTGATGCACACACACACACACACACACACACACACACACACACACACACACACACACACACACACACACACACACACACACACACACACCCACACACTGATTGTTTCCTGCAGGAGGAGAACAGAATTCTATGGAACCATGAAGACAGGAAGTTCCTGTGTGATGTCATCAGCAGTTGCCAAGGATGCACCTGCCAGCACTGTCAACCCCACCGAAGGTTAGCCGCTCAACACACACACACACACACACACACACACACACACACACACACACACACACACACACACACACACACACACACACACACACACACAGGCATTGTCAAGATATCTCCTACATGTGTGTCCCTTTCCCTTTCCAGGCATTCAAAGTTATTCCCTGTTCTCTCTCTTATCCGTTATATCCACTTTTATCTACGCCGTAAAACCCAGCTGTGTGTTTGTAACTCAGAGTGACAACATGGAACTCAATTGCTCAGCTGGTATGCAATGTGTATCGATTGCCTATATTCACTTAATTTCCACTTCCGTAAATGTCCACTTGAGGATGTCACTGTAGGTAGCATGCTGACATATTCACACTCTACATATTCAGATTTGTTTGACACAGATGTTTGTTTGTTTGTTGTTTAGACAGTTTCAAATGTACAGAATGTTACTTGAAGTAACATTCTGTACATATACAACTATATACGCTGTCGCAGTAACAGATAGTATGTTGTTTGGACCAGTGTTGACTAAATGACTAAAATGTGTTTTGACAGGCCTTGGTGTCGTTGTAATGGGAACTGCCCATAGATCCGAAGTCCCGTTAGTCCGAACATGCACTGCTCCCGTGCTTGCGGTTAGGTTTAGGTTTGCTCCCGTGCTTGCGGTTAGGTTTAGGTTAGGGTTAGAGATGGGGATAGTAATTTCGGAACAATGAACCTTCTGACTAATGACACGGCACCGTTGTAATGGCAGATTTTACACTTTGGTTGCATGCTGAAAATAGCAGATCTACAAGCTCACAACGTGTCGCAGCGTGATTAGTTTTTATTTAGTTTTGGTCAGTGAAAAAAGGTAGTCGACGAACATTTTTCGTCTTAGTTTTAGTCGACGAAAACAACACTGGTTTTGACAGATGCTAGGTTCATTGTTTCCTGTGTTCCTATAGTTTCTGCAGAGGCACTGCAGTACATTGTTCTCTCTGCACACTTCTGTGACTGTCAACCTCATTGTTTATTGACTAGAGTTCATGTTTACTTTGTTCTCATCTCACAATTGAAATAAGATAGGATGAGAGTGCCTCTGAAACGCCTACATCGTGAATTGTAATTTACTCTGGTATTTAGACCGTGCCAGCCTTTCGACCTTGCATAGCTCCTACAGTGCTATGTATGTGTACATTTCATCAGACCAACGTAGCTCTGCCCAACCGCGGTCCTGTAGTGTGAATGCTCTCAAAAGATGCATATTCATAATGCAGTATAATGTAGAGACACTGTGGTGGGACAGCAGAGATAATGACACTGCAGCAGACCCCCTGATGCTGGATAGATGGGAGGGTGTGGAGGGCAGCCATTCAGGAGTCCTGAGTTGGTGTTGGCTAGTCTGCACTATCACATCACATCGCATACATGCATTTAACTGTGAATTTAGGAGATTACACACGCGCACACACTTGTCTCACACACACCTCACTCGAGTTATTCTTATCGTACAGGTCTGAGGGGACAGGATGTCATGTTAACACGCGGGGTGCAGCGATCTCACTTCCTGCTGCACTCGACATGTGAGAGAGAGACACACACACACACACACACCACAGAGGTTACAGTAAAATAGCGCGCCGGCGTCACTCATGACATGAGAAATAACATCAGAAATTAAACACTTCTTTTTGGTATTTTGCTACAATTAAACCAACCACAATTAGTAGCAAAATTAAAATACAAAAGTAGTGTCCGATATTTGTAGGTACTTTAAGTTTAAGTTTGCATGTAGCCTGATCACAATAAACGGCTGGCACATTTTGTACTTTTAAATCATTAGGCTACAGTGTGGTTTAAGTATAGCTACATTAAAATACCAAAGAAGTGTTTAATTTCTTTGTTATTTCTCTGGACATGACTCTAGTATGTCATGATGTCCTGCAACCCTAAATTCCTGTACGTCCCATTGCTTGGGGAAAATACATTGCTATAGTCAGCATCCAGGTCCTTGGAAAGGCTGTCACCCGATATCTAGAGGTCCGGAACCCCTCACACTTAATGTATGTACGCACGCACGTATCTGCACAAATATACGCACGCACGTACGCCCACACGTATCATTATTTATAAACCTGATACACCTGCAGTGCATGTACCCAAACAATGACCTGCATTGACCCACAATGGCAGGGCATTGTGTTGACTCGCCCTGTCAGTCACGCACTTTGACCTGTGAATTTTAAAGCCACTTAACCAGATCCCAACCTTCCTTGTGACATCTAATGTCTCTTTTTGAAGATGCAATTTGATTTGATTTGGTTTGGTTGTGGTAAAAGATATACAGTACAAGGAAAATCCCATTTTAACCTTTAACATAACACACGATAATGATAATTTCCAACGTGTCCTGATTACGGCACTTTTTCACTGTAAGACTTACAGGTACTGTATAGTCCGGCAGCCAACAGGCTTTTTTGTTCAAAGAGGAAAATTTGGTATATAGTTTTCTTTTATTGGCCTGAAATATTGTCTATATAGTATACATATCATGAATCCACCTGCTGACCGGCTGTCAGCATTGAGCAATTATTTGTTTTTATAGGGGGTTATATGTGACCATAACATAACAACATATGGCAACATTTTCAAAATGTCATTATACTTTAATTAATAATAATAAGAATAATAATAATAATAAAGCTTTATTTATATAGCACCTTTTAAGAACAAGTCACAAAGTGCTTAACGGAAAAATATATAGAGAAAAACATGGATCAAAAAGGCATAGAATACAATAGAGATTTGTCGATGGAACACAACAGAAGATTAAAAAAAAAAAAAAAAAAAAAACGGAAATCACATGGGTAATGGGCTGAATGCAGCTCTGTAAAAATTAGTCTTTAGGAGCAATTTAAAATGGGACACAGACTCAGCAAGCCTGATCTCCAGGGGCAGGGCGTTCCAGAGTGACGGTGCCTGGATCGCAAATGCCCGGTCGCCTAGTTTTTTTGCAGCCTGATTTTATGGTAAGAAGGGCCGTTCCGGATGATCTAATTAGCATGTGACGTGTCAAACGATTCAAACGAAGGGGTTTTCATGATTCTGAATCCATTCCAAGCATTAGTTTTGCATGAAAAACACTTCTTGGGCTAAATTCGGCCATACAACTGTGATGAGCTGACCTCATCACATTAACGTCTATGGCTGTTTTTAGCCCAAGGAGTGTTTTTTCATGCAAAACTAATGCTTGCAATGTATAAGTAAGTAAGTCCGTGTAGCTCACACATATACCAACACATTAGTGGAGCAGCATCCATGTAGCTCATGAATAATGACAGAGACGGGCCACTTGAGACGTTCTTCCCTCTGCCCCCCTGCTCATGAACAACCACTCACTGTATGAGAATAACTCATAACCACAGCACAGTAGACTGACTGACTGACTGTCAAAACATGACTGTACCTGAGTGGACAACTCTCATTTCTTTAGTTTGCAGCATTGAATAATTTAAGAACAGAAGTCAAGGAGGAGCATTTCTGAGGACAAGTTACACGCTGTTGTTTAGCCCATTTAAAGAACTTAATTGCACCCCTGCGCCGATTACACTGAATTACATTGATGGTAATTGGTCTGTACGTGTGCTTCCTTGGGCTCAATTACCAATAATTAGGCTCATCGCCGATGATAATCCGCTATCGTCTTTCTTTCCATTGTCATTAACTTGAGACAAATGGCCTGCTCACCGACAGCGTGGGTACGACTCGTCTACATTCTGAACCTGAGGCTGGATGGTGGACGAGACGCACGCAGCCACGCACCACTCACCTTCAGGACGCCACTGGTGGACGCTGCTCCTCCCGGGAAGATCTTCTGGATCTTTATCATGGGTTGGATCCGACACTCCATCCCTCCAGAGACGCTGATACCTGCAAACACCAGAGGTTTTAATTTATTATGGCTTGGATCCTAAACTTCATCCCCCCAGAGACGCTGATACCTGCAAACACCAGAGGTTTTAATTTATCAGGGGTTGGATCCTACACTCCATCCCCCCAGAGACGCTGATACCTGGAAACACCAGAGGTTCTCAAACATTAAATAACTGATTCATCCACGCCACCCCTGAACGACATTGTTACACTTACTTTTCAGCACACCTTAGATTTATGTCATATTACACTATACGTAAATATGAAAGTCTTTCGCCCTAAGAATAAAATGCAGTTTGTCACGAGGAAAACATGCAAGGATATCAGTTTACATTGGGACAGATTGAACATAACTTAATACTTGCACTTTAACCCCAGCGTCCCTATTCAGGGGTGAACATTAGCCCCAAAAATAGCCGATCAGTGTCACAACATTGTGCTGAGCTCAAATAATTCATTCTGAGGCACCCCTGGACTTGTGTCACGGCACCCCAGGGTGCCAAGGCACCCACTTTGAGGAACCCAAAGACAAAGGCTTTAAATTGTTTCAGTTCAGCACAGAGTGTTGCCCTGACCTCTACTGGTGAGGCAAAGAACAACGGGAGGTTACAGATTGTAACATTGACAGTTTAATAATGTCTGTTGTTGTTTACGCTATTGAGTGAGTATTTGGTTGAGGATCAATGTTGGGGGAAAGAAAATGCACCCTGCCTGCACCAACATCTCTCCTTTCAAAAACGTCTGATGTCTTTGGGGAAGCCTGCTGATCATTCCCACCAAATGTCATGAAAATCTGTCCTCTGAACTCTATTTACTTACATCCAGACGGACGAACGGACAGACAGACAGACACACGGACATGGCCCATTACAATACTGTGTTGTGTGTTGCTGCAGGCAGGTATTTATAAAACATGCAAGGGAGCCTCAATGGCGAAATACGGGTATATTATTCTGTCATTTCTCTGAAAACTAAACTAAACATATTTGTTGCATTCTTATCTCGGCACTCACCGAGGGACGGTCTGGATTTGGAGATGGTCACCGTTTTGATTTCATACTGCTGGATTGGAAAGATGACTCTGTTCTGCTGGTGACCGTCCTGCCAATGTCCGTGTGCCTGTTGAACACTCCTGACCACCGCGGAAGGACTGCGTTCTCTGTGGTGCTCCGGCACCTCCAACAGCGGAGGGAAAAGTCGTTTTTTTTTTACTTTCGTGCAAAAGTATTGGCATCAAAATATACTTAAAGGACCAAACGTGAAAGTAACTCACACTTTCACAAACTTTCACAAGTTTTCGAATAATAATAATAATAGTAAGTATGTGATGTAATGGAGTATTGAAAATGCAAAATACTGCAGTGAAGTAAAAGTACCTAACAAAATTACTTAGTTATACTTTCCACCACTGACCTCAACCAGAGGAGACCTCGGCCACTGCTGAGAGGGAGCGCGCACGTTGGTTTCCGCGTAGCCCTGCTCCTGTGGCGTCGTCCGCCTGCCGTGCACGCTGTCCGGACTCGCCCCCCTCCGGTGCCTCCGGTGGCCGTTCCTCACGGGGGACCGCCCGCGCTCGGGCGTGGCGTCTCCCCGCTCGGGGGGCGTGGCGTCTCCCCGGTCGGGCGTGGCGTCTCCCCGGTCCGACGCGGACAGCGGCGAAACATCGCCGAGCGCGGAGTACGCCCCGTCGTCCACCTCGTCGTAAGGGGAGCGGTACGGTTGGCGCCCGCGCTGCTGGGCGCCGCCGCGCACAGGGGAATCGCCGTGTGCGGCGGACTCTCCGTTTGCGGGGGACTGTCTGTGCGTGGTGGTCTCTCTGTGTGAGGGGGACTCTCTGTGTGCGGGGGACTGTCTGTGCGTGGCGGTCTCTCTGTGTGCGGGGGTCTCTCTGTGTGAGGGGGACTCTCTGTGTGCGGGGGACTGTCTGTGTGCGGGGGACTGTCTGTGTGCGGGGGACTGTCTGTGTGCGGGGGACTGTCTGTGCCCCGCGGTCTCTCTGTGTGCGGGGGTCTCTCTGTGTGAGGGGGACTCTCTGTGTGAGGGGGACTCTCCGTGCGTGGGGGTCTCTCTGTGTGCGGGGGACTCTCTGTGTGAGGGGGACTCTCTGTGCGTGGCGGTCTCTCTGTGTGCGGGGGACTCTCTGTGCGTGGCGGTCTCTCTGTGTGTGAGGGATTCTCTGTGTGAGGGGGACTCTCTGTGTGAGGGGGACTCTCTGTGTGAGGGGGACTCTCTGTGTGAGGGGGACTCTCTGTGTGTGGGGGACTCTCTGTGTCCAGGGGAGTGTCTGTGTCCAGGGGACTCTTGGTGTACGGGGGACTGTCTGTGTCCAGGGGAGTGTCTGTGTCCAGGGGAGTGTCTGTGTCCAGGGGACTCTCTGTGAGAGGGCGAGGGGCTCGGAGAGCGGGACGGCAGGGCGAAGGGGCCGTAACCGTCCACGGGTACGTCCAGGAGAGGGGCGAAGGCGTGCGAAGTGGACAGGTGGCCGGTGTGTAGGCCGGACCGCCGCAGTCTCTCCAGGTCTTCGTTCAGCCGGCGGTCTGTGTCCGTCGTGTACCGGACGTCCTGATGCTGGATGGTCTGGAGGTGAAATCCACCTCTGGAGTCTGCAGGTCACGTCACACACACACACGCAGAGTAGACACAGGGAAACACACGTATGCACGTACAGCACGCATACACATACGCACGCACACACAGAAACACACACACAACACATTCTGGCTTTGATATGTGAGCGAGTGGCCGAGATTTTTGGTATTGGAATTTGGACTTGAATGGAGCTAGCTACATGAAAAAGGCTCAAAGGCGTCCCGACCCCCCTGTATTATTGTTTTAGCAGCAGCACAAAGACCCGACCACCCCCACCAGCACCACTGGTCCTTTCTGGGTGCCACAGATGTGTAACGCAACCCTCTGCGCCAGCACGGGGGTGTCTGAAACATGAGCTGCATTCTGACTGCAAGTGCAGGTGTTTCAGTTTGTCACGGTTCACCTATAACGACATGCACAGCATATGTGCCATGCAGGCTGGTTGGCTCAGACACGCTGTGAACACACACACACACACACACACACACACACAGTCACACGCGTGCACACACAAACACAGTCACACACACACACACAGACCCACACACACACACCCACACACACACACACAGACACACGCGTGCACACACATGCACACGCACACACGCTGGTGTTGAGCTCACCTGGGACAGGGGTGATGAGGTGTCGTCGAGGGGTCCCGCGACGAGGTGACCGCAGTGCTGGAGAATGCACTGCAAAGTACACACACACACACACACACACACACAGACACACACACGTTGAACCTCAGTAATAAAACGGTGCCAAACTTAACCCCAGTAAAACTATGTGTGGAACGCGTGTGTCGAATTTGAAGTCGGCGGGGCAAACGGTTCTCGAGTTATACGTGGAGTACAGACGTATACGCACACACAGAGACGTGCATGGTGCATTTATAAAAATCATAACTAATCCAACCAACGGATTGCTAGGACGTCCTAGCCATAGACTGTAAAAAATATGGACAAAGCGTTCGCCGGGTCTAACATGAACGTAAAATGAAGCCTGTAATAATATGGTAATTCCTGATGTAAGTCGCCATCTTTCTAGATCCGTTTGGTACCAGCTGGCCATTGGCTGGCTCCGTTTTGGACCAGCTGGCCATTGGCTGCCCAGACAACGAGGCGGGACTTCCCCCCTTCTTCTCCGTTGGTTTTTATTTTGACTTGAGTGGGAGGGGAATCCCGATCATAGACTGTAACGGTAGCCACGCCCCTCAGAACATACGCGCATACGTGTTTTTTTTTCTTTATGGTCATTTTTTTAATTAATGGGACCATAATTTTCCAAAAAGAATATTATGACATTAGAAATGAGACTTTAAACTAGTGACTGGAAGAAGAAAGTATTCATGACCATGTTTATTAAGGTAATACAGTCTAGGTGAAGTTGGGCTTTTTGGGTCCAGTCCAGCGCCACAACAGGCCATTATATGAACTACCGATTTCAAATGAGGCTTCACGAAATATCTGGCTGACTGCCCCCCTGGTCCTAGCGCATTTTCATTGATATCAAACGAGAGAAAAATATTTGTTTGTTCTTTTTTTTTTGTCTCTCCTTCTGCACCATACTCCTTGCTCTTCGCGCATACGCGTTTTCGTTCACTTCCCTGTTTACGGCTCAGAAAGAAAGGCTCGGAGTGTGTAATCTAAGGAGCTCTCCATGGTTTTGACCAGATGGATATACTAAGCTCTTAATTTCTGACAACATGCCTCTCGTTGAAAATATGAACGCGAGGGATTATTCAGCGACTTTATCGTAATGATAGCGAGGTAAGCAAGCAATAATATTTCTCCCGGTTTTTGTCCGGAACGTAAGGGGGGGGGGGGGGGGGGGCTTACAGAGTAAAAGCTGGCCATGTCTACGCGGCACCCCAAGCTGTTATTTTGAAAGAAATCTCGGTGCTGATTGTGTTAATGTATGCATATCTCCTCTCCTCACCAGAGCGGCTCTTCAGGATGTCGTAAGCCTCCAGTTCATAAGGCATCACCATGCTGTCAAACCTGCCTGTTTCAAATGGAGGGAGTAGCACTCTGCAGAGGATGAGATAAGTTACAGTTACACACACACACACACACACACACAGGCGACCCACACGCAAGAACACGCACTCTCTCTCGGCTCACCGTATGTCTCTGAGCAGTAGCAGTTTCTCGGGCCTGTCCAGGATGGCCAGAAGGGGACGCACTAGGTCTTCAATCACGTTGTCTGACAGAAACTTGACGAGACGGATAAGAATGGAGAGAGAAATAGTTCATGTTATGTTTGGAATTATTGCCAATGTACGCGTAAAGATGCTACTGCAAGATTCTTGTAGTACCCTAACCCTTCATGAAATGAGTCCGGTTTGTAACAACTTTGGACTGAATCACTGCCTATACCTTTTCATATCGGACCTCAGGTCGAAAAAGAGAGAAATACAGTAGGTTCTGGTTTAATTAACAGTCTGTTGTTTCTGTGGTTCTCAAAGTGGGTTCAAGGGACACTCAGGGTTCATTTGGTTGACTAAGACTAAAAGACTAAGATTTTGATATTTTGTCGACTTAGACTAAACGATTTCAGATGCCTAAAATATGACTAAAACTAAAATATGACTAAAATGGTAAATGGTAAATGGTGCATTTATATAGCGCCTTTATCCAAGGCGCTTTACAGAGATTGTGCATTACATTCACCCATTCATACACCGATGGCAGTGGAAACCATGCAAGGCACCAACTAGCACATCGGGAGCAATTAGGGGTTCAGTGTCTTGCTCAAGGACACTTCGACAGTAACTCTGGGGGAGCCCGGGTTTGAACTGGCAACCTTACGGTTACCATCCAGGCACTCTACCCCTGAGCCACCGCCGCCCCACAACATTTAGTTCCACTTGTCTTAATGAGTGATTGGGTGGGGTCCAGTTGAAATTAAAAAAACATTTGAGAAGCACTGCTAAGTCATTGATGGGTACACAGTGCTACCACTTGTGTTCTAATCGGGTCTAATATGTTATGCAGCGTTGGTCAGAGTGACTGACCAGTCGGTGACAGGCGGGAGGATCAGATGGTCACCGATATGTGATCCCTCTCATAAATCACACGCTAAATCCCTCCGCTGTCACCGCGTGGCACCGTCACACAAAGACAGAGTTTAGTGTCTGGTCTTGTTGCAGCCTAGAAAGGAACAATTAAGGCCACTGTATGTTCTCTGAGGTGAGCTCTTCGGGTGTTGTCTGTCTGTAGCTACCTGGGCAGGACACAAGTCCAGATACTGTGCATCATGTTTATCTGCTGCTTTCTGTGCTAGTACTAAGTGTGATTCCATTCTACTCTCATTGAATGAAGAAACACGGGTCTAAATTCTAAGATATATTGTAGATTCTGCCGATATAGAACAACAAGGACTAGTGCTCGGCTGTGAAGTAAAATGGCAGCATGTGTTACACTTGAATCAAGTTCTCTAGTGCAACAAGAATTGTCAGCTCACTATATAGGCCAACGGTAGTATAATATAATTATATAGGCCTGTAGTAGTAGGCCTATACTACAGTATAGGTGCAATACAAGTGATGGACATAGGCCTACATTATTTTGTGTGTGTTTGTTTGTTTGTATGTCAGACCTGGGGAGGGGGCTGGGGCTCTGCTGGCTGACTGACTGACTGACTGACTGGGTGCTAACCTGTCATATTACTCAGCAATCCAATTAGCTGTTATGTCCGCAAACCCACATTCTATTGGCCAAGTATGACCGCTTCCTGTATCTGTCATCAAATTAAAATCCCTCCGCTGGCCATTCCGTTTTACTTCCTAAATTATTGGCAAAGTGATCTGTGTTGTAAACGCATAACGTGTGTGCAGATAGTACCACTATGTATGTTACACATAAACTTTCAGTGGGGGTTTTATTACCCTGTGACAGTGTCTCATCACCGCAGTGGCCTCGTCCTGGGTCAGCAGCCTCTTGGCCATCAGCTCCACCTGCTCCAGGGTGTCTGGACGGGGCAGCGGACTGCCCCCCCTCAGCCCGCCACCACCACCAGGGGGCAGCGGACTGCCCCCCCTCAGCCTGCCACCACCAGCAGCTTCACCAGGTCGTCCCTTGTCTTTGTCTTGAAATAAAACAAAAGCTTGAGTTAAAAAGGAGCCAGAAGACAACAGAGAGGACAGACATGTAGGACCATAGACATATATAAAGGCTAGATGGCTCAAGGCGGAGTCTCTGACGTAGTTCACCCGGCGGCCATCTTGCTTCGGGACTACAGTACAGTATAAGTTCAATGGCAGCTCAAACAAAACATACCATGTCATAACTCGCTCAAATCTTGACAGATTTACAAACGGGTTGATTTATTACAAACGTTGTCAACGTGGCTATGATTCAGGATGCTTATCTGCTTAATTTAGTTTTTTATATGAACGTTGTATAAAAGCACGTAAGTATGCGGACGTCTCTGACGTTTATAACAAACCAAACCGTTTGAAAATCGGTTGAAAATTGAACAAGTTATGATTATTTAAAAGTACCCATAGACACAATGTTATGCTGCCCCTCGGTAAGATGAACGTTAATTATGAATTGAGTGGGCAAAACCATACCTATATTAGATTGTTATCACCATGACACTTCCCCAGTTGATTACTTACACGAAGACAAATATTTATTGTATTATACATTTTACATTTTTAAATATGCAAATGAGGCATTATGCAGGAAAATATGCAAAATAATAGAAAATATGAAAAAGATACTACTGTAGAAGGGTTATCATGTATTAATTTACTTGTATTGATCCTATAAACAATTTAGGTGTAGTTTTTCCCACCAATTTTGGAGTTCTGGCTCATGGACTAAGAACCAAAAAGAACTTGGGAACCAACCAGTGGAGAGGGGGTCACAGAGACATGGTGCATTTATAGATAGATGTTTACACGCTGGGGTCCAGCAGCTAGTGTATACCTGCGTGAGACTTGGAGGAGCTCCTCTCCTTGCGGTCTCTCTTAAATAAGCGCTCCATAAATGTCCTGGAGCGCTGCACGCCCGCCTGCCCCTCCTCCGTGCTCCTGTTGTCGTTCTGTTGTCTCTTCTTCTTCTGCTTAGCCTCTGGAGAGCAGAGGAAAACCTCACCTCAGCTGAACTGTGCAGCAGCAGTGACGGAAGAAGTAGGCTACTCACATTGTTTGACTTATAGTAAAAAGTATCAATATAGGCTACCCTATTGTAGAAATTGTCGGTTTTACAAGCACAAGTTTGGTATTCGAAATTTACTTTGAGGTATTGGCATCAATATAGGCTAGAGTAAAAGTAGTCATCATGCAGAAGGTCCCATTTCACAAGTTGTCAAAGATTTGAGGCACATTTTAATGATTTCTCTAAAATAGCAGACCTACAAGTTTTATGAGCTTGTAGATCTGCTATTTTGCAATTATAACATAATGTTTAAAACACCAAAAGGGGTTCCTGCCCAAAATGGGTTAAAAAACTCCTTTGAAAATAGCTCTATAAGCGTAAAACGCGTCACTTAGCGACATATTGTGAACTCCACTTTAGTCTATCTTGATATAAAATGGACTACTTGAATGTAATCTTGATCAGAGTTATGTATAGGCCTACATTCTGTGATAATTATTTTATATTTATTTTATATTATATTTGTTTAATATTTTGCTGTCAGTGTGTTGGCACAAGAAATATAATGTATTGTAAATTGTGTCTGAATAATCCCATAAGGGATGGGCTGCAAAAGGCAAACAGACACAGAAATGAATTAATTAATTCATTCATGTAGATTTTCAAATTGCCAACGTTTTGGCAAGGTTTTGTGATAATAACTAAGGTTTTTTATTTTTTATTATAGTAGAGTAAAAGTACATTATTTGCCTTTGAGGTGGACCCCAGCCCAAGTAAAATAATTTAAATGTGGAAGTACAGTAAATGTACTTAGTTACTTTCCACCACTGTTGTGCAGTGTAAGGATCACTTTATCTTTCAGAGTATATTGAACTATCGTTTCAGTGAAGTTGGGACAACGGACAAATCAAGTGCGAGCATCAGTGTCCTCGTTGCTACCGGTCACACTTTTGCTTTTGTTCTACTAAATCTTACATGTTGTTCAGAGTAGACATACTGCTGTAGTAAAAGAACGAGGCCTTTGGTGTTATCGGCGTGCATGCGTGTTGCCAAAACCATGATGAATTTGTCTTTTTAGCATGCTTCCATGCTTTTGGTCATCAGTAGGTGGGTGATACACACCTTCCAACGGGTGCCGACTGTTCATTTCTCTTCCCGTCAGGTTCCCTGTTTGACGGCAGTAAATCCTGCACCATGAAACGCAGCGCAGTAATGCTGATGGATTGCAGCTGCACGCCAGTCTGCTCACCCACTCTGAACTATTGAGGGCAGCAGCTCTAGCTTATATAACACATATCCAATCAACCCTGGCCCTTACCCCCCAGGCCCTGCCCGTTCCTGGAGGTATGGTAGCACTAGATACATTGTAGAAGAACAAGGATCATAACTCAAGCGGCCCGCTGAAGGAATAGATGGAATTTTCTTCACACTCGTTCTCGTACAACTATCACCGAGGTGTGGAGAGAGAGAGAGAGAGAGAGAGAGAGAGAGAGACAGAGAGAGAGAATAAAGCATTCTGGTTTTATGCCCTCAGACTAATTCTGTGTGGAGATTAATTCATATAATATACTGTACTGTACTATTTTATTTCTTGAAAAGACCAGAGAACTGAATGAGTCATGATTATCTGATCAGCTCGTCTTTCCAAGAAATAAAATGGTACAGTAGTAGAGTATACTGAATATGTTGCTTCCCATTTGGCTTTTCTTGAGGCCAGAGTTTCATTGGTCTGAGTTGTAATTAAATGCTGGATTCTCCAGCGGGAGTCTGTATGGGTGATTTTGCAGCTGTATTTCCGCAATATTAATACATTTACAGCAATGCCATGTATCATAATAAAACGCTAATCTCCGCCAGGTCTGCTTAGCTACCCAGGTAAAATTGACCGGATGAACGGTTTCAACATATGCGAAGGATGGACGGACAGACAGACAGACAGACAGACAGACAGACAGACAGAAATCCTCGCCTGTGTCAGTGATGTGACTCTGGGAGCGTCTGATTGGCTTGCGGGGTTTGCTCAGTTCCATCAGCGCCTTCGGGGCGGAGTCCCTCGCGCGCTCTCGGCCGCCCGGCGACGGCGTCCTCACCGACCTGCCCCGCCCCCCTCCTTCTTCTCGAGCTCCTCCCATGTCCCTCGGCCCCTCCCCTTTCCCGTGCACCACCGTGTCCTTCAGCAGCACGGTGGCGCCGACGGTCCGACCGCTCACCGTGGCTAACGCCGGCCGGCTGCTCTGTGGGCCGTGCGGCGAGACTTGGCCTGGGTAGTCTGGGTAGTCTGTGTAGTCTGGGAAGTCTGGGAAGTCTGGGAAGTCCGGGAAGTCCGGGTAGTCTGGTGGGAAGGGGTCAGTCTGCATGGCAGAGTCCGTGGTCGACTTGGTAGTCTTGGTAGACTTTTTAGACTTGGTAGATTTGGAAGATTTGGTAGACTTGGCACTGCTGGGTCGAGAGCGGTCCTCTGTGGTGGGCCTGGAAACAAACCGAAAATCTATCAAAACCCACACCTGGAACCAATGACCGTCAGTGCAGTAGCTACGGGAGAAAATAGTGGGTTTAAAGGTGTTTCACCTGGTCAGCCAAATGAGATATCGACAAATAAGTGAGTTTACACTAATTGTAAATAATTATGTTCTTGAGGTAATTGTTTATCCCACAAAATCACGATGGTTAATAAAGCAATAAGCCACAAGACGTCTCAGGTTACCGGGTATTTTATAATGGCTGAGAGGCGTAGTGAGACCCGACGCGTAGCGGAGGGTTATTTTAGGCTGTCTTATTTTTTGATGTGCATACTACTTAATGTGATTTATTTTTTCAAAGAGCAGAGAGCAGCCCAGGCAGAAAACTTACTATGTGCTCTTCTATAAATACCTCAATAAAAATAAATAGTTATTAAGTCGAAAAACAACCACTCGGAAAAAACGTGTGATATCACTTATGTCTTCTTTCATATTCCTGAACCAATTATATGACAAAGCTCGCAATCGTTCATGTATAATGTTTGTTATGAGCTGGTCCAGTCGGCTCCATTCACTGCCATGTATTCATTGCACTACTGGTGTGAGTTTGGCTCCCATGAAAGTGTCCATGAAAGTGTCATGGCGCAGCCCAGTCACGTGACCACTTCACTTCCTTCTAAGAGCTTCCTTGGGTTTTTACTCCAGTCTCTGTGACGGGGGAATAGGAGGCGCTTGATGTCTTTACGAGGCCGCCCAGAGCCACACATTCACAGACATATGAGCGCGGGCGGTGCTTAGACGCCCGCACGGGCAGGGTGTGTAAGGCAATCAAGTGCTCCCCTTCCTCAGTTCAGCTACAGAGCTGCGGGATCAGCTGGGAGTGATATAAAGTGATTGAAGGTGTGGATTAACGGAAACCAGACAATCAGAATCAAGTATTGTGACTAACCGTTTGTGATGCACAAATAAGTCGATGTGTCCAAACACGTAGCCACTGCACTTTGGCTTTGAAGGGCAGAATTGCCAAAAAATTCCGATCTACAAGCTCACATAGCAATTTAAACAAACACATCGTTCATTAACGGCACACAAGGCCAAACAAAGTGTTAAATAATGGTGATATTGATTGGAAGCCCTACTCTGTGGCGATGATGTCGACGTCTTCCACCATGTCGGAGCCCAAGCCCAGAGGGAAGGAGAGACCACTGTAGGAGCTCAGCAGGGTCCCGGAAGACAAGGAGGACACGGAGGAGACGGAGTCATGTGGGGAGGACCCAGGACCCCCGTTGATGGCCACTGTTGGGGAGGGGGAAGGGCCTTGTGGCCCTGACAACAACAACGACAAGGAGATCGTAAATAGCCATAATAGTGTTTAACTCAAGACAAATATGCTATGAAACACAGAAACAGACAATGTTATCGTTGTTGATCACAATGCATCGCCTCAATGAAATAGTTACGTTACACAGAGAGTATAAAGTCTCAATCCGTATTATTTGACCCTGGCACAGTTCAGTCTTGGTGCTGAATGACACCGGAAGATGCAGTAAGTGATGTTTCTTTGGTTGAAACTAAAATATATCAAGCTCTGTATTCGGATTGCAATCATTGCTATAGAGCAGTGGTTCCCAAACTGTGGTGCGTGCACCCCTTGTGGTGCGCGACATGAAAAGGCTAATGGTGGTGCTATGGTTTTATTTTATTTATTTTAGAAGTATGACGTCATCATTGGTAGTGGGTCCACAGGTTCATGTACTTTTTATTTGCATTATAATCCCCACAGGAGGATTTTAGATCACCTCATATAAGCACTGTGTTCGACAAATAAACAAATCATCCCGGCTGTTTCATTCATATGGATATGAAATGACTTCAGTGCTCATATGAGGCGATTTTAAGAGGACCCCATGTTATTCTCCATAGAGAAAAACTTCATGAGCCAGGGGATGTAGTGAGTGACGTCAGGACTTGGGCACTCTATTGACTGTTTGTTCAGTAACAGGGCTCTCTCCAGCCTAAGCTTTTATAGTGTTCCAATTCCAAATTTGTCTGCTCAATTATTCACGTCATCACTTCCAATTCCATTTGTTCGTTTCCACATGATTCCATTTTCTTTACATGACCCAAAATGACTCTGTGTGAACTGTGCGTTCAGGAACAAACAGATGCAGCGACCCAGACGTCAGTCAGGTCATGTTCCGTTCCAGAAGACCGATCTGCCTTTCAGCTCACACTCCGAATTAATCCCCCGCTGTTTCCATCGAATTGAAATAAGAGGGAATTAGACAAAAGGGAGTTCCAACCGCGCCTCAAGCCTGTGGCAGGCTAGGCTGATGCATCTCAGAGGCAAGAGCACTTGCTGGAGCAACTCGGACAGTTTCGATGTATCGGTCACATCTTTGTCAGGTCATAGCCAGGCTTAAACTGTCTGAGTTGCTCCAGTGCCTTCCTTCCTCAAGAGGGAATTAGACGTCTGTGGGGAAAATTACAGTCTGAATATAAGTCAGACCTGTGTGACCAGTGTTCTATTTTTTCTCTCAACAACAATGTACTTGTAATGGGAAACTAGAATTCCACTTATTCCTCCTTAAATACTAAAAATCACACCTATGTGAAGTGAGGGGCGCTCTTATCGTGCATCATCATGACGTAACATCGATTTGGTCAGACACATATGACGTACATACTCCACTCATTGTCAATGGGAATTGGTGTAAAATGAAAATCTACACTAATAGCTGAATATAGGAGGGGCTAGCGCCGATCAAAAACTGGTCAGATTTGTATTTATCTTTATGAGTTTTAACCCATACGATCCATTACAATTCCTTCTTTTACTACTTCTAGTAGTTCTAATGTTTGCGTCATCATCTGTTTGAGAACGTACCTGTAAAGCCATCATTCAAGTAAACATCATCATGTAAAATGACCGTTTGTGATTGTTGTTGTTGTTGTTGTGGACGTACTTTGGTTGAGCCAGCTGTACTCTGCTACCATCTCCTTAAACGCAGGGTATCGCCCGGCCTCCTGTTGGGATACATCACATTTCAGTGAAGTGCATTAAAAAGATCCAGCAACAATATCATTTGACAGTCTAGCTTTCATTAATGCATCAAGCTTTGGGAGCTACACATCCTCCTGTTCTGCCCTGAATTTGGACCTCTTGCGTAGCTATCCCGTGAAATTGTCGCGTCCGTGCTCTGTTCGTGCACACGCACAAACAGGTAAAGCTGGATTGTAATAAGTATGCCTTGCCGAGCCATGAGGCCCATAGGGGCAGGAGCCTATCCCCTGTTTCTGTAGCGTGTGAGGCAGCTTGATGTACATGATGCTAGTATGTTGCAGGGACTTACCCCCAATCCAACCCTTGATGCTGAGTGTCAAGCAGGGAGGCACTGGGTCCCATTTTGTCTTTGTCTTTGTCTTTGGTATGACCCGGCCGGGGATCGAACCCCGACCTCCCAGGACGGACAACCACAAGGCCACTGAGCTGGATTGTGGTCAGCTTTTTTTCCCACGCTACGCAGCCCGCGCTCCTCATGTGCAGACGCGTCGCTGATCCAGGCGAGAACTGACTCAAAGGGCCTTTAGTCTCTCTCTCTAGTAATCTGTAGTAGTCTGTTAGGTGGAGAGGAGCAGGGAGACCAAATACAACCAACCCAAATGGGGTTCATGTGGTTAAGGTCAATGTCACTCCTGAGGCCCATCGCTTCTTCATCATCAGGGGCTTCAGCTGAGCAGGTGTGTGTCTGCGTTTAGTAGCCCGAGCCCAGTGACGTGGAGCCATAATTGGGCTCCAACCAACGCGGGTTTGGTTGAAACACATAAAACACGTGTTTCTGCTGATTATAACCTGATCCCCGACGGCCGTTGAATAATGAACGCTGTGCCTGCATGGCCGTTTCTCACACGTGGAACCTGAGATCAGAGCAGGAGGAAAACCAGCACGCAGGAATGTCCTCGCGAACACCACACACTCAAACACACACACACAAACACATTGCGCACGCACGCACGCGCACACACACACACACACGCACGCCCATACATACAAGGAATTCAAGGGCTGCACTCCAGCAGTCTGCTTTCCTATGCAGGCTAATGCTGTGTCACTCCCCCCTTAAAGTGCCATGCATGTTGATTAAGGCTCCGTGTGACAATGATTAATGTCTCGGTGCACTAAGAACACTGCATCAATTACAAACCTACGTATACCACTAAAGTACTTAATCACACAGCAGCAGAATGTGTTTCGTTTACTCTGGGGTGTAGAAATGGACCAATAATTCATAATTCTCTCATAGCATATAGCGTTTACCTGGGCATGGAAGGGCATGGAGTTGGACTCCGTCCCTGTGGATGGAATTGACTTTCACCTTCCCTGCCATGAGTGCAGCCGGAGGGCAGCGTCGTAGAAAGTGAGAAACCCTACTAAGCTCACGTCACCGGGTGTTTCTACACGGGCGGAAAGCCTGGTTTTTGTTCCAAATTGACACAGTGAGATCCGATCTATTCAGTGGTTTGTGTACGATATAGCTTGCTCAGTAGAGCACTCGCCTTTGGACAGACTCGGCGTGCGGAGTAGCACGGCTTGGGTAACTAACACGTGCTGTTTGAGTACTGGGCACTGATGGTAGGTGGTGTTGTGAGTACTGGTAGCTGATGGTAAGTGTTGTAAGTACTGCGAGCTGATGGTAGGTGTTGTGAGTACTGGGAGCTGATGGTAAGTGTTGTAAGTAGTGGGAGCTGATGGTAGGTGTTGTGAGTACTGGTAGCTGATGGTAGGTGTTGTAAGTACTGGGAGCTGATGGTAGGTGGTGTAAGTACTGGGAGCTGATGGTAAGTGTTGTTGTAGTAAGTACTGGGAGCTGATGGTAGGTGTTGTTTTAACACGTTGATGGCATAACCCGTGCTATCAACGCTATTTAATCCAATAACCAATGCTGCCGGGATTGTTTAATTACTTTTGGAGTATAAACCAAAGTATTTGCGCCTTTGATCTGTGAAAAACCCAGACAAAAAAGCCACTTCCTTGATCCGGGTCACAGACAAAGAGCAAAGCGAGCCAAGATTGTCTCTACCCCCTCGTTCACTTTGTATATAATAGGACTCAGTTTCCCAGAAGCCCTTGCAAGCCGGCGGATGTTTGATTTCCGGTTACGTCATCATAACGCCTTGTCACAATGTCCGCGACGAATCTGGAGTTTTGTCATAATAATCAAACAACGAATTAAACACATTAAACAAATAGTGGGTTTAGCGTGTTAAGTGTGGCTACAACATGGATTAAATAATTTAAAGCCCTCAAAGTGTTAAGTACTGGGCGCTGATGGTAGGTGTGGCACTCCACCTCAGCAATGCATCTCTCAGAGGAAGCAGTGCATGTATTGAAAGAAGGGGATAGATGATCTCATTCTTCGGCCGATACAAACAATAAGCCACTTGACATACTTACTTATGTGCAGTGGTGGTAAAAAGTATTGTATGTATTTTACTTAAGTAAAAGTATCATTAAAGTAAATGTACTTAATTACATTCCACCACTGCTAATTTGCAGAAAACACACACATACAGTAGGCATTTCTGTGTCCACTCTAGACCCAGAATGCTCACCCTGATGGTCAACTCCACGTGGGCGTGGCTTCTCAGGACCTCCACTGCGTTGGAATGGGTGATGTCATCGAAGCTCACCCCGTTGGCCGCCAGGATCTGGTCGCCCATCTTGAGGCCATGCTGCTCGGCCACCCCGCCAGGGTCCATCCTGAAGACAGTACAGTACAATATACAGCCTACAGGGGTCCATCCTGAAGACAGTACAGTACAGTATAATATACAGCCCACAGGGGTCCATCCTGAAGACAGTACAGTACAATATACAGCCCACAGGGGTCCATCCTGAAGACAGTACAGTACAGTACAATATACAGCCCACAGGGGTCCATCCTGAAGACAGTACAGTATAATATACAGCCCACAGGGGTCCATCCCGAAGACAATACAGTACAATACAGTACAATTCAATACAATACAGTACAGTATACAGCCCACCGGGGTCCATCCTAAACAGAAGACAATACATATATCTTACAATAAATGCACCACATCTGTGTGTGTATGTACAGTACGTGTGTACGTCTGTAATCCACATAATTCGAAATCCGTTCACCCCACCGACTTCAAATTTGACAGGGAGTGCAGTGCCCGGTCGGTCGGATACACGGTTGTCCAGAACCGCCACAAACGGCTCTGGTCAGGCTCTGCCAGTGGGCCTAATGAGCCTAAGTCCCCTCACCTGTAGAATTCCCAGCCTCTTGCCATTTGCCATTGCAACCCAACACCTCACATCACTGCCATGTCAAAAGCACTTTCCCTAGCCTCGATGACCTTGCAGGCCATGCAAAGGCTACAATATTTACTGTAGATAGCATATTATGTAGTTTATGAGTAGTTTACTCATAGTTTCATTACTGTTGATAGGTTCTTATATTACTTATGATCCTAGTTGACTATGTATTTCATTCATGTATTACCTTCACTCTGGCAAGCGTGTCTGTAAATGCCTATTGTATAGATAAATAAATGGAACATACTTGGACACATAGATGCCCAGGCCGAACTCTCTTCCTCCTCGGATGTTGAAGCCCAGGCAGCGGTCCGTGGTCAGGCAGTGGCGGTCCTCGGGCGTGGTGTGGAGATGAACAGTCCTGCGGAGGGCGCTGTCCGAACTTGCGTCCGACGGTGTGACGCTGCCGTTCTCCTCCACCACCATGCGCCTGTGGATCAGATCCACCCTATACGTACAGTACAGTATACAGCAGTAAATCAGATCCACCCTACATATAGTGGAAAAAGTACATTTGTTTTACTCTTTTAACTAACTCATGAAACGGTAACGAGTACTTTTATAATTTGATGCGCTTTCATACTTTTGCTCAAGTAGATTTTCATTACCGGATTTTTACTTTTACTCGTAAACGTAATGACCGACCTCATGCACCGTGACCGAACTCACGTCGACCACTCGGTGGGGGACAGTTATTGTATTTGTTTTAGTGAGAATACGATAAGAAATACAGTAGTTCAGGGTTAGGCATAGTCTTACTGGGGTTAAGTTTGGGAACACGGTTAGGTTTTGGACAACGTTTAACGGAGGTTAAGGTTAGATATAAAATTAGGTTTGACCGTTTAGGAATAGTTTACTGAGGTTATGTTTAGGAATAACAGGCTGAGCAGTTACACCGGCTGTATGCCAGGGATCCTGCCAAGCCTCCTCACCATGTTATTAGTATTATTATTACCATGTGGTCTTCTCTCCGGTGACGCGGATGCCGGGGATCCTGCCAAGCCTCCTCACCAGCATCCTGAGCCTGTTGTTCCCTGTCAGGACCTTCACAGCGCTGTCCATGGTGATGTGGTCCAGGTTCACGCCGTTCACCTCCACCAGCTTATCGCCCAAACACAGACCAGCCTGCACTGAACACACATGTTTACGTACTCTCATTTTAAGTAAAAGTATCAATATTGAGATGTAGAACTAGATAGTTAAGTGACAGTCCGGAATTAAAAATGTACTTGAATAAAAGTACAAAGGTCTTTGGTATCAAAATGTCCTTAAAAGTACCAAAAGTAGAAAGTACTCATAATGCAGAATATCATTTCACAATCTTTTCAAAAATAGCAGATCTACAAGCTCACAGACAGTGCGTACTGCCAACCTGCGGAGCTGTCGTCTTGCACTCTGCTCACGAAGATGCCGAGGCCATGCTCTGACCCCCCGCGGACACTGAAGCCCAGCCGGCCATTTGGACTCCTGTCCACCGTGACGGTGTGGAGGTCCTCACAGTCCTCCCCACCTATACGCACGCACGCACGCACGTGCGCACACGCACACACACACACACACACACACACACACACACACACACACACACACACACGTTTCTATCTCTCTCGCCTTATTCTGTGGCGAACATCCTCCGAAAAATAACAGATCTTCGACCGCTACGTGTTTTGTAGCTAGAGATTAAAGTAGACTGTAGATGTAGAGCATGCAGTCGTCAATGTTTTTCAGCCCAAGGACCCCCTAGCTGAGAGAGAAAGAAGCAGGGACCCCCCACTACATGTATTCGTGTTGCAGATTAGATTTCATAGAGTGGATAGCAGTGTAGTTTTCTAACATTTTCTAAAGTTAGAAAACTACTTACATCACTCACCGCGGTGAGTAGCAACGAGTATGATGGCCTCCTCGACTCATTATCACCGTTTAGGACGGTGATAAGGTTATCGCCTAAAAAGGTGAGTTGCTTATCACATAATATAAACTGGACGAGACTGAACGAGACTTGATACGTTACCATCGAGAGGGGCGTTGATAAGGATGACCCTGCTCATGGGCGAGGAGGACTTGTTGGCCACGGGTTGGTGGTGGTACGGGTTCTTGTGCATGTAGCGCGTAGAGCCCCCTGGCGGCGGGAGGCCCCCTCCATTCGTCATCTCCCTCCATCCAGAGGGGTGAGAGGAGTGTGCTGCCATGCTGAGAGGCTGGCTCCCCTTCCCTTATTCATCCAGACAAGGAGCGGCTGGGGGTCTCCCTAGAGAGGGTGGATGGAGCTAGACTAGCCCCGGTATAGCTGGAGAGAGACGCATGGGGAGTAATGCATGGGCGATAGCAGCAGGGTGGGAAAAGCACACAAACTTTTGACTTAAGTGCAAGTATCAATACGGCGATGTAGTAGGCACACTCTGTTACAAGTAAAAGTCAGGAATTCATTCGCGTTTTAAGTTATCAATGTATGCAAAATATTTTGAAAATAGCAGATCTACAAGCTCACAAGTGACACATTGTGAGCTTGTAGATCTGCTATTTTCAAATGGCCGAAATGTTTGGAATCCAAGATGTAGTAGAGTAGAAGTAAAAGTATTGGAAATTGGTAAAATACTCCAGTAAAGTACATATAATACCTCAAAGTTGTACTTAAGTACAGTACTTAAGTAAATGTACTCCAACGCTGGGCGATCGATCCTCCAGCACTTGATGATCTGAGGTAGAATCAGCTTGAACGCCAGGAGGCAGAAGGTGATGCCAGCTTCATAATGCTGGCAAATGTTCTGAATGTGGCATGGGTTTTTAAAAATGCATCCACCAGCTGACAAGCAACATGTGGAACTCAGTCACAGCTGCTGTTTACAAAAGGATTTGAACGTGGTGGTGGAAACATGCTGGATATCCCAATTAGCTAATTAGGGTTCCCAGTGGACCCCTAATTAGCATAGATAAAGTGAAACGATGATCCGTTCTTCCATTTACCCCAGTGTTTGCTAACACTAACATCTTAAGTATGACCGGCAATGGAATCCACAGCACTCCCCTCCTCAGCCACCAAACAACTGAGGGGGATATCCGACGGTCTGCAAAAAGAAATCAACAGAGCATGAAGATTCCCTGGCTGGGACACGGTCATGACTCATATTTAATTAAATATACATTATAGCTCTGGTGAAAACAGGCTATAACATGGTCTCTATAAGTAGTCTAACGGAAGGTAAAAGGGAGAAAATAAAAAAATAACATTGTTACTAACCTTATCCTTACGTCCATACTATGTGCCAAAACAACCAGCAAA
The DNA here is from genome assembly GCF_964188405.1 of Protomyctophum parallelum. Lineage (NCBI taxonomy): Eukaryota > Metazoa > Chordata > Actinopteri > Myctophiformes > Myctophidae > Protomyctophum > Protomyctophum parallelum. The sequence goes on from NC_139704.1 coordinate 27,332,664, forward strand.
GCAGCCTGGTTGGTGTTGTCTTGTCAATCCTGCGTTGCTTTGAACTTCACCGGTGTCTGACTCTGGCATTCAGCACCCTGGACAGCCCCTGTAGCGACCGGTTTGCATTCAACATGTGGCATAGTCAACACAAACTTAGCATTATCATCATTTAGGCTGATAATTAATTATAACATACTAGCCTACTAGCGCATGCATTATTCCATTGTTAGGCTATACAGACTTGCAGATTCTGGTAATATGACGTTTGCAGGCAGCGCAGTCGTACTGTAGGCTACTACGGGCGAGATCAGGTGACTGAAATGCATCCAGTAGTGACAACAAAAAAAGTACGCATTCCAACTCGGAACTTGTAGGCTAGCAGGCGCAGCTAGACTGTGGTCAAATCATTGGCATACAAATATGAATGGATCCATACTTTTTCCACGAAAGCAAATTAATGAACAAAGTAAACAGCGTTACCTGCATCTGCATGTATCCATATTGTGCTGTAATCAATGAGCTGCTCTCTGCCACCGGGACAGCCCGCCTCGCTGCCACACGATTGGAGGACACCTGTGTATTAAGTAACCTCTATTTGTATTGTCTTAATAGAGCATGCATGTGTATAAGCATTTTACATAATAAGCCTCTCATGGAAGATTAAGTATATAGTCTGAAACAGTGGTGGAACAATAAACACGTGCGTTTTAAGAGAAGTATAGACAACTTATTTGTTCAACTTAAAGGACAACTTTAGTTTTTTTCAACCAAGGTTCATGTTTTAGGTTGTTATTAGAGAAACTAAAAGGTGAGTGTTAATTTTCTTTCATTTGCTGCTTTCTTTTGTTTTGGGGATTTTAGCAGTTTTTGACAGGGGGGCGGGGGCATTCGAGCATGGGGCTAAATATGTATTTTTTTACAAAATATTATGGCGATTATTTTTTTTATTATTTACTATAGTCCTAATAAACCCCAAGAAATTGCATCTGACCACAAAAGATCACGGGATCTATTGAATGTGTCAAACTGACATATTGAGCCTATACACACAGTATAAGCCTTCCCCCAGTAGGCTACCTTCACATTCAGTAGATCCTGTGATCTGCTGTGGCCAGATGTAATTTCCTGGGGTTTATTAGGACTATAGTAAATAATACAAAAATAAATCACCATAAAATGTTGTAAAAAAATACATATTTAGCCCCATGCTCGAATGCCCCCGCCCCCCTGTCAAAAAGAGCTAAAATCCCTAAAACGAAAGAAAGCAGTAAATGAAAAATAAAATAAGACTCATCTTTTACTTTCTCTAATAACAACCTAAAACATGAACCTTGGTTGAAAAAAACTAAAGTTGTCCTTTAAGCAATTTAAGAACTAAGTGCACTCCAACAATCCAGATACGGGGCTAACTTGAGATTTAATCTATATATAGAACTAGGCCTACCTCGGAAATAGCGACGTTTTTGTTTTCTGCCAGGAGAACATGTGTTTAATCAGTGGTCACGGTCCACTAGACTAGAGTAAAGCATGGAGGAAATAAGCCATTTTTAGGTTTACAGAGTCAGTAATACTATTGTCTCCATGATCGCGCGAGCTGGAGTAGAAGGTCCTGTGCTTCCATCTGGTGGACAAAACGTGTTACCAATACTGTTATAACTTCTGGGCAAATAGAGTGTTTCAAAGAAATAACGAGTTGTTCATTTGATGGATTGATGCGTCGACGGGATTTCTAGATTAGAAGCGTAGATCTAGGCTGAGATAGCTGAAAAATAAAATAACTAACAACCTAATCTGATACGGTATATATGGATCATTTTTCCATATAATTCAAATAAGGTTGCCAAATCTTCAAAAATGTTTCAAACCCTTTCGAATTTCTCGAAAGATAAGTAGGCTAATCTTCTCAAGAGGTACACAACTGTTCATAAAGAATCATCTTGCATTAGGGGCCGAGTCGACTTTCATGTTATTGCAATACATTCCCTAGCAACCCCGAGTGCAACATGGTGGAAATTTCACTGATTGTAGAATGTCAACGGATTATATATAATGGATTGTATTCTCAGAAATATAACAAGCCTTTTGACCTAGTTTTCTACTCGACTCTGATTTGGAACTAGCTGGCTACAGTTTGTAAATTAAAGGGGGGATGTCACGGCCCTCGGGAGCTAATAATGCTATTAAAATTAGCGTCTTGGATTATGACATCAGGTCGGGATCGCACAATTTGACCAATGAAATTGATCTTGTATCTGGGCTAAGGGCAGAGCGCCTCTGGGCTCTGCGAGTTAGCAGTCCTGGTGGCTATCAACTCATGCTAGTGGTTTTGGTGTCAGACTTAGCTTCATAATGGTTCATAATGGTTGAAAAAAAAAAAAAAAAAAAGTCGAAAATATTCGTTACAATGACATTGAGTTGACGTGTAAGTTTCAGGGTATACTATTACATAGTCGCAATTCCGCGTGACGCGTTCCATGCCCCCGGGCCCATCCGCTCTGTAACGCCGCTAACATACCGTCAACCACGGCCAGATTCAGCGGGCCATCCAGATCCAGTCCTCTGTACCCGACGTCATGGTGCTTCTACCCGGGGCACTGCATGCAGCCTAGCCGGCTCAAGTAACCTGTTACCTGACCGCTCTCTCTCTCTCTCTCTCTCTCTCTCACACACACACACACTGACACACACACACACACACACACACACACACACAGTCACACGCACACACACACACACACACACACACACACACACACACACACACACACACACACACACACACACACACACACACACACACCGATATGGGGGGGCGGGACCTCTCTCTCTCTCTCTCTCTCTCTCTCTCTCTCTCTCACACACACACACACACACACACACACACACACTCACACACACACTCTTCGCGGCTATACGTGCATGGATCTTATGGATCTTTTACAAAACGCACATTTCTTTGTGCGTTTGGGCCTTTCAGCCACACGCAAACGGCGTTTTTGGCCACTCAAACGGAGGTTTTGGAAACGGATAAATAAGTGGAGATTTTCGAAAATATTTGTTTCAGTGGAGCTGTGTAGTCATGCGAAACGGAGCTTTTGAGAAACGATGATGTCACCGCTTATTAGCGCATATCATTTTTACTATAATTAGGTGAGAAATGCAGCTTGTGCCTGCATGGAAACTACACAGATATCTATCCGATTGTTCATGTTTATATATCACTGTTAACAACTTTATCAACTGCAGCGAGCAAAGGCTCTGCTCTGCTGCATCCAATAATAAATATATCAACTAGTCCAGTGCGGACTGGTCATTTCATTTGTATTGGTGCCGAGTGCAAAGCACAAGTTGCACAACCGATTGTTTTAATTCAAAGTGGTATATATATTCTGTGAAATGTGTATCGTCATTCCGTGTATACAAGCTCCAAGTGTTGTGTCCACAACTCACATGCAGCGCGTTGTGAGCTTGCAGATCGTCGGTGCCCCACTCGCCATGAATCCAAGCAAAGGTCCTCACAAGTAGGCCTATAGGTAAAACACTGCCAGTCTGCAGCACAATGGCCCGTTGTGCAAAGATGTTGAGATTTTACTTGTGCGATATTCAGATAGTCTACAACCGATTGTTATAATTCAAAGTGTTATATATTCCGTGAAGTTTATATTTTCATTTGGTGTACAAGTCATGTTTTTAATATGCCTTTATCAAATGATAGAGAGATAAGCCATGCAGCCCATTGACTGCATGTCACTCTGCCTATACATGCTGACAATGTGCGCACGTTGTATTAGCCTACATTATAACGTGACATTTATTATACAGCTCGAAGATATAGCCTCTCTACAAGCTCACAACTGGTTGTGGACACTTCTATAGGTCTGACTCTGCTATTAATTTCTGTACCAAGTCGCCAGAGCAATGGTAAAGTGTCTATCATTTTTTAATTATATGGAGAGAAAAGTCGAGAGTCGGGATCTGAAGATTGCTGACAGACAATGAAAGAAACATATACTTCCACTCACAATTTAGGTGGCTTTAGGTGGTACTTATTCCTTCATTAAAAAATATGATTGGCACCTCATAAGTGTAAATATAAAATCCAATATAATATAGCCTACAATTGAAACCTGCTACTGCAGTGATTTTATCCTGTGTTCAATGCGTTGCTGCGTTTGTGTGTGGACATATATCTCTGTCGTATGGCCAGGGATTTTTTCCAAAACGGAGGACGAAAATATCCGTTTTGCAAAAGATCCATGCACGTATAGCCTTGGCCTCAGAAGGCATGTGATGTCTTCGTCTAATGAAACGATAATCTCATTAATCATTGACATAGCGTTATTTAGGCTATAATGATCAACTTGTATGGGTGATCATTTTATGTATATCAAATATTATATTAACTCAAGGTAATTAATGCTACAGCTCTGAATATAAATGTCGGAACTGGTGTAAAATGGAGAATAAGTCTGTTGCAGTGTTGCGCTGAAAACCAGAACAGGTACGCTCGCCCCTTTTCCAACTCACCCCCACGAAAAGTGAAGAGCGGTCGCCCCGGGATTTCGAAAAGTGAAGGCTGCTTGCCCCAAAGCCATGAATAGCTCGCTCCCAAAGTGTGGTTATCTCGCCCCACAGCGTGGATATCTCGCCCCAAAGCACGAATATCTCGCCCCATGTTTATTTCATGTTTATTTCACCTTATTTCTCATATTAGAACCTTTAGAATCAATGTTGTTTGTCAAAGGAGAACATTTAGAACCAGTTTGTTGTTGTTGGTCAAATGAAAATGATGCATGGTACCCAGGGGGCAAACCACCCTTTTTTTAGGAAACCTGCATTTGCCATGACCTCAAAGGTTGTCCACCAGAAATAATATCTCATAGGATCACAACCTATATGGACAACCCGGTCAATTTCTTTTGCTGGAAATCAGAAAATATAGGTTTGGCAGTAACTTCTGAACCAGATGAGCTAGAAATGCAAACTTGGTGTCTATTTCATGGTTTCTGACCATGAGAGACTCAATGGAATACCTATTTTTTATTATTGGGTGTGTCTGGACCCTTATTGTGCATATTTACAAGATGGTGCCTACCCGAAACGTGAAACGTGAAAAAGAAAAGAGACATTGTCTCTTTTCTTTTGCAGCCATATTGACAATATGCAAGCTCAAGGATATATGTCCCTTCTGGGCCATACATTAGCCAATGGATTAATATTGCTTGTGTTTGCCAAAACAGTCAACACTCATGGTAGAAATCATGGTAAAGCACAATTTCGATATTATTCATTTTGACAATTTAGATATTATTTCTGGTGGACAACCTTTGAGGTCATGGCAAATGCAGGTTTCCTAAAAAAAGGGTGGTTTGCCCCCTGGGTACCATGCATCATTTTCATTTGACCACCAACAACAAACTGGTTCTAAATGTTCTCCTTTGACAAACAACATTGATTCTAAAGGTTCTAATATGAGAAATAAGGTAAAATAAACATGAAATAAACATGGGGCGAGATATTCGTGCTTTGGGGCGAGATATCCACGCTGTGGGGCGAGATAACCACACTTTGGGAGCGAGCTATTCATGGCTTTGGGGCAAGCCTTCACTTTTCGAAATCCCAGGGCGACCGCTCTTCACTTTTCGTGGGGGTGAGTTGGAAAAGGGGCGAGCGTACCTGTTCTGGTTTTCAGTGCGCAACACTGCAACAGACGTATTCTCCATTTTACACCAGTTCCGACATTTATATTCAGAGCTGTAGCATTAATTACCTTGAGTTAATATAATATTTGATATACATAAAATGATCACCCATACAAGTTGATCATTATAGCCTAAACAACGCTATGTCAATGATTAATGAGATGATCGTTTCATTAGACGAAGACATCACATGCCTTCTGAGGCCCAGGCTATACGTGCATGGATCTTTTGCAAAAAGGATATTTTCGTCCTCCGTTTTAGAAAAAATCCCTGGCCATACGACAGAGATATATGTCCACACACAAACGCAGCAACGCATTGAACACAGGATAAAATCACTGCAGTAGCAGGTTTCAATTGTAGGCTATATTATATTGGATTTTATATTTACACTTATGAGGTGCCAATCATATTTTTTAATGAAGGAATAAGTACCACCTAAAGCCACCTAAATTGTGAGTGGAAGTATATGTTTCTTTCATTGTCTGTCAGCAATCTCCAGATCCCGACTCTCGACTTTTCTCTCCATATAATTAAAAAATGATAGACACTTTACCATTGCTCTGGCGACTTGGTACAGAAATTAATAGCAGAGTCAGACCTATAGAAGTGTCCACAACCAGTTGTGAGCTTGCAGAGAGGCTATATTTTCGAGCTGTATAATAAATGTCACGTTATAATGTAGGCTAATACAACGTGCGCACATTGTCAGCATGTAGGCAGAGTGACATGCAGTCAATGGGCTGCATGGCTTATCTCTCTATCATTTGATAAAGGCATATTAAAAACATGACTTGTACACCAAATGAAAATATAAACTTCACGGAATATATAACACTTTGAATTATAACAATCGGTTGTAGACTATCTGAATATCGCACAAGTAAAATCTCAACACTTTGCACAACGGGCCATTGTGCTGCAGACTGGCAGTGTTTTACCTATACTTGTGAAGACCTCTGCTTGGATTCATGGCGAGTGGGGCACCGACGATCTGCAAGCTCAACGCGCTGCATGTGAGTTGTGGACACAACACTTGGAGCTTGTATACACGGAATGACGATACACATTTCACAGAATATATACCACTTTGAATTAAAACAATCGGTTGTGCAACTTGTGCTTTGCACTCGGCACCAATACAAATGAAATGACCAGTCCGCACTGGACTAGTTGATATATTTATTATTGGATGCAGCAGAGCAGAGCCTTTGCTCGCTGCAGTTGATGCAACATATGATAAGTTGTTAACAGTGATATATACTGATACTGTGATATACCGATATATGTTGTCGCGCTGTGATGCGTTTTATTATTAGTATTAGAGAGAGAGAGAGAGAGAGAGAGATACGGAGGGAGAGACTGGCGGTGCGTAAGGCAGTCCATATGCGCGCTGAAGGCTGATGCAAGACGCAGTGTGTTAGACGTGAGTGTGTGTGTGTGTGTGTGTGTGTGTGTGTGTGTGTGTTGTCGCTGCTCCCTGGTGATCGCTGATCAGATAGGCTATACAACACTATACAGCAACTGGCCTAATCATTAGAGAGACAGAGTGTGTGTGTGTGTGTGTGTGTGTGTGTGTGTGTGTGTGTGAGTGAGAGAGAGAGAGAGAGTCGAGAGAGGGAGAGAGGGCTCAGGTTAGCCCGGCGCTGTAGCGCTAGACAGGCAGTGGTACTGGTAGTGGTAACCTCATGTGAAGCTCCAGGGCTCCAGCACGGAGCCCTGTTCAGCACTTAGCCGTGTTTGAGGCCATGTCAGCGGGGGGAGACGGGGGGAGACGGGGAGAGCATGGAACTCGTCACGCGAAAAAAAGAAAACGCAACAGTTTACCGTAAAACTTACACGTCAACTCAATGTCATTGTAACGAAGATTTCCGACCGATTTTTTTATTTTTTATGATAATTTCACCTAGTATGACGCAGAAAGTTACCTCAAAACAGGTAGCCTTTAGTGCGCTAGCCACTCAGCTTGACTATATGCTAGGTCACGTCAGAGCCTGAGATATAGTCACGTGTCGTTTAAAATCGTTTTCATTCAGACCACGTGATGTTCCTTATCAGCAACGTTAATCTCGGGCCGTGACATCCCCCCTTTAAGTATTTCAATGGAGCGTGCGTCATAGGTGTGCGTGCCATTTCCCCCGGGCCTCATTTTCCAACCAATCACATGCAGTGTTTACGTCCCACACCCAACCGCTGCATGGAACAAATGAGTAACCGTCCGACAGCGCCCCTGGCGTTTACATTCAGCACAGGCCCGGTGTGCAGTGTTGCCATGTCCGCTCATTATAAGCGTTTTTTGTCCTTGTTTGTTAAAATTATTATTATTATTAATTACCGGTAATATATTGGTATAGTTTTGAGGGGGGAGGGGGTGGCTTGTTTAACTTGTTTCTAAAGTGTAGTTGCACATGTTTTCATTATTTTTTCCTCCCTAACCTCTTACGCAGATTTTGTATTTAGAATTTAAAATTATCATAATAAATGTTTTGAACATAGAAGATGTACAAGCTCACAACTCGTAGTATACTGGCACGTTGAGCTTGTAGATCGGCTATTTTCAAATATCCGATCATGTATTTGAATTATACTAGGCACTAGCAGTAGCACTTTAAACATACCGTTAATCTATACATCATAGTATATACAGTAAGCCAAGGCTTGAAGTGCGTATACATACTGTGGTTTATTTTGGTCTTGTTGCTTATTTCTCTCACAAACCCTGGCAACAGTGCCGGTGTGCTGCTGTGCTTGCTGTGTGTGTGATATTCAGAGGTCATCATCATAACAACTACCATCTCTCAGTGCAGTTTCATAAAGTAAGTAATCCTCTTCAATTCATCACCACCAGCGTTCATGTGATGTGATCTCACTCAGAGACTTAACAAACTCATCTGTGTATTCTGGCTCGACCATTACAAGGTTAGTAGTGACTAAATAAATAAACGGCTAAACTCGTTAGCTTGGGATGCTAGCCCTGACTAGTACATAGTAGTACTGAGTGGGTTGTTTTGATGCCATACAAAAAAATCACCGGTTTGTTGTTTGTCCTAGATAAAACATAGAATGACAGTCTGCTGGATTATTATTTGTTTTATAAAAGCACAAAGCACTTTGCTGTTAGCTGTCTGTCCTCCTACAGTGGCTGCTTGCTTTGTAATGTATTTGCTGACTGTAGACGTGGTGACAGGCAGCCAGTGTGTCGTGACTATAGTACAGTACAGTTCCATCATCACCCCATCTGTTGTTTATGTTGTTGCCACCAGTATGTTCCTCTCACTACAGCTTAGCTCACTGATTCTCTGCTCTTTTAAATTCAAGGACACCCCCAGTTTTATTATATGTATTTTAATATCTGGCCTGGGACCCTGATCTACCCATGTAAAAATGGAACCAAATGGACCCATTATAGGGGTCCTCCATTTGATTCCATTACGTTGAGGGATGCAGCGATATGGAAATTCTTGGCCAATACCGGTACAAATTAGCCGATACTCATACGGTATATGCTCATTTAGTTTGTGTTGTTTTATTTCCCCCTTTTGTGCCTGGGGAAACACATACATCGTCAAAACAAGAAATAAATGTTCAACTTCAGAATCCACAGCTTGGTACTATAGGTTGCAGATAACCAGTACACCAACATAGCCAACGCAAAATGTATGCTTATCGACAACAGATAAATATCGGCTACTGCCATCAGTTAATGTCAGTTTTATTTGTCAATGTTAATTTGGTTCCTCCTAACTATCAATCATTTAACTGGGGAGTGGAGACCCCCTCAAGCACCCCTACCCCTCATTTTCTTTTAATGGTCCTAATAATAATGCACTTTTTGGCCAGAAATTGATTTCTTTCCTACCCTCTACCGATATTGCCAAGAGAAAATCTCATAGACAAGATGTTTCCTTCCGGTGAAAAAGAAACCCCTTTTCTGGTCAAAAAGTGCATTTTATACGTGTGGTGTGGGGCTCAGAGTGCGTCCACTAAGGACGGTACGCTTTCTAATATCACAAGCCGCCTTTGTATTGGTGAGTAGCAAAACACGTTCTTTATATTTGCCCTACAGAAGAGAGACTGGTCTGCATTTAAGCGAGCGCATCAGGCTTCAAAAGCAAGGGCATTCCTTTTTTTTTAAAGCACTTTTGAATTTTCTTCGGAATATGCAATTGAAGTGGGGAAAATTATGTAATGCACTAGTACAGGGCTTTTCAACTGATTGTGAACCAGGGACCACCACCCTGACTAAGAATATAAACCTGGGGACCACTTGTTATGTATCCCTATGTATCATATGTCCATAAAAAACATATTTGAATGAATAAGCGTGCGGGGAAGGCTTGGAAATGAACAAAGAACAAATGAGCAATTCCTTCACAGACCACCAGTTGAAAACCCATTAAACATAACCATAATGATTGGATATATCTAGGGATATGTATGAATTATTATTTATTAAATTGTGTTATCAGAAGATCTCACTACAATCCACAGAAATTCATATATCTTAGTAATCAAGCCTCAGAATACACCTTGTGAGCTTGTAGATCTACAACTATTTTTACTATTTTATTATTTGCATTTTATGTTTACATTTTGCAAGTAAAAGCTACATTTAATCGATTATTATTATATGTAATTGATTAAATCAGTTATTTACCCATCCTCTTCCATTTTAGTGCCTCAGCCACTGAACCCAGTTCTGCTCATTTGAGTCAAGTAAAGTTTAGACTAGAACCACCCGAGCCATGGGGCCCATAGTTCAGGAGCCCAAGGGTTGAGAGGCACTTGCCCGTCGGGCAAGTACAGGTCATGTTCTACTTGCCCAAAGGTCATGCCCACTTGCCAGGAATAATAATATAATTAGAATTTCCGTGTGTGCTAAAAAATGCCATACCTTTACATTTCTATGCTAAATACCTACATAGCGGCTACGAATATGACTATGGCGTCACACTTCTCGTTATTGAGTGGTGCAACCACTCCTACATCCATCTTGCAATGTCCGTGTAGTGTACCTGTGTGTGTGTGTGTGTGTGTGTGTGTGTGTGTGTGTACCTGTATGTATAAGTGAGCACGAGTATGTTACTTATGTATACCAGTAGGGGGCACCAGAGATACAGAGAAGAAATTGGAACGATACAGAGAAGAAATTGGAACCATACAGAGAAGAAAATAATTGGACGATACAAATTGGAAGGATACAGTGAACCAATAGACGGGAGTTGCACCACTCGGTTCACACTGGTGTGATTTTTTTATGTTTAAGTGTAGGAACAGTGAAAACAGCACATTATAGGTAAACGGTGCTCTTACTTTACATAATTCCACGGACCAGAAGACAGAGCGCTCAGCTGGCCAGGGGCCACGCTCAGGTGTTTAGACAGATATCTTGACTTGTGTTTATAGACGGTTGCGTCCCATCTCAAACGAGCTCTTGCCCGGTTGGGCAACCTGAAAGCAAATTCCCCACCTGCCCAAAAGTTTTATTTACCTGATTCAGATTCAGATTCAGATACCTTTATTAGCCATTTGTGTATACACACATAGGAATTTGTTTTGACATAACATGAGTGCATTCAATTCTTTTTTCACATAGAGACAACATAAGACAACACCGTGCAGGGAAATAAATATAAAGTGCAGGTTTATACAGTAGTACATAGTGCATTAATGTTGCCGGTGATTAAAGTGCCGGTGTCACTAGGAGGCAGGGGTGGAAGGGAAGCCAGAGTCATTGAGCAGCCTGGCAGCTGAGGGGAAAAAACTTTGTCTGTGGCGGGCTTTCGTAGCCTTCGGCAGCCGCAGTCTTCTCCCAGAGGGGAGCATGGTTAGGAGGCCGTGGCCAGGGTGGGAGGGGTCAGCCATAATTTTCCTTGCTCTCTTCAGCGCCCTGGAGTCGTGCAGGGACTTGAGGGAGGGCAGAGGGCGGCCAATCACCCTCTCCGCAGAGCGAATCACCCGCTGCAGCTTGGTGAGGTCTTTAGCAGCTGCAGCGGGGAACCAGGTGAGGATGGAGAGAGTGAGGATGGACTCCACAATGGCTGTGTAGAACTGAGCCATCATGAGCCTCGGCAGCCTGAATTTTTTCAGCTGTCGGAGGAAGTACAGCCTTTGCTGGGCCTTCTTCAGGAGGGCCATGATGTTCAGCTCCCACTTGAGGTCCCGAGAAATTGTCATGCCCAGGAACCGGCATGACTCCACTGAGGTCACCGGGGTGTCTCCCAGCATGATGGGAGGGGGCGGGGCTGCGTTCCTGCGGAAGTCCACCACCATCTCCACTGTCTTAAGAGCATTAAGCTCCAGGTTGTTGTTGCCGCACCAACTCTGCAGCCGCTCGATCTCCCTCCTGTAGGCCGACTCATCCCCCTTAGAGATGAGGCCCACCAGGGTGGTATCGTCAGCAAACTTCAGTAGCTTAACTGACGGATGGCGGGAAATACAGCTGTTGGTGTACAGGGAGAACAAGAGTGGGGACAGGACACAGCCCTGCGGGGAGCCAGTGCTGGTGGACCTGGAGCTGGAAATGTTCTTCCCCAGCTTCACCCGCTGCGACCTGTTGGTGAGGAAGTCCGTAATCCACCTGCGAGTGGAGTCCGGCACTTGCAGCAAGGACAGCTGGTGCTCCAGGATGGATGGTAGGATCGTATTGAAGGCAGAGCTGAAGTCCACGAACAGGATCCTGGCGTAGTTGCCTGCAGTGTCCAGGTGTTGAAGGGCGTAGTGCAGAGCCATGTTCACGGCATCCTCCGTGGATCTGTTGGCCCTGTACGCAAACTGCATCGGGTCCAGCACAGGATCTGTGATGCTCTTCAGGTGAGCCAGGACAAGGCGCTCCAGGACCTTCATGACCACAGAGGTCAGGGCGACGGGTCTGTAATCATTAAGGCCCGTGACCTTGGCCTTCTTGGGGACGGGGATGATGGTCGAGGCCTTGAAGCACGCTGGGACGTGACACTGCTCCAGCGAGGCATTGAAGATGGTGGTGAACACCGGGGCGAGCTGGTCAGCGCAGTGCTTCAGGACAGAGGGGGAGACAGAATCCGGGCCGGCCGCCTTCCGGGGGTTCTGGCTCCTCAACAGCAGTTTCACCTCTCTCGCCGTGACAGAGAGGGGGGGATGCGGGGATGGTGGATGTGGCAGGGGGGGGTGATGGGTGGGGGGCAACCTCTCTTTCTCGAATCTGCAGTAGAACTCATTGAGCTCGTTAGCAAGGGGGAGGTTGTCAGACGCCTGTGGAGACTTGGGCTTGTAATTTGTGATGGTCTTGAGGCCTTTCCAGACGGAGGAGGAATTCCCATCAGAGAGCTGTTGCCGCAGTCTCTCTGAGAAGCGATGTTTCGCCTCCCTCACCTCTTTGGCGAACCTGTATTTGGCTTGCCTGAACAGAGCCACATCACCACTACGCCTGGCCACCTCCTTCTCCGTCCTTAGCCTTCTGAGTTGGGCTGAGAACCAGGGCTTGTCATTGTTATAGATCTTCCTGGAGCGGAGTGGGGGACACACCTCCTCGCCGAGACTGATGAATGATGTCACAGTGTCTGTGTATTCATCCAGGTTGTTACCAGCCTCAGGCCCCGCCCACTCGACATAGTCCTGGTCGCAGCCAGCGCTCTCCAGCCAGGCACGGAGTCGCTCACATGCGTCGCTGGACCAAACTCTGTAGTTCCGCACTACAGGCTTAGAGATTTTTAATCTCTGCCTGTAGCGAGGGATCAGATGGATGAGATGGTGATCACCTTTGCCCAGCGCAGCACGGGGGACAGAGTGGTATGCCTGCTTGATGGTACAGTAGCAGTGATCCAGAGTGTTCACACCCCTAGTTGGGCATGTGACCTGCTGCCTGTATTTGGGGAGAGCCCGACTCAAATGAGCCTGGTTGAAGTCCCCCAAAACTACAGCAAAACTGTCCGGGTATTTACGCTCCGCCCCCGACAGCTGTTCTGCCAGTGTGTCTACTGCTGCTGTGACGTCAGCATCTGGAGGAATGTAAACACACACGAGGATGTACGCATTAAACTCACGTGGGGAATAGAATGGGCGACAAAGGATGAATAGAGATTCAAGTGCAGTAGAACAGTGTTGGTGAATCACTGTCACGTCAGAACTCAGAACACCAGCAATTGTTTACAAAAAAACAAAAGTCCGCCTCCACGCGACTTGCCAACCGCCTCGAAGTCTCTGTCAGCTCGAAACGCGGAAAAGCCCTCCAGCTGTACAGCTCCGTCTGGGACTGTCGGCGTTAGATGGGTCTCTACTAACGCGAAGACAGCCGTGGAGTGAAAGTCATTGCTTCTCGAAACCAGCAACCGGAGTTCATCCATTTTATTGGGTAGAGAGTTCACGTTTCCAAGGAATATACCTGGGAGAGGTGGACGCGATCCTCTCCGGCGTAGGCGAACCAGACAACCTCCTCTTCTTCCCCGTTGTCTTCTTGTCCAACGTACAGCACTGGCGAAGAACGCCGTCCCCTTCACTAGCATATCCAGTATGTCCGTTGAACGGGTGAGTAATGTTGGTAAAAAGTCCGATGGGGTTGAACACCCAATGTGCAGAAGCTCTTCTTTCCTGCCAGAGGCACGTAGGCGGGCAACCCTTAGTGTCAACGCCTGGGAGCCTATCTCCCGTTTCCGTAGCACGCACAAGGCAGCTTGATGTACACCCCTAATCTAAATGGTACCGTTTTATATGGCAGCATGACGGACGACTCCGGAGCGCTGTCCCTGAAGATCGACATCAAAGAGCCGCGATGGGACCAGGGCACGTTCATGGGCCGCGCCCAGCACTTCTTCATGGTCACCGACCCCAGAAACATCCTGCTGTCCTCTGAGACGCTGGACGAGGCCAGGGTCATCGTGGAGGAGTACAGGTACAGATGGATGGGGTGCAGGGTGAAATTCAGTTACAGACGAAGGTTATCATTTAGAACAGTGGTTTTCAACCCTTTTCATTATTTATTCGGCCCAAAACATTTCCAACTCCACGCTCCAATACTCCATATTTATGTTGACAGTACCATTAGGAGAGATAAAGGCGAACCTTAATCAAAAGTAACAATTATTGTACATTCTCAATCTCTAATTGTGTAGACTTCTTTTAAATTAAGTAATGCACATGTTTAGCAATAACTCTTGAGAGCGTCAAATGAAACCAAATGGACCCTTACGGGTCCATTTGGTTTCATTTGACACTCAGGAGTTAAAGATCTATAAGGGTCCATTTGGTTACCAACTCTTCATCGTTTAGCTGGGGACCACCTGGAGCCCCCTCAAGGACCACTGGTGGTCCCCGGACCACTGGTTGAAAACCACTGATTTAGAAGATAATTAAGTTCTGTGTTCACAGATTTATTTTCTTGTAGCAGATATTGAACTGGTCATGTAATTGATGGTAGGACTACATACATACATATGTATGTATGTACATGGGCAATGTGGGCTGTGGACTGATTTGTTTTCTTAACCTTTTACTACAGTTAACAAACACCCAGAACGCTCTAGGTTATTTAATCCATTAAATCATAGTGCCCAGCGATTTGAACGGAATTATTTAGATCAAGAGTTATTCACGTTTTTGGGGGGGAACATTTTCGATGACATCCCAGCGCGAAATAACATTGAATGTTGCGCAACAGACACTCCCAGCCTGTGGAGCGATTATCAATAAATCTCCGTCCTTTTATCAATCTACGTCCTGAGCGCTGGGCGTTACTAATTGATTGAACGGAGAACTCTGTCCTTGCCTCTCGGGTGTTAATGTATGTATGAACTACTCTAGATGTCAAATATCAGAATACACTGTACACAGCATTAACAATAATTTTTTATAATTTTTGACATTTCTAAATGTATTTTTATAGCCAAAACGCATAGTTTCCAAAGTTGCTTTACCGGTCACAGGTTCATATGGAATGGAAACGAGGAGCCAGTCCAGAACTAGTGATAGTATACATACATTACATACTGTATAATTAAGCAATATTACACGAGAGGGTGTGGTTTAACGTGATTATTGCCAAGACAGTGATTAATCACTTAATGGGTTATTAATGATGCCGATATGACATTTTATAATCCACATTTCTCATTGTTTCAGATGGCTTCCAGATTAAAACATAAATCTAATCTAAATCTTCAGAGTTTTAAGAAAGCAGGACTGAGCAACAGACTTAAATATTTGTGCAGGCTACGCTTGTTATCAAAGACAACGCCCAAGACTAAAACCATTTAGTGCAACCAATCCAGTCCTTTAATCTTGATGTGTTGTTGTTGCTTGTTTTTCTACACAGGGCAGGGAAAGCTAGGCCTGGCCTGACAGAAGATGAGCTCTGGAGAGCCAAATATGTCTACGACTCTGCCTTCCACCCCGACACGGGAGAGAAGATGGTTGTGGTCGGGCGAATGTCTGCTCAGGTGCCGGTGAACATGTCCATCACAGGCTCCATGCTGACCTTCTATAGGTAGGTAAGCCTTATACCAGGGGTTCACAAACCTTTTCGGCCAATGGGGTTACCCCTTGGGGCGAGGGGAGAGAATGTTTTCCAGGTACCCCCTCATCCTCACAACACCGATAAGCAATAAGCATATACACAACCTTACATCTTGATGCCATTGGAACTATTTCTATTCAAACTTTTCAAAGTCACAATGCACTGGGAACACATTTTCACAACTTTTATTTGAGATGCTATCTTATATCGTTGTAGACCTATTTGACAACATAATTGAAACATTATATTTTCGCGGACACCCTGGACCCCACTTTGGGAACTGTGTCCTTACACTCATAAGTATTAAGCTTTAAAGAAGGAAATTTAAAACAATAAGTTTTTCACACTTTTAGAGCATATCTGTGGTCATCAGATGGGCATACCTAACAGTCTATGCCTAAACAATGGGGAAAATGTCCATCTTCGGCATGAAGTGAGCTTGTATATCTGCTATTTTTGAATATCCAAAGTATAGAAGCTGGTTAAAGTGCATTCCTGTTTTTTTTTTTTTAACTCTTTATGTTTGGATTTTTGAGACAGACACAAAAGACAAACAAGGCATACAATAGAACAGAAACATCGACAGTAAAAAACTGAGTAAAAACAAAAGACAAAAAACAAACAAAAACAAAAGAGGTCATGGGATGTACAGCAACAACAATACATATTACAGACTTTTGGATTCCTTACATTCAATGACAACCGGAAAGACACAGCCCATATTCACTCCACATCCACCCCCCCCAGCTAAGTACTCTAATTTTTTGTAATATATTTTTTGCTTGCTACAAGTAAAATCTTAAGTAAGTAGGAAAAGTGCATTCCTGGTTTAATACATAAATGGATTGAAAGTGTCCCTGCTGCCTCCAGCTTAATAGAACAAATGCATATCAATGCTCTGATGCAGAATTTAGCAAAGAACACAAATGAAGCAGTATATCACGGTCACTGCTGAATATATGAATATCACGTGACTTTGCTGGCAGATGGTGTGTGTCACCTGAGAACAGAACACTGCTGCGCTGTTCTTTATGTCTGTCAAATGTTTGTAGCGTGCTGAAAGAAATGTGTTGCATGCATGTGCTGAATTCCTCTTTCAGAGGACAAGTTCAAAGCTGCCAGAGTTGCTATTGCTGGAGTCTTTGTAGAGTGGATGATGATTTACAATATACCCGAATAGTGTATTGAACTATACGATGTGCCCACACACTCGGCTGTGATCACATTTGTGACAGTTTCTGACCAAGGCTAAGTCATTGACTTTTTTCATGTCATGTGAAAGGAGGGAATCATAGCTTCAAATTGACATATTTGTTGTACAGTTTGACCCACCAGTTCTGGAGATATGGCTTATAGAGTAATGTCTTGTAGAGAAACCGCGAGTTGAGAAAACAGGCTTGAAAGGTTCACTTCTGTGGTCTCTAACATTACACCTAGCTACATGTTTAAGCATTTATTTCATATTTACATGTCGATTTCAGCTCTGACACTTATTTCTGACATGCTCTAGTATGTGAAGAGTGCTATTAACTTATTTTGGAGGAAAAAAATAAGTTTTTCTCCTCTGGTGAAAAGCTGGAATTTGCGCGATAGCAGTCTCTCAGTCAACTCTGGTCACATTTGATTTGAACGCAAAACACACATGGCAACTTTATACTTTTCTGTTCAAGTCTGCTGCCGAGCCGATATCAAATGAAGCCATGGGAACGTGAACAGGAACATGAAAATGGTATTGCCACTTTCTGGAAAGCTGACACCACAGTTATGCGTAGACCTATTCAGTGGGAGTGAAAACGTGTCCTGAATGTTAGCTTGGTTATTCAGCACAATGACCTCATTCTCTGACCTCTCTGACCTCTCTGTTTTTCCGCCCTCCAGGACCACTCCAGCCGTAGTGTTCTGGCAGTGGGTCAACCAGTCCTTCAACGCCGTGGTCAACTACACCAACCGCAGCGGAGACGCACCCTTGACCATGAAGTAGGCTGGACGTTCTCACCTCACTGCCACGTCATTCTCACCTCACTCACTACTACTCTAGATCCACGAGTGATGTCTTCCTCATTAGCCGTAAAAGTCTGCGTACACAGGCCTATGTAAACTATTAATTACCATTTTCCAGCCATTCAGTTGCATATCAGTTTTTACACATTCAGTAAAATAATCTGACTAGACTAGAGGACATTCACGGCATCAGAAAGGGACACATAAGACCAAGCGGCACAATATGACAGCTTTCCGGTGAGAATGTGTCACCCTGACGGCTGCATTATTACATTATTTCACGTTACCAATCACCTTGACCTTGTGTTGGCACTGGTTGACCACTTAAACCCTATACGTTGTTTTATTTTTGCTCTTGGCCCTCCAGGGCGCTGTACTTAATTCGCTCCTTTCTTTAGCTTGTAGATCGGCTATTTTCTATGACTGTTCGCCCCAAAACACAGTGCCTTGTGACCCTCAGGTTGTCAGGTTGAGTATTTTCACATACTTCTCTGTTGTGCTGCATTGTGTCTGTTATTCTGAATGCATCAAATGCATGATGCATTCATTATGTTGAATGCATGATGCATTCACATGTTATGTTGAATGCATCAAATGCATGATGCATTCAAATGATGGGAATGTGACACACGCGCACACACGCACACACAGACACACACACACGTGCGCGCACACACACACACACACACACACACACACACACGCACATGCTCATAGAATGTTTATAATTGCATTCAGCATACACCATGCAGAATGAGTCGTCATGGAACAAGCATGCAATTGGATGCTAAATACTGTAGTATTGGTCTTTGCCTGACCGTGATACTGTACTGTGTAAATTGTCTTTGTATCATCAGATTTCATGAATTAAAAAAACACATGCCCTCCGGTTTTAATCATTTATACCCAATTATGGCCAATACCACGTTAGCGACGGTTACTAAGTAAGGATCCTGGTGAAGCTTTCAATGCGGGTCAAAATGGTTAAGCGGTGTCAATAAATATATTTGCTGTAGCATGTGTGGACCTCAGAAAGAGGGTTGGTTTTCTTACCTTGTTATGAGCAAACTAGTCCATTCCATGAATTATTTCGCTCCGTTGTGCAGTTTAATAGTAAATATTAGAAATAAAAATGTGACTTCCATTGTAGCGGGGAAACTGCTCTCAAAGTCACTCTTTTAGCACATAAGCGAACACAACAAAAGCTGATTCTGAAAACTCATGGCGTTTTATTCTCGTCTTTTGATAGATTTATAAAGTAGTCTGAGGTCTTGAGGTCCACACATGCTACAGCAAATATATTTATTGGGCAAGAACGGGCTTGGGTGGGACTTTGATGCCAGTTCTCAAGGTTATTATTTAAGACACCTCGTGTCTTTGCACACGAGCGAGCGAGAGAGAGAGAGAGAGAAGATGGTGAAAGTGTGAGTCGTGGGGGACACTTTCTCATTAGTGTGTGGTGTTTGTGTGTCCTCTCTCAGTCAGTTGTTTGTGTCCTCTGTCCTCTCTCAGTCAGTTGTTTGTGTGTCCTCTCTTCTCAGTCAGTTGGGTGCAGCCTACGTCAGTGCCACCACAGGGGCTGTGGTCACAGCCCTGGGACTCAAGTCTCTAGCCACGGTAAGACTTTTATTGCAACTTTTTACATGAACCAGAACTCATGTAAGTGGAGGCTGTCCTTTGTAATGCTTGCCAGAAAAATATTGTCTTCGCTAAATCTGGTTTCAGCTCTAGCCTCTCATCAAAAAAATATAAATAAAATAATCATTTTAACACCCTGAGTGGCAAGGACTGAGTTCTCCGTTCAATCAATTAGTGACGCCCAGCGGACGGAGATTGATATCATATTTGATATCAATATATCTCCACAGGCTGGGAGCGTCTGTTGCGCAACATTCAGTGTTATTTTCCGGTGGGACGTCATCGATTTTAGCCGACGAGATCGAAAATCTTAAAACGTGAATAACTCTTGATCTAAATCATTCCGTTCAATTCTAAGAAAAGATTATGTGTTAGACGGCCCATCGCGGTCCCATCGCTAGTAGCATTAGAATTAATCATACCTTCCGTTGTCGATCGCATCGAGAGTGTTTTGGCTACATCAAGCTACTTCAGCCACATCCTGGATAGCATCCGGTCCGTCGCTAAATTTGCTCCGCTGCTATAAATCGCTGGGCACTATGATTCAATGGATTAAATAACCCTAGGCGTTCAGGGTTAATGTAAAAGGAACATAATATTTTCCTACATACCTTTCAGTTTGTATCTTTCTTTCTTAAACACTTTATATATAAGCACTTTCGTCCAATGTATTCTTAATGTAATGCTATAAACCAGTTTTAGTTTAGGAGATTGCTGTTGCAAGGAGTCCGCGGTTACTAAACAAACACTATAAAGCGTCGCAGTCCCATCCCCTACCAGGGCCCAGGAAATGATTCCCTGTTAATTTTCCTCATAGACATTTCAAAAAGTATTTATTTAAAGACCTTTTAAGCCTCG
Organism: Protomyctophum parallelum; assembly: GCF_964188405.1. NCBI lineage: Eukaryota > Metazoa > Chordata > Actinopteri > Myctophiformes > Myctophidae > Protomyctophum > Protomyctophum parallelum. The sequence goes on from NC_139704.1 coordinate 27,353,331, forward strand.
TACAAAGCCAACTCAAGTTGTGAGAAATCATGACAACAAACACAATTTTTCAGGCCTAACAAATAATTAGAAAGAAGAAGAAAACGGCAGGTTACACACAACAAAAGTTAACACTTTTTTTCTTGTTTTTCTTTAATGTAATTATTTGTTTGGTCCAAAATATTGTTTTTGTCACAACTCGAGTTGGCTTTAAAAAGTTTTTAAAAAAGGTCTTTAAATAAATACTTTTTGAAATGTCTATGGGGAAAATGCATTGGGAATTATTTCCTGGGCCTGGCGTCGTCATGAAAGTGGGCAGGACTGCGACGCTCTGAGTCTATAGCAATGACTATCAGAATATAGGACTGTACAGGGTTCAGACAGCGAGCGACACTATCAGAATATAGGGCTGTACATGGTTCAGACAGCGAGCGACACTATCAGAATATAGGGCTGTACATGGTTCAGACAGCGAGCGACACTATCAGAATATAGGGCTGTACAGAGTACACACAGGGAGCGACACTATCAGAATATAGGGCTGTACATGGTTCAGACAGCGAGCGACACTATCAGAATATAGGGCTGTACATGGTTCAGACAGCGAGCGACACTATCAGAATATAGGGCTGTACACACAGGGAGCGACACAACGCCTGCCATCATTTTGCACCAGTGCTACGCAGCCTGTTTTCCGACGTTGGTTTTCAAATCAAGCAAAAGCACTGTCCACCCCAGGGCTGCACGCCGGCCGCAGCGGAGAAACAGTCAGTCAGAGTCCTAACTCTGGATCTGTGCGCTCTCCTCTCCTCTCCTCTCTGCAGCGTCTTCCACCAATAGTGAGCCGCTTCGTCCCCTTCGCTGCCGTCGCCGCCGCCAACTGTATCAACATCCCCTTCATGAGGCAGAGGTGAGACCTTCACACTGACGTCTCACTTATTATTTATTAGCACTGCGTTCAGGATCACCTCCATGACAAGAGCTACAGTGCACTGATACGTAGAGATGCTCCAATTATCGGCCACTGATCGGTGATCGGCCGATATTCACTCCAAATGACTTGATCAGTGATCGGCAATTTACCATATCTGTGATTGACAATTTACACCATTTAAGTGGTATAAATGTCAATCAGATATATAGTATAATATCATTTTTCATCTTTGTGACAGTCCTAAACATTGTCCCCTTCCTCCCCACACACAGGAACAGTTTTGTTTTTGAATTTATTAAATTTTCCCCCGCAAGATCGGTATCTGTATCGGCCGATCATTAGAAAAACAATCAGTGATCGGTCCCAAAAAACTGAGCTCCCTACAGTGTTTACCAAACAAAATATATTTATGTATCTATTATTTATATACTGTATATATGTAACGGTACAAGTGAGGGCAAAAAGTATTTTATAAATAAAACGTTTATGAAGTAGTGAAAATAGCAGATCTATAAGCTCACAACGCTAGTTTGGGTCCCGTGCCAAACAGTCGTCTAATTTCTCTTGTCAGTCTTTGGCTAAAACGCTTGGGGAGCCACTGTTGTACACTGGTCATGTTTGCATGATAGAGAGGACCCTGCATCTCACAGACAGTTTGTCCCTCGTCTCTGCCTTTATTGCGTTGTGTGTCGTTCTTCACAGAGAGCTGCAGGTTGGCATCCCCGTGACCGACGAGAACGGGAACCGCTTGGGAGAGTCTCCCAACGCTGCCAAGCAGGCCATCCTACAAGTGGTGGTGTCGCGTATCGGCATGGCCGTGCCGGCTATGGGTAATGGCAGTGTTATTTATGTCTGTGGGTGTGACAGAGTCCTACTCTCTGTGTGGATTATGTCTGTGGGTGTGACAGAGTCCTACTCTCTCTGTGTGGAAGTGCCTTTGTTTTCATTCATAACCGCTTTTAACCTATAGCCTCGGTCCTTCCAGCCTTACTCATCTGCAAAGAGAATAGCCTGGTCACGACCTATAAGGCAGAGAGTGTATCACCCTATAAGGCAGAGTGTATCGCCCTATAAGGCAGAGAGTGTATCGCCCTATAAGGCAGAGAGTGTATCGCCCTATAAGGCAAAGAGTGTATCGCCCTATAAGGCAGAGAGTGTATCGCCCTATAAGGCAGAGAGTGTATCGCCCTATAAGGCAGAGAGTGTATCGCCCTATAAGGCAGAGAGTGTATCGCCCTATAAGGCAGAGAGTGTATCGCCCTATAAGGCAGAGAGTGTATCGACCTATAAGGCAGAGAGTGTATCGCCCTATAAGGCAAAGAGTGTATCGACCTATAAGGCAGAGAGTGTATCGCCCTATAAGGCAGAGAGTGTATCGCCCTATAAGGCAGAGAGTGTATCGACCTATAAGGCAGAGAGTGTATCGCCCTATAAGGCAGATAGTGTATCGCCCTATAAGGCAGAGAGTGTATCGCCCTATAAGGCAGATAGTGTATCGCCCTATAAGGCAGAGAGTGTATCGCCCTATAAGGCAGAGTGTATCGCCCTATAAGGCAGAGAGTGTATCGCCCTATAAGGCAGAGAGTGTATCGACCTATAAGGCAGATAGTGTATCGCCCTATAAGGCAGAGAGTGTATCGACCTATAAGGCAGAGAGTGTATCGACCTATAAGGCAGAGTGTATCGCCCTATAAGGCAGAGAGTGTATCGCCCTATAAGGCAGAGAGTGTATCGACCTATAAGGCAGAGAGTGTATCGACCTATAAGGCAGAGAGTGTATCGACCTATAAGGCAGAGAGTGTATCGACCTATAAGGCAGAGAGTGTATCGACCTATAAGGCAGAGAGTGTATCGCCCTATAAGGCAGTGAGTGTATCGCCCTATAAGGCAGAGAGTGTATCGCCCTATAAGGCAGAGAGTGTATCGCCCTATAAGGCAGAGAGTGTATCGCCCTATAAGGCAGAGAGTGTATCGACCTATAAGGCAGAGAGTGTATCGCCCTATAAGGCAGAGAGTGTATCGACCTATAAGACAGAGAGTGTATCGCCCTATAAGGCAGAGAGTGTATCGCCCTCTAAGACAGAGAGTGTATCGCCCTATAAGGCAGAGAGTGTATCGCCCTCTAAGACAGAGAGTGTATCGCCCTATAAGGCAGAGAGTGTATCGCCCTATAAGGCAGAGAGTGTATCGCCCTATAAGGCAGAGAGTGTATCGACCTATAAGGCAGAGAGTGTATCGCCCTATAAGGCAGAGAGTGTATCGCCCTATAAGGCAGAGAGTGTATCGACCTATAAGGCAGAGAGTGTATCGCCCTATAAGGCAGAGAGTGTATCGCCCTATAAGGCAGAGAGTGTATCGACCTATAAGGCAGAGAGTGTATCGCCCTATAAGGCAGAGAGTGTATCGACCTATAAGACAGAGAGTGTATCGCCGGAAGTGTCGGGCTGGAACATCCGTCGGATGTATTTCCCCCGGATACGATATTTTTTGACCAGTCACAACACTTGTTTCATTCACGGATGTACATAAACAACTGAGGTTGAAATTGTTCAGATTGGGCCCAGGCCGTAGCGTAACGGTCTGGGCACCGGACTGGTGATCCAGTCGCGGTGTGCCGCGGGTTCGACTCCCGAACCCGACACGGCCTTTACCGCATGTCATCCCCCCATCTCTCTCCCGTTTCCTGTCAGCCTACTATCTGTCCCTTAAAAAATCAATAAAAGGCGTAAGCCGCAAAAAAATATCTTAAAAAAAATCTGAACAAAAAAAATTGTTCAGATTGGTGCAGACTGCATAGGGGTAAAATAACTCTCCATGTTTTAAATGGAGAGTTTGTACTTCTGCCCTCTAAAAGAAGGTACAAAGAACCAAAGTGGAAGTACATCAGGTTTAAAAAGCCGTTTGTACCAGCGTCAACTAAAATATTGAACGAGGCTCTGAAACAGTAGTGACTGTGAAAGGTTTAGATTAACCACACTGTGTACACTTGTGTAATGTTGTTTCTCTGTTATGTATTTTTGTTTGTCACTGATGTTTTATGTGTGTGGCTGCAACAGGGGCGAAAGCCCAAGACATATTTCCCTTGTGGACAATAAAGTTTACCTTGACAGTGAAAATGAGGGCTTGCCCTCAATTAATATAAATAAAGGTGATGATGATGATTTCCTTGAGCGGTACTTCCGCCAAAATCCAGCACTTCCGTTTATGCACTCTACAGCGTAGGTCTTGCCCAGCGTGCTTTTAACCCTGGCGGTGTCCCACATTTGGGCATGTCATATTTTCAAAAACATTTTGACATTTGAAATTGGCCGTGGCCTGACAATGCATACATAGAACACTGTGTCCTTGAAAATGATAAAGTTTGAGAATCACAGATTTTACATTTGTTCTGTCAGACCCTCTCTGATTGGTGGTTGTTCTGTCAGACGCTCTCTGATTGGTGGTTGTTCTGTCAGACCCTCTCTGATTGGTGGTTGTTCTGTCCACAGCCATCCCCCCTGTCATCATGAACGTCTTGGAGCAGAAAGCCTTCATGAAGGTAACGCCACCTAGTGGTGTCACTAGGCCTGTCACCATTGTCACATTGTCGCCTGATCGTAATTATTTGATATAATCGCAATATAACTTTTTTTACATAATCATCTTGAAATATGAACATAAAGTCTTCCAATATTTTCACCCAAATAAATAGCGGCTTGTGAACTTGACTATTTCTATGTTATTTATTTTAAAGTAAAAAAGTTTTTAAAGGTTCTCTTTGTGTTTAGAGGTTGCGGTTCAGAAGTGTACAGTAGATATAGATAATGTGTGCAACATAATGCATTCAAACTATCCCTGCTGATGTGAGAAAAAAGAAAAATTTGTTTGTTTCTACAAGGACAAATGTGAGTTACGTGTCAAATGTTATGTTGGTTGTAGCGTTTCCCTTCAACTGTTTCCTGTTTAACTTTGTCTCCGTCTTAATTGTTTGCACTACAGCGATTCCCAGTCCTAAATGCTCCGGTTCAGGTGGGACTGGTGGGTCTGTGGTGAGTACAGTGTATTTATTCTTAATGATCCTTGATGGTGTGTATGTATGTACTATAGGTGCACTACTGGATTATGGTAAATGGAGGTGATTCCTCAACAAAGCTCACAACAAAGTTACCTATTTGTTTTGCAGCCTGGTGTTTGCCACTCCACTCTGCTGTGCGATGTTCCCTCAGAAGAGGTAAGGCCCAACTCTCCGATTGCCCGGGGTTATCATCATAGTGCCCAGTGATTTATAGCAGCGGAGCACTTTTACCGACGGACCGGATGTTATCCCGGATGTGGATGTAGCAGCTAAATGTAGCCAAAACACTCGATCGACAACGGGAGGTATGATTAAATCTAACGCGACTAGCGACTGGACCGCGGTGGGCTGTCTAACTTCTTTTCTTTGAATTGGACGGGATGATTTAGATCAAGAGCTATTAACGTTTTAAGAGTTTTGGTCTCGTCTCGGCTAAACAGGGGGGTATTGCATAACAGGCGCTCCTAGGCTGTGGAGCGATGCGATCGGTTATTATATCAATAATCTTCGTCTTTTGGATAAAACTTGGTGCTGGGTGTTACTAATTGAAAGGACGGTGAACTTCGTCCTGGGTGTTAACATCCACCATTCGCCACTGACCACAGTCGGTCACACACATGGATTCAAGTTCTCAGTCGCCATCGAACTATTTCAGTCATTTGGAAGTAGTGTCTTCTATTCCACAGAAGCCAGCATGTCTTCTATGGAAGCGTGTGATGCACAGTGGGGTAAGACGTGTGTGTGTTTTGTCGTTGCAGCTCCATGGCAGTGAGCAGCCTGGAACCAGAGCTGCAGGAGAAGATACGACAAGCCAGTCCCAACACTAGCACAGTCTACTTTAACAAGGGTCTGTAGGACCGCACACGCGTATACACACTACAACACACACACACACAAGCACACCACGACACACACACATTCTCCAGCACTTCCTGCTGGTGGACCTATACTAACAGGGCGATGCTACTAGTACTACACATTAAAATCCTCAGTGACAATTGAACCCTCGAGTTGCAAATGGATAAATGAACACTGACGATTTTACCGTGTGTATTACTGTAGCTCTGTGGGTGTAAGTGAAAGGACAAAACAATATATTTATGCATACTTTTTTATGTATTTGTGTACGGTTTTCTTTTTTTTTATATGATTACATGGAACTGCTCCAACTATATGGGGTGAGGATAATGGTGGGTGAGTGTCAAGGTTCCTTTCTTATTTGGCTGAAGTGGTGGAATTGATGAAGTATTTTAGGTAACTGCAAGACTGCAATACTAGAGTAAATAACCGTCTTCTTATTTCTGTTTTCTTCATTTGTTTTGTTTTGTTTTTGTCTTGTTCTGTCTGTTACAAACGCTTATTGACCAGCAGCTCTGATGGTTACGTAGCCCCGTCCGACTGACCTTCCATCCGTGTAGCTCAGCACTCACGTGGCGTTCGTTGACCATCCACAATTCCCGGGGTGCCAGGCGATTAACGGTATTTTTTTTTAAACCTAATTTCCAACAAATTCAAAAGGTGCTCCTGCTTCCTACTGTTTAAGACGGGCGGGGGCTTGACAGCCTGTGCGTAATTTTTAGGGATTGCACGATATATGGGCCACATATTGCTATCGGACGATATTTGCCGCTATCGGTCAATATCGGTATCGTCAAATAAAACTGACATTAGGCGAGGGCAGTAGCCGATAATTGATAAGCACACATGTTGCGCTGGCTATGTTGGTGTGTTTGTTATGTGGCTATCTGCAGATTCTGAACATTCATTTCTGTAATGAAGATTTGTATTTGTTTCTCTCGCACTAAAGGGGGAAAATAAAAAAAATCTAATAACAATTGTATAAAAAAACATATCGGTGTCAGTATTGGCTATCGGCTAAATTGTTAATTTTAAACATCGGTATCGGCCAAGAATTTCCATATCGGTGCATCCCTAATAATTTTACAGGGAATCACATGCTGCTGCTCAGAAAGGGGGGAGGTCACTCACAGACGGGGCTGACGGCTACTGCCATGTTACCACAACGTGTTGCATTCAGGTTAGTTTTCTACTGCTTTGAGGAGAAAACTTTATTTCTATTTATTTTTTCCTCTCTGGCAAACGAGCTACAGTACATTTTTTAAAGATATTATTTGGGCTTTTTCTGCCTTTATTGATAGGTTCAAACTGAGGCTGAATCTGCCATGGACTGTAGAGCAATGCTTCTCAAAGGCCCCTTTTTCACCAAAAGAACTTTGGTTCTAGAACTGGTTCCATTCTAGATTCTTGGGAACCTTTGGTGCTTTCACAGACCCGGAGGCCATTTTTGGGGGTTCCAGTTCCGCAAACAACTTTTCAGGGTTCTGAACAAATACATTTTCAGTGGAAACACTGAACTGGTTCAATATTAGGCTGGGGGAGAAAAAGAACTGAACCAGTTCAACCCTGTTGGAAAAGGGGCCAAAGTGGATTCCAGTGTCTCTGGGTTCCTTTTTAGTTTAGGGGGTCTAAAATGGACCTTTATACAATCTGTAACCCTGATACAACCCTGAACCGTTTGTATACTGTCAGAGTTCAGTTAAGGGGAGACCTTGAAATGTAAAAGTTTGAGAAAGACGGTGTAGAGGCACCTCACCCGGTCACCCCAGGGACCTTTCTTTTCTAAAGCCCAAACCGCACCAATGATTTGCCACGCAACTCCTTGCAACATGCCAACTACCTGTAACTGTTATCCCCAATAGCAGACTTTGCAAAAGGAATTGCCATGGTGTGGTTGACCTTAAAACTGTTTTGTTGCAAGGACTTAGTTGCAACTGGTGTGGTTTGGGCTTAAAACATTACAACACTATACAGTATTGATCTTTATTTCACTGAGGCACTGAATATAATATGTTACAATCTTGTAGAGGCTGACCGATCATGCCATGTTTCTGGGTCAGATTCTCATCCTAGACCAATGATCTTCAGATGTACAAAAAAGAACAAAATCACAAATCGTCAGTTTGAAAAAAAGGTTCCATTTGAGGACATTTAACCACTTAAACACTGTATTTAGTATGTTGCCAGGGGTCCCCCTGGTGTCTGTAATGCCCCTCCCACCTGACAGCAAATCTGTTTGCCTGGTGAGCTTGTAGATCTGCAATTTTCGTGAACGTTCACCCAATGTGACATGCCTAGAATAGGGATGTCATAAGGGTTAGTGGGGTTACCCTATAAGCAAACAAGAACAGTAAATATCTGAACTTTATTTTATTTAACCACTTATTTAGCCCATATGAGCACAAGATGTACTGACCAATGCACAGCTCGTGTTTATGTTTTCACCTTTTAACCAGCAGAGCGGCATCTTAACCTCAGCACTGCCCTTTGAAGTGTCCTTAAGCCCTTTACTATGCTACTTACTTATGTTACTATCGTACGTTACCAGGCGCTACATACAGTATATTTGTGGCAAACAAAACCTGTAGAAATACAACGGCACTGCAAAAAGCACTCCTAGCACGCAAAGCACATCCACAGTATGTTGTGGCTGCTTGTACTGTACCCGTATGAGTGAGTGACGAATTGGCCTCAGAGACCGTGCAGGGCAGGCATTTTGTTTTCAATGGACAAAGGAAATAATAAGATGTAGTCAATGATGGTGGAAGGATCGTCGGTGGCACTTTTCAAAGGCCTTTCGTTGTTTGAGATGCAGGATGATGTAGGATTGTTAAACGTATGACCTACTTAAACTACTCGTTTAATCGATTTAATTGTAAAATTCCAAAACATAACATTTATTGTAAACGAAACCTAAAATCTTCTGCAATCTTCACTGCAGCTTTGAAATTATACTGCAATTCGTCATTGGTTTTGTTCAAGTAAAGAAAACAAATAAGCAGCTTTGTGATTGTTGTTGATGATTGTGTGGTGGTTGTATTGTCAGAGAATGTACCTTGTAAAAGAAAAGAATATATGAATTGCTGTAAATTGATCAAAGATCAATATTTGTTTATTTTTTTGAGCACCTATAATTATGCAGACCAGACTCCAGAGATATACTATGTTGCAAACTAAATGATGTAACAAAGCCAAAATACAAAATGTACATTAGACAACCAGTAATTGTACATGTTTGATCAAATTCACTTGACTTGTGTTCACTGTTGATGGCAGGTTTATCTAAATGTATGGTTGTCCATCGTGGATATAAATAGTAATGGTGGTATTTTTAAGTATATAATGTCAGCCGAACGTAACATTTTACCATCTGCACAGAATGTAAGATTCCTTCTATTTTTTTTCTTGGCTGTACAGTATATGACGATTTAAAACAAATGTGGCCAGGGCAGCCTCTGTAGTTGTTGTGTATCCTATCCACCAGATGGCACCACATAGGCATCCAAGAACAATCCTACCAGCTACCTGTCTATAGACCGATTCCGTACCGGTTTCATGGTCGCAGCCTACGTATTTCCTGTAGGCGGACTCAACGTAGCTGCGGGGGTAAAACCCTCACCAGGCGCACCTCTTCCACTACAGTGAACGGCAGAGTGACTGATGTTAGTTTGCCTCAAACTTTACTCCTTTACCTGCTTTTTTACTAACACTAACATTACAAAGATGCCCAGAACATCGAGATGAACCTGTGTAGTTTATGGCTGCTCCAACAGTAGTGGCAACATAACAAATAAAATAAAACGGAATGTCTAATATCCATTGAGTAATGGTTGAGACAAAGCAGTGAAGAATCCTGCAAGATACATAATTTCAGTCTTACCCAATACCCATGGTATATGAACACAAGGCTGCTGTATTTTATACCTCATACTAAGCATTTAAAGTATGAGGTATAAAGTACAGCAGCCTTGTGTTAATAAAACAGAAATATCTGGCGTTATGTATCTTTCACTGCTTTGTCTCAACCATTGCTCAATGGCTCTGGTCTCCGCCACCGCGGTGGATATTAGACATTCCGTTTTTATTTTATTTTTATGTTGCCACTACTGTTGGAGCAGCCATAAACTACACAGGTTCATCTCGATGTTCTGGGCATCTTTGTAATGTTAGTGTTAGTAAAAAAGCAGGTAAAGGAGTAAAGTTTGAGGCAAACTAACATCAGTCACTCTGCCGTTCACTGTAGTGGAAGAGGTGCGCCTGGTGAGGGTTTTACCCCCGCAGCTACGTCGAGTCCGCCTACAGGAAATACGTAGGCTGCGACCATGAGACCCGCTACGGAATCGGTCTATACACAGACCCCTGCCCTATAGAGCGCCGAAGTCCTGACGTCACTCTCTACCGATATTGACGTCAGACTTCGGAGCTTTACGTTTGTACATGCAGAGAATGTGTGCAATAGTTCCAGTCTAGATGAGTGTGCTTCTCTCAAGTTTGCGGTGTTTGTTTTTGGCGAGTGGGCGTGGTATTGATATATGATGTGATATTTATGTGAAGTGGTGTTACTTTTGTCTGTCTTTTACCATGCCACCTTAAACCCTGTTCTTTCTTTTTTCTCTAAAAAAATTAATAATAATAATATAAATAATAATCATAAAAACATCCTTTTGGATGCTTTCCCCTCCATTTTAATGTTTTCCATTTTAATGTGGATTTTTCCATATATATGACTTGTTTGTGTTTGTGTTTAGAGTAGACAAATCAGATTCCAATCTGATTCGGGCTGGATTTGGCTGCCTGTGCAAATGGCGGCCATAGTGATTGGTTTGTGTTTGAGTCCCCATATACTTTCAGGTGCTCATGTCAGTCATCATCATCATGATCACACAGGCACTGCAAGACTGTGTTGGCTAGTAACTAACTACATCACTACGCCATGCTCTGTTGCTCTTGGCCGTGTGTGTGTTGTTAAGTGCAGAGTGCAGACGATGGCCGATATGCAAGCTCACTATGTGTCAAAGAAACGCACCACATTGAGCTTGTAGATCAGCTGTATTCGGCTCACGACACTGGCGTGCAACCAACTACTGTATGAATCAGGCTTAGGTCAATTAACAACGCGCCGCAAATAGTCTGACTCTTGTCAGGTACACGTATTTTATAACTTATTTCTCTCTCTGTGTATAACCCTTGTTACTGTCCATTATGTTGTGGGTGAAACTGCACTATAACCTTTGATGTGCTGCTGTAGGAACTGCTAGAATATGTATTGCTATTAAAAGATTGTTATTTTTGATTTTTGCTTTGGAAATGAATGTTTGTTTGTTGTGCTCCATGTACTACAGTGAAAAATGTCACTCCTTTTCATCAGCTCATTAAGTAGTGTCATTATTTCACAATCACTTAGCTGGAGTTTGAGAGTACGTCTCAACAGCTGTTTTAATGCTTATTTTGTTCGGGGGGGAATTTATGGCACAAATGGTCAAGAACAAAGATAAAGGGATTATAATAAGGCAGTAAACGAGTTTTTAAGTTTGTGACTGTATGTTGCCATCTGAACATAATGTTGCACCCAGAGTTACGAAAATGACGAGCCAAAGATGAAGGATATGAAATGAACAGGGTTGTGGGAAAGATATTATGTATAGCTTTTAAACTTTCTGCTTCAGCTTTATCTCAGACATCTGACAGAGATTTCCTCATGCTATAACCTGTTACGTTTATGGATATAGCTGTGGTTCACAACCTTTTCAGTGTCAACAAGACACAGACATGGACTCCAATTTGCACTAAATTTCTCATAGCTAAATATCAACTATAACTGGAACAGAAAAACATCGTCCGAGAAGATATTGTTTGATTACTTTACCTCAATATCTAATTATTTATGAATTGGTTCCAAATAAGCTAATGAGCCGAACTAAATTCTAATATACAGGTATATATTTTTTGATCAACAGTGTCTTATTTGATCAAAATTAGTGTCCCTGAACCTACTCCATGCTGGTTGAGAACCACTAGCTCATCTATATGGCATATTTCCCTTTTCTTTAACATTTGCACACTATAAAGTCACAAATATGACAATCTATGTTATCACAACGTCAGCGTCTGTATTTAGTTCAGTCACAGTATTGGTGCACAATAGTCTGTTTTGTACTGTGTTGAAGGATGTCCTTTTCATGAAATGTTATTTCCTCAGAGCAACTGAATAAAGTACCACTGAAATATTTCAAACCGTTGGCTCTGTCTCCGGTCTTAATGAATTATGTCAACTGTAGGGCACATGTCGTTTAGTAAATTGGGGTGAAAAAGAAGGGGGTAAAAAGCATGTGGTTATTCTCGTTGAGCGACGCGGTTGTACAACGAATATAACTTAATGCCAGTAGTAATTTAACACAATACGCTACAGTAGTTTAGGGCTTTTACCATTAAAGTTACAGTAATTTAACACAATACGCTACAGTAGTTTAGGGCTGTCAATATTACAGTAAGTTGACCATTAATTATTGTCAAACAAATAATTTCGATTAACATTTCATTGTGTGTTTTTTTTTCTTTGAACATTATTGGAACGTTACAATATGTGTAATTCTGTTTATTGCCTTTTCAGGCTTCGCTTCATGATCACAAACTGCACATAAGGACAGATCTTCTGACAAATGACCTAAAAATACAAATAAATCACTGACACATTACTTTACCAAAAATGTACAAAATCTACAAGCTTACAAAGCTTGTAGATCTGCTATTTCTGATGCTATTTTTGAAGAAAAAAAACGTGTACGGACAATCTTCAACATGGAAACAATTGATCTACGATTATCGCCAATAATTACGATCAGGCGCCCAAACTTTCTTCTACTCCTGCCTTGATCTCCTTATTCCACAGAAAAGAAGTGTGTGTGTGTGCGTGCGTGCGAGCGACTCGGATACATATATTGTACTTTTACGCCACTACATTTATTATTTGAAAACTTTAGTCACTTTAGTTACTTTGTAGATTTTGATTATTATCACAAAACATACACTGTCCACTGTCCTATATGCATTTCAGCCGATCTACAAGATCACAATGGGTCACGATGCGACGCATTGTGAGCTTGTACAGTAGATGTGCTATTTTCAAATTATTTGCATACATTTTTATACACATCTTGAAATGGAACATTCTGCACAATGAGTATACTTGTAATTTTAGTAAGCTACTTTAAATAGATGTTGATGAATGAGTACTTGTACTTTTGGTATAGGCTACTTTAAATAATAAATACATGTTGATGAATGAGTACTTGTACTTTTGGTTAGCTACTTTATATCCATGTTGATGAATGAGTACTTTCATAATACTAGTTAAATGGCCTTCACCAGTATAAATGACCTTGACCAGTATAAATGACCTTCACCAGTAAAAATTACCTTGACCAGTATGCGGTCTGTGACCATGGATTTTGACCTTTTTTTCAAATCCTCCGAAATCGTGAAAAACGAAATACTATAGTATGCCCTCCGAGACCATGGATTATAGCCTTTCGATTTTCTTTGATCTTCACCTTTTTTCAAATCCTCAACAATGATGAAGAATCGCGCACTATAGCGCACCGCTCAATGACCTTGACCAATATCAATGACCTTGAGCAGTATAAATGACCTTCATAAGACTAGTAAATGACCTTGACCAGTATAAATGACCATGACAAGTATAAATGACCTTCACCAGTATAAATTACCTTCACCAGTATAAATGACCTTGACCAGTATAAATCACCTTGACCAGTATGCCCTCCATGACCATGGACTATAGCCTTTAGCTTTTCCACGATTTCACCTTTCTTTTCTCCAAATCCTCCGAAATCGTAAAAAAAACACATACTATAGCATGCCCTCCTATACCATGGACTATAGTCTTTCGCTTTTCCGTGATTTTCACTTTTTTCAAATCCTGAAAAACTACATACTATAGTATGCCCTCCGAGACCAGCACTGGTGTCGTATGTCACTTAGAGGTAGCGTTAATTCACTTCATGGCCCGTGGGCCGCATTGGGCGGCTCCGCGGGCCGCAAAATTCCCGCGGATCGCCACCACTGTACTATATGGTGTGTGAGATTTCGTAGGATGTGAAAAAAAGGTGAATCACGAAAAAGCGACAGGCTTTTTACTGTTGAGATAAATGTAAATGAATGTGATTGTTGTTGGATCTTTAAATTACAACAAAACAAACTAAGGCACTGGTGTGGTACTTCCTGGTTCACCAGAATGGGGTTCAACTCCCTGCAGTGCCCTGCTCAATTTGTTGTATTTACATGGTTTATATTATTTTATATTCTGATAGTTGTGTTGCCTTTTCATAGATAATAACCCCCAAGTTCTTTACTGTGTTTGTACTCCCTACAGTTATATTACCAAGTATATTTATTATGGGACCAAGCCCGAAGGGAATCTTGGTCCCTTATTGTGTCTGTTTTTCTCTTCTCCTTCTTCCGGCAAAAATAGCAGGTCTGGCTGAACCGTGCTGTCGGGTTTTCGCGAAACTTGGCAATATGGTAGAGGGCTATGCCAAACGGTGAGGATGCGAAACCGACGACCATTGGCCAAAGGGTGGCGCTATAGCATTGCATGCAAACTTTCAACGGGAAATGCTCATGAACCGTTTTACCGTGAGGCTATAGTCCATCGTCTCGGAGCGCATGCTATGCCCTCCGACACCATGGACTATAGCTTTTCGCTTTTCCGCAATCTTTTCAAATCCTCAAAATGATGGAGAATCGTGCACTATAACACGCCGCAAAATGACCTTGACCAGTATAAATGACCTTGACAAGTATAAATGACCTTCACCAGTATAAATGACCACCGGTATAAATAACATTGACTAGTATAAATGACCTTGACCAGTATGTGGTCTGTGACCATGGACATAAAAAACGTCTAAAAATAGACGTCTAAAACACGTCTATTTTAGACGTGTTTTAGACATCTATTTTTAGACGTTTTTTATCCCATTTTTACACGCTCGTCTAATAGCCCATATCGTACAGCATACTGTAACACGCCGTTTTTCATCATTTTTGAGGATTAAAAAAACAAAAAAAACATGGGTTATAGCCCATCGTTTTTTGAATATTATTTTTATCCTCGTTTTTCATCATTTTTGACCATGGGGTATAGCCCATACCGTACGGCATACTATAGCACGCCGTTTTTCATCATTTTTGAGGTTTTGAAAAAAAAAAAAAAACATGGGTTATAGCCCATCGTTTTTTGAAATTTTGAAAAAACAATTTAACCTTGTTTTTCATCATTTTTGAACATGGGCTATAGCCCATACCGTACGGCATACTATAGCACGCAGTTTTTCATCAATTTTGAGGTTTTGAAAAAAAAACAAAAAAAAAACAAACATGGGTTATAGCCCATCGTTTTTTGAAATTTTGAAAAAACAATTTAACCTTGTTTTTCATCATTTTTGAACATGGGCTATAGCCCATACCGTACGGCATACTATAGCACGCAGTTTTTCATCAATTTTGAGGTTTTGAAAAAAAAACAAAAAAAAAACAAACATGGGTTATAGCCCATCGTTTTTTGAAATTTTGAAAAAACAATTTAACCTCGTTTTTCATAATTTTTTAACATGGGCTATAGCCCATACCGTACGGCATACTATAGCACGCCTTTTTTCATCATTTTTGAGGTTTTGAAAAAAAAACAAAAAAAAAACAAACATGGGTTATAGCCCATAGTTTTTTGAAATTTTGAAAAAACAATTTAACCTCATTTTTCATCATTTTTGAACATGGGCTATAGCCCATACCGTACGGCATACTATAGCACGCCGTTTTTCATCATTTTTGAGGATTAAAAAAAACAAAAAAAACATGGGTTATAGCCCATCGTTTTTTGAATTTGTGAAAAAAAATGAGTAACCTCGTTTTTTATCATTTATATGTATTTAGGTATAGCCCATACCGTACGGCATACTATAGCACGCCGTTTTTCATCATTTTAGAGGTTTTGAAAAAAATGGGGAAAAAAATAAACATGGGTTATATCCCATCGTTTTTTGAAATTTTGAAAAAAAAAATAACCTCATTTTTCATCATTTTTGAACATGGGCTATAGCCCATACCGTACGGCATACTATAGCACGCCGTTTTTCATCAATTTTGAGGATTTGAAAAAAATGGAAAAAAAACAAACATGGGTTATAGCCCATCGTTTTTTGAAATTTTGAAAAAAAAACATAACCTTGTTTTTTATCATTTTGAACATGGGCTATAGCCCATACCGTACAGCATACTATAGCAAGCCGTTTTTCATCATTTTTGAGGTTTTGAAAAAAAACAAAAAAAAAACAAACATGGGTTATAGCCCATCGTTTTTTGAAATTTTGAAAAAACAATTTAACCTCGTTTTTCATCATTTTTTAACATGGGCTATAGCCCATACTGTACGGCATACTATAGCACGCCGTTTTTCATCATTTTTGAGGTTTTGAAAATAAATAAAAATAACATGGGTTATAGCCCATCGTTTTTTGAAAATTTGAAAAAACAATTTAACCTCATTTTTCATCATTTTTGAACATGGGCTATAGCCCATACCGTACGGCATACTATAGCACGCCGTTTTTCATCAATTTTGAGGATTTGAAAAAAATGAAAAAAAAAAAAACATGGGTTATAGCCCATCGTTTTTTGAAATTTTGAAAAAACAATTTAACCTTGTTTTTCATCATTTTTGAACATGGGCTATAGCCCATACCGTACAGCATACTATAGCACGCCGTTTATCATCATTTTTGAGGTTTTGAAAAAAATGAAAAAAAAAAAAAAACATGGGTTAGCCTATAGCCCATCGTTTTTTGAAATTTTGAAAAAACAATTTAACCTTGTTTTTCATCACTTTTGAACATGGGCTATAGCCCATACCGTACGACATACTATAGCACGCCGTTTTTCATCAATTTTGAGGTTAAAAAAAAAAAAAAAAAAAAAAAACATGGGTTATAGCCCATCGTTTCTTTTTTATTTGAAAAAACAATTTAACCTCGTTTTTCTACATTTTTTAACATGGGCTATAGCCCATACCGTACGGCATACTATAGCACGCCGTTTTTCATCAATTTTGAGGATTTGAAAAAAATGAAAAAAAAACAAACATGGGTTATAGCCCATCGTTTTTTGAAATTTTGAAAAAACAATTTAACCTTGTTTTTCATCATTTTTGAACATGGGCTATAGCCCATACCGTACGGCATACTATAGCACACAGTTTTTCATCAATTTTGAGGATTTGAAAAAAACTGAAAAAAAACCAAACATGGGTTATAGCCCATCGTTTTTTGAAATTTTGAAAAAAAAACGTAACCTTGTTTTTCATCATTTTTGAACATGGGCTATAGCCCATACCGTACAGCATACTATAGCAAGCCGTTTTTCATCATTTTTGAGGTTTTGAAAAAAAACAAAAAAAAAACAAACATGGGTTATAGCCCATCGTTTTTTGAAAATTTGAAAAAACAATTTAACCTCGTTTTTCATCATTTTTTAACATGGGCTATAGCCCATACCGTACGGCATACTATAGCACGCCGTTTTTCATCAATTTTGAGGATTTGAAAAAAATGAAAAAAAACAAAACATGGGTTAGCCTATAACCCATCGTTTTTTGAAATTTTGAAAAAACAATTTAACCTTGTTTTTCATCACTTTTGAACATGGGCTATAGCCCATACCGTACGGCATACTATAGCACGCCGTTTTTCATCAATTTTGAGGATTTGAAAAAAATGAAAAAAAAACAAACATGGGTTATAGCCCATCGTTTTTTGAAATTTTGAAAAAAAAACTTAACCTTGTTTTTCATCATTTTTGAACATGGGCTATAGCCCATACCGTACAGCATACTATAGCACGCCGTTTTTCATCATTTTTGAGGTTTTGAAAAAAAAGGAAAAAAATAAAACATGGGTTATAGCCCATCGTTTTTTGAAATTTTGAAAAAAACAATTTAACCTTGTTTTTCATCATTTTTGAACATGGGCTATAGCCCATACCGTATGGCATACTATAGCACGCCGTTTTTCATCAATTTTGAGGATTTGAAAAAAATGAAAAAAAAAAAAACATGTGTTATAGCCCATCGTTTTTTGAAATTTTGAAAAAAAAACTTAACCTTGTTTTTCATCATTTTTGAACATGGGCTATAGCCCATACCGTACAGCATACTATAGCACGCCGTTTTTCATCATTTTTGAGGTTTTGAAAAAAATGAAAACAAAAAAAACATGGGTTATAGCCCATCGTTTTTTGAATTTTTGGAGAAAAAAAAAGTAACCTCGTTTTTCATCATTTTTATGTATTTAGGTATAGCCCATACCGTACGGCATACTATAGCACGCCGTTTGTCATCATTTTAGAGGTTTTGAAAAAAATGAAAAAGAAAAAAAAACATGGGTTATAGCCCATCGTTTTTTGAAATTTTGAAAAAGAAATTTAACCTTGTTTTTCATCATTTTTGAACATGGGCTATAGCCCATACCGTACGGCATACTATAGCACGCCGTTTTTCATCATTTTTGAGGATTAAAAAAAACAAAAAAAACATGGGTTATAGCCCATCGTTTTTTGAATTTGTGAAAAAAAATGAGTAACCTCGTTTTTTATCATTTATATGTATTTAGGTATAGCCCATACCGTACGGCATACTATAGCACGCCGTTTTTCATCATTTTAGAGGTTTTGAAAAAAATGGGGAAAAAAATAAACATGGGTTATATCCCATCGTTTTTTGAAATTTTGAAAAAAAAAATAACCTCATTTTTCATCATTTTTGAACATGGGCTATAGCCCATACCGTACGGCATACTATAGCACGCCGTTTTTCATCAATTTTGAGGATTTGAAAAAAATGGAAAAAAAACAAACATGGGTTATAGCCCATCGTTTTTTGAAATTTTGAAAAAAAAACATAACCTTGTTTTTTATCATTTTGAACATGGGCTATAGCCCATACCGTACAGCATACTATAGCAAGCCGTTTTTCATCATTTTTGAGGTTTTGAAAAAAAACAAAAAAAAAACAAACATGGGTTATAGCCCATCGTTTTTTGAAATTTTGAAAAAACAATTTAACCTCGTTTTTCATCATTTTTTAACATGGGCTATAGCCCATACTGTACGGCATACTATAGCACGCCGTTTTTCATCATTTTTGAGGTTTTGAAAATAAATAAAAATAACATGGGTTATAGCCCATCGTTTTTTGAAAATTTGAAAAAACAATTTAACCTCATTTTTCATCATTTTTGAACATGGGCTATAGCCCATACCGTACGGCATACTATAGCACGCCGTTTTTCATCAATTTTGAGGATTTGAAAAAAATGAAAAAAAACAAAACATGGGTTATAGCCCATCGTTTTTTGAAATTTTGAAAAAACAATTTAACCTTGTTTTTCATCATTTTTGAACATGGGCTATAGCCCATACCGTACAGCATACTATAGCACGCCGTTTATCATCATTTTTGAGGTTTTGAAAAAAATGAAAAAAAAAAAAAAACATGGGTTAGCCTATAGCCCATCGTTTTTTGAAATTTTGAAAAAACAATTTAACCTTGTTTTTCATCACTTTTGAACATGGGCTATAGCCCATACCGTACGACATACTATAGCACGCCGTTTTTCATCAATTTTGAGGTTAAAAAAAAAAAAAAAAAAAAAAAACATGGGTTATAGCCCATCGTTTCTTTTTTATTTGAAAAAACAATTTAACCTCGTTTTTCTACATTTTTTAACATGGGCTATAGCCCATACCGTACGGCATACTATAGCACGCCGTTTTTCATCAATTTTGAGGATTTGAAAAAAATGAAAAAAAAACAAACATGGGTTATAGCCCATCGTTTTTTGAAATTTTGAAAAAACAATTTAACCTTGTTTTTCATCATTTTTGAACATGGGCTATAGCCCATACCGTACGGCATACTATAGCACACAGTTTTTCATCAATTTTGAGGATTTGAAAAAAACTGAAAAAAAACCAAACATGGGTTATAGCCCATCGTTTTTTGAAATTTTGAAAAAAAAACGTAACCTTGTTTTTCATCATTTTTGAACATGGGCTATAGCCCATACCGTACAGCATACTATAGCAAGCCGTTTTTCATCATTTTTGAGGTTTTGAAAAAAAACAAAAAAAAAACAAACATGGGTTATAGCCCATCGTTTTTTGAAAATTTGAAAAAACAATTTAACCTCGTTTTTCATCATTTTTTAACATGGGCTATAGCCCATACCGTACGGCATACTATAGCACGCCGTTTTTCATCAATTTTGAGGATTTGAAAAAAATGAAAAAAAACAAAACATGGGTTAGCCTATAACCCATCGTTTTTTGAAATTTTGAAAAAACAATTTAACCTTGTTTTTCATCACTTTTGAACATCGGCTATAGCCCATACCGTACGGCATACTATAGCACGCCGTTTTTCATCAATTTTGAGGATTTGAAAAAAATGAAAAAAAAACAAACATGGGTTATAGCCCATCGTTTTTTGAAATTTTGAAAAAAAAACTTAACCTTGTTTTTCATCATTTTTGAACATGGGCTATAGCCCATACCGTACAGCATACTATAGCACGCCGTTTTTCATCATTTTTGAGGTTTTGAAAAAAAAGGAAAAAAATAAAACATGGGTTATAGCCCATCGTTTTTTGAAATTTTGAAAAAAACAATTTAACCTTGTTTTTCATCATTTTTGAACATGGGCTATAGCCCATACCGTATGGCATACTATAGCACACAGTTTTTCATCAATTTTGAGGATTTGAAAAAAATGAAAAAAAAACAAACATGGGTTATAGCCCATCGTTTTTTGAAATTTTGAAAAAAAAACGTAACCTTGTTTTTCATCATTTTTGAACATGGGCTATAGCCCATACCGTACAGCATACTATAGCAAGCCGTTTTTCATCATTTTTGAGGTTTTGAAAAAAAACAAAAAAAAAACAAACATGGGTTATAGCCCATCGTTTTTTGAAAATTTGAAAAAACAATTTAACCTCGTTTTTCATCATTTTTTAACATGGGCTATAGCCCATACCGTACGGCATACTATAGCACGCCATTTTTCATCAATTTTGAGGATTTGAAAAAAATGAAAAAAAACAAAACATGGGTTAGCCTATAACCCATCGTTTTTTGAAATTTTGAAAAAACAATTTAACCTTGTTTTTCATCACTTTTGAACATGGGCTATAGCCCATACCGTACGACATACTATAGCACGCCGTTTTTCATCAATTTTGAGGATTTGAAAAAAATGAAAAAAAAACAAACATGGGTTATAGCCCATCGTTTTTTGAAATTTTGAAAAAAAAACTTAACCTTGTTTTTCATCATTTTTGAACATGGGCTATAGCCCATACCGTACAGCATACTATACCACGCCGTTTTTCATAATTTTTGAGGTTTTGAAAAAAAAGGAAAAAAATAAAACATGGGTTATAGCCCATCGTTTTTTGAAATTTTGAAAAAACAATTTAACCTTGTTTTTCATCATTTTTGAACATGGGCTATAGCCCATACCGTACGGCATACTATAGCACACAGTTTTTCATCAATTTTGAGGATTTGAAAAAAATGAAAAAAAAAACAAACATGGGTTATAGCCCATCGTTTTTTGAAATTTTGAAAAAAAAACTTAACCTTGTTTTTCATCATTTTTGAACATGGGCTATAGCCCATACCGTACAGCATACTATAGCACGCCGTTTTTCATCATTTTTGAGGTTTCGAAAAAAAAGGAAAAAAATAAAACATGGGTTATAGCCCATCGTTTTTTGAAATTTTGAAAAAACAATTTAACCTTGTTTTTCATCATTTTTGAACATGGGCTATAGCCCATACCGTACGGCATACTATAGCACACAGTTTTTCATCAATTTTGAGGATTTGAAAAAAATGAAAAAAAAACAAACATGGGTTATAGCCCATCGTTTTTTGAAATTTTGAAAAAAAAACGTAACCTTGTTTTTCATCATTTTTGAACATGGGCTATAGCCCATACCGTACAGCATACTATAGCAAGCCGTTTTTCATAATTTTTGAGGTTTTGAAAAAAAAGGAAAAAAATAAAACATGGGTTATAGCCCATCGTTTTTTGAAATTTTGAAAAAACAATTTAACCTTGTTTTTCATCATTTTTGAACATGGGCTATAGCCCATACCGTACGGCATACTATAGCACACAGTTTTTCATCAATTTTGAGGATTTGAAAAAAATGAAAAAAAAACAAACATGGGTTATAGCCCATCGTTTTTTGAAATTTTGAAAAAAAAACTTAACCTTGTTTTTCATCATTTTTGAACATGGGCTATAGCCCATACCGTACAGCATACTATAGCACGCCGTTTTTCATCATTTTTGAGGTTTCGAAAAAAAAGGAAAAAAATAAAACATGGGTTATAGCCCATCGTTTTTTGAAATTTTGAAAAAACAATTTAACCTTGTTTTTCATCATTTTTGAACATGGGCTATAGCCCATACCGTACGGCATACTATAGCACACAGTTTTTCATCAATTTTGAGGATTTGAAAAAAATGAAAAAAAAACAAACATGGGTTATAGCCCATCGTTTTTTGAAATTTTGAAAAAACAATTTAACCTTGTTTTTCATCATTTTTGAACATGGGCTATAGCCCATACCGTACGGCATACTATAGCACACAGTTTTTCATCAATTTTGAGGATTTGAAAAAAATGAAAAAAAAAACAAACATGGGTTATAGCCCATCGTTTTTTGAAATTTTGAAAAAAAAACTTAACCTTGTTTTTCATCATTTTTGAACATGGGCTATAGCCCATACCGTACAGCATACTATAGCACGCCGTTTTTCATCATTTTTGAGGTTTCGAAAAAAAAGGAAAAAAATAAAACATGGGTTATAGCCCATCGTTTTTTGAAATTTTGAAAAAACAATTTAACCTTGTTTTTCATCATTTTTGAACATGGGCTATAGCCCATACCGTACGGCATACTATAGCACACAGTTTTTCATCAATTTTGAGGATTTGAAAAAAATGAAAAAAAAACAAACATGGGTTATAGCCCATCGTTTTTTGAAATTTTGAAAAAAAAACGTAACCTTGTTTTTCATCATTTTTGAACATGGGCTATAGCCCATACCGTACAGCATACTATAGCAAGCCGTTTTTCATAATTTTTGAGGTTTTGAAAAAAAAGGAAAAAAATAAAACATGGGTTATAGCCCATCGTTTTTTGAAATTTTGAAAAAACAATTTAACCTTGTTTTTCATCATTTTTGAACATGGGCTATAGCCCATACCGTACGGCATACTATAGCACACAGTTTTTCATCAATTTTGAGGATTTGAAAAAAATGAAAAAAAAACAAACATGGGTTATAGCCCATCGTTTTTTGAAATTTTGAAAAAAAAACTTAACCTTGTTTTTCATCATTTTTGAACATGGGCTATAGCCCATACCGTACAGCATACTATAGCACGCCGTTTTTCATCATTTTTGAGGTTTCGAAAAAAAAGGAAAAAAATAAAACATGGGTTATAGCCCATCGTTTTTTGAAATTTTGAAAAAACAATTTAACCTTGTTTTTCATCATTTTTGAACATGGGCTATAGCCCATACCGTACGGCATACTATAGCACACAGTTTTTCATCAATTTTGAGGATTTGAAAAAAATGAAAAAAAAACAAACATGGGTTATAGCCCATCGTTTTTTGAAATTTTGAAAAAAAAACGTAACCTTGTTTTTCATCATTTTTGAACATGGGCTATAGCCCATACCGTACAGCATACTATAGCAAGCCGTTTTTCATCATTTTTGAGGTTTTGAAAAAAAATAAAAAAAAAAAAAACATGGGTTATAGCCCATCGTTTTTTGAAAAATTGAAAAAACAATTTAACCTCGTTTTTCATCATTTTTTAACATGGGCTATAGCCCATACCGTACGGCATACTATAGCACGCCGTTTTTCATCAATTTTGAGGATTTGAAAAAAATGAAAAAAAACAAAACATGGGTTAGCCTATAACCCATCGTTTTTTGAAATTTTGAAAAAACAATTTAACCTTGTTTTTCATCACTTTTGAACATGGGCTATAGCCCATACCGTACGGCATACTATAGCACGCCGTTTTTCATAAATTTTGAGGATTTGAAAAAAATGGAAAAAAAACAAACATGGGTTATAGCCCATCGTTTTTTGAAATTTTGAAAAAAAAACGTAACCTTGTTTTTCATCATTTTTTAACATGGGCTATAGCCCATACCGTACAGCATAATATAGCAAGTCGTTTTTCATCATTTTTGAGGTTTAAAAAACAAAAAAAACAAAAAAAACATGGGTTATAGCCCATCGTTTTTTTTTAATTTGAAAAAACAATTTAACCTCGTTTTTCTACATTTTTTAACATGGGCTATAGCCCATACCGTACGGCAAACTATAGCACGCCGTTTTTCATCAATTTTGAGGATTTGAAAAAAATGAAAAAAAAACAAACATGGGTTATAGCCCATCGTTTTTTGAAATTTTGAAAAAACAATTTAACCTTGTTTTTCATCATTTTTGAACATGGGCTATAGCCCATACCGTACAGCATACTATAGCAAGCCGTTTTTCATCATTTTTGAGGTTTTGAAAAAAAACAAAAAAAAACAAACATGGGTTATAGCCCATCGTTTTTTGAAAATTTGAAAAAACAATTTAACCTCGTTTTTCATCATTTTTTAACATGGGCTATAGCCCATACCGTACGGCATACTATAGCACGCCTTTTGTCATCATTTTTGAGGTTTTGAAAAAAAATTATAATAACATGGGTTATAGCCCATCGTTTTTTGAAATTTTGAAAAAAAAACTTAACCTTGTTTTTCATCATTTTTGAACATGGGCTATAGCCCATACCGTACAGCATACTATAGCACGCCGTTTTTCATCATTTTTGAGGTTTTGAAAAAAAAGGAAAAAAATAAAACATGGGTTATAGCCCATCGTTTTTTGAAATTTTGAAAAAACAATTTAACCTTGTTTTTCATCATTTTTGAACATGGGCTATAGCCCATACCGTACGGCATACTATAGCACACAGTTTTTCATCAATTTTGAGGATTTGAAAAAAATGAAAAAAAAACAAACATGGGTTATAGCCCATCGTTTTTTGAAATTTTGAAAAAAAAACGTAACCTTGTTTTTCATCATTTTTGAACATGGGCTATAGCCCATACCGTACAGCATACTATAGCACGCCGTTTTTCATCATTTTTGAGGTTTTGAAAAAAAAGGAAAAAAATAAAACATGGGTTATAGCCCATCGTTTTTTGAAAATTTGAAAAAACAATTTAACCTCGTTTTTCATCATTTTTTAACATGGGCTATAGCCCATACCGTACGGCATACTATAGCACGCCTTTTGTCATCATTTTTGAGGTTTTGAAAAAAAATTATAATAACATGGGTTATAGCCCATAGTTTTTTGAAATTTTGAAAAAACAATTTAACCTCATTTTTCATCATTTTTGAACATGGGCTATAGCCCATACCGTACGGCATACTATAGCACGCCGTTTTTCATAAATTTTGAGGATTTGAAAAAAATGAAAAAAAACAAACATGGGTTATAGCCCATCGTTTTTTGAAATTTTGAAAAAACAATTTAACCTTGTTTTTCATCACTTTTGAACATGGGCTATAGCCCATACCGTACGGCATACTATAGCACGCCGTTTTTCATCAATTTTGAGGATTTGAAAAAAATGAAAAAAAAACAAACATGGGTTATAGCCCATCGTTTTTTGAAATTTTGAAAAAAAAACTTAACCTTGTTTTTCATCATTTTTGAACATGGGCTATAGCCCATACCGTACAGCATACTATAGCACGCCGTTTTTCATCATTTTTGAGGTTTTGAAAAAAAAGGAAAAAAATAAAACATGGGTTATAGCCCATCGTTTTTTGAAATTTTGAAAAAACAATTTAACCTTGTTTTTCATCATTTTTGAACATGGGCTATAGCCCATACCGTACGGCATACTATAGCACACAGTTTTTCATCAATTTTGAGGATTTGAAAAAAATGAAAAAAAAACAAACATGGGTTATAGCCCATCGTTTTTTGAAATTTTGAAAAAAAAACGTAACCTTGTTTTTCATCATTTTTGAACATGGGCTATAGCCCATACCGTACAGCATACTATAGCACGCCGTTTTTCATCATTTTTGAGGTTTTGAAAAAAAAGGAAAAAAATAAAACATGGGTTATAGCCCATCGTTTTTTGAAATTTTGAAAAAACAATTTAACCTTGTTTTTCATCATTTTTGAACATGGGCTATAGCCCATACCGTACAGCATACTATAGCACGCCGTTTTTCATCATTTTTGAGGTTTTGAAAAAAAAGGAAAAAAATAAAACATGGGTTATAGCCCATCGTATTTTGAAATTTTGAAAAAACAATTTAACCTTGTTTTTCATCACTTTTGAACATGGGCTATAGCCCATACCGTACGGCATACTATAGCACGCCGTTTTTCATCAATTTTGAGGATTTGAAAAAAATGAAAAAAAACAAAACATGGGTTATAGCCCATCGTTTTTTGAAAATTTGAAAAAACAATTTAACCTTGTTTTTCATCATTTTTGAACATGGGCTATAGCCCATACCGTACAGCATACTATAGCACGCAGTTTTTCATCATTTTTGAGGTTTTGAAAAAAAATTAAAAAAAAAAAAACATGGTTATAGCCCATCGTTTTTTGAAATTTTGAAAAAACAATTTAACCTTGTTTTTCATCATTTTTGAACATGGGCTATAGCCCCTACCGTACGGCATACTATAGCACGCCGTTTTTCATCATTTTTGAGGATTTGAAAAAAAATCTAAAATTCAAAAAACATGGGTTATAGCCCATCGTTTTTTGAATATTTGAATATTTTTTTAACCTTGTTTTTCATCATTTTTGAACATGGGCTATAGCCCCTACCGTACGGCATACTATAGCACGTCGTTTTTCATCATTTTTGAGGATTTGAAAAAAAATCAAAAATTCAAAAAACATGGGCTATAGCCCATTGTTTTTTGAATTTTTGAAGAAAAAAAATTACCTCGTTTTTCATCATTTTTGAACATGGGCTATAGCCCCTACCATACGGCATACTATAGCACGCCGTTTTTCATCATTTTTGAGGATTTAAAAAAATTCAAAAATTCAAAAAACATGGGTTATAGCCCATAGTTTTTTTAATTTTTGAATATTTTTTTAACCTTGTTTTTCATCATTTTTGAACATGGGCTATAGCCCCTACCGTACGGCATACTATAGCACACCGTTTTTCATCATTTTTGAGGATTTGAAAAAAAAATTCAAAAATTCAAAAAACATGGGTTATAGCCCATCGTTTTTTGAATTTTTTAACCTCGTTTTTCATCATTTTTGAACATGGGCTATAGCCCCTACCGTACGGCATACTATAGCACGCCGTTTTTCATCATTTTTGAGGATTTGAAAAAAAATCAAAAATTCAAAAAACATGGGTTATAGCCCATCGTTTTTTGAATTTTTGAAAAAGAAAATTAACCTTGTTTTTCATCATTTATGAACATGGGCTATAGCCCCTACCGTACGGCATACTATAGCACGCCGTTTTCATCATTTTTGAGGATTTGAAAAAAAATCAAAAATTCAAAAAACATGGGTTATAGCCCATTGTTTTTTGAATTTTTGAAGAAAAATAATTACCTCGTTTTTCATCATTTTTGAACATGGGCTATAGCCCCTACCATACGGCATACTATAGCACGCCGTTTTTCATAATTTTTTAGGATTTGAAAAAAATTCAAAAATTCAAAAAACATGGGTTATAGCCCATCGTTTTTTGAATTTTTGAATATTTTTTTAACCTTGTTTTTCATCACTTTTGAACATGGGCTATAGCCCCTACCGTACGGCATACTATAGCACGTAGTTTTTCATCATTTTTGAGGATTTGAAAAAAAATCTAAAATTCAAAAAACATGGGTTATAGCAGCCGCGTCACGTTCCTTTAACGGCGGTGGGTGCCAAAAAAATAATAATAAAACTGGTACACCCGATAGGCTACTATTTAATATTTCCCTTATTTTTGATACATTTTCTTATCACGTCTATGGTATGAAAACAATGCTAAGGAGTTGCTTCAATTAAATATAATTGCTTTAAGCTGAAAACGATATGTTTAATGATGTTTTTTAGCGTTGTTACATTTATCATGCATGCCAATTAATCCGACATGCGCAGCAATTGTAACACTGGAACAGCGTCCACGTTCGGTTTAATAACTCCCGACCTGTTTTATAAAAAAAATAACTTGAAGTGGTTTATGGTAGC
Source organism: Protomyctophum parallelum (assembly GCF_964188405.1). Taxonomy (NCBI): domain Eukaryota; kingdom Metazoa; phylum Chordata; class Actinopteri; order Myctophiformes; family Myctophidae; genus Protomyctophum; species Protomyctophum parallelum. The sequence continues at coordinate 27,381,568 of NC_139704.1, forward strand.
TGACATGTGTAGGTCCGTTGCCTGAAAATATTACATGTGTAGATAAACGGATCTCTGAGTAAAAAAATGAAACGTGCAAAGTGTTACATCGTTGGCGGCTCTCCCCTACTTTATTTACAATTTGCTAATGAACACAGTGTTTCAGTTCACAACGAACACATTAAATTGTTTCAGTATTTTGTTTCAACATTTCAGCATGATCAATGATAAACAGCTAGCAGTCGCTTTCTGGCGGTCGCTTATTGACGTACCATTTAATGTACGTGATCCAGGTAAATGTCTCTTTCCAGTAGGGTTGATATTTTCGGGCATATTTTGCGGCTTTTGCTCTGCGGCTGGCTATTAGCTGCTCTTAAAAGAGCTGTTGTGTTGGCGCTGAAGATAGTGCTGTCAGCCTCGGCAGCTACTTGTAGAGTCGGTGTTCATCATCGTAGATTCGTAGTCAAATGGAAATGCATCCTGTACTGTAATGTATGTATGCGACATACTCTCTACCTGGCAGCAGAACAAAAGCCACCTTATTAGCATTTGAATGCCCATGGGCGGCGACCCAACACCTATCTGGCCCGCGCCCGACGCTGCACAAGGTATGTGACTACGTGACATTTCATTCAGGACAGTCACGACAGTGGGTGCATATTCTGCTATTAAAACAGAATGCCAGTGGGTGCAGCTGCGCTTCTGCACCCCCGTAGATGACGCCGGTGGGTTATAGCCCATTGTTTTTTTAATTTTTGAAAAAAAAAGATTAACCTCGTTTTTCATCATTTTTTAACATGGACTATAGCCCCTACCGTACGGCATACTATAGCACGTCGTTTTTCATCATTTTTGAGGATTTGAAAAAAAATCTAAAATTCAAAAAACATGGGTTATAGCCCATTGTTTTTTAAATTTTTGAAAAAAAAAGATTAACCTCGTTTTTCATCATTTTTGAACATGGACTATAGCCCCTACCGTACGGCATACTATAGCACGCCGTTTTTCATCATTTTTGAGGATTTGAAAAAAAAACAAAAATTCAAAAAACATGGGTTATAGCCCATCGTTTTTTGAATTTTTGAATATTTTTTTAACCTTGTTTTTCATCACTTTTGAACATGGGCTATAGCCCCTACCGTACGGCATACTATAGCACGTCGTTTTTCATCATTTTTGAGGATTTGAAAAAAAATCTAAAATTCAAAAAACATGGGTTATAGCCCATTGTTTTTTGAATTTTTGAATATTTTTTTAACCTTGTTTTTCATCACTTTTGAACATGGGCTATAGCCCCTACCATACGGCATACTATAGCACGCCGTTTTTCATCATTTTTGAGGATTTGAAAAAAAATCAAAAATTCAAAAAACATGGGTTATAGCCCATCGTTTTTTTAATTTTTGAATATTTTTTTAACCTTGTTTTTCATCACTTTTGAACATGGGCTATAGCCCCTACCGTACGGCATACTATAGCACGTCGTTTTTCATCATTTTTGAGGATTTGAAAAAAAATCTAAAATTCAAAAAACATGGGTTATAGCCCATTGTTTTTTGAATTTTTGAAAAAAAAAGATTAACCTCGTTTTTCATCATTTTTGAACATGGACTATAGCCCCTACCGTACGGCATACTATAGCACGCCGTTTTTCATCAGTTTTGAGGATTTGAAAAAAATGAAAAAATTCAAAAAACATGGGTTATAGCCCATCGTTTTTTGAATATTTGAATATTTTTTTAACCTTGTTTTTCATCATTTTTGAACATGGGCTATAGCCCCTACCGTACGGCATACTATAGCACGTCGTTTTTCATCATTTTTGAGGATTTAAAAAAAAATCAAAAATTCAAAAAACATGGGTTATAGCCCATTGTTTTTTGAATTTTTGAAGAAAAAAAATTACCTCGTTTTTCATCATTTTTGAACATGGGCTATAGCCCCTACCATACGGCATACTATAGCACGCCGTTTTTCATCATTTTTGAGGATTTAAAAAAATTCCAAAATTCAAAAAACATGGGTTATAGCCCATAGTTTTTTGAATTTTTTAACCTCGTTTTTCATCATTTTTGAACATGGGCTATAGCCCCTACCGTACGGCATACTATAGCACGCCGTTTTTCATCATTTTTGAGGATTTGAAAAAAAATATCAAAAATTCAAAAAACATGGGTTATAGCCCATCGTTTTTTGAATTTTTTAACCTCGTTTTTCATCATTTTTGAACATGGGCTATAGCCCCTACCGTACGGCATACTATAGCACGCCGTTTTTCATCATTTTTGAGGATTTGAAAAAAAAATAAAAATTAAAAAAACATGGGTTATAGCCCATCGTTTTTTGAATTTTTGAATATTTTTTTAACCTTGTTTTTCATCACTTTTGAACATGGGCTATAGCCCCTACCGTACGGCATACTATAACACGTCGTTTTTCATCATTTTTGAGGATTTGAAAAAAAATTAAAAATTCAAAAAACATGGGTTATAGCCCATCTTTTTTAGAATTTTTGAAAAAGAAAATTAACCTTGTTTTTCATCATTTATGAACATGGGCTATAGCCCCTACCGTACGGCATACTATAGCACACCGTTTTTCATCATTTTTGAGGATTTGAAAAAAAATCAAAAATTCAAAAAACATGGGTTATAGCCCATTGTTTTTTGAATTTTTGAAGAAAAAAAATTACCTCGTTTTTCATCATTTTTGAACATGGGCTATAGCCCCTACCATACGGCATACTATAGCACGCAGTTTTTCATCATTTTTGAGGATTTGAAAAAAAATAAAAAATAAAAAAAACATGGGTTATAGCCCATCGTTTTTTGAATTTTTGAATATTTTTTTAACCTTGTTTTTCATCACTTTTGAACATGGGCTATAGCCCCTACCATACGGCATACTATAGCACGCCGTTTTTCATCATTTTTGAGGATTTGAAAAAAAATCAAAAATTCAAAAAACATGGGTTATAGCCCATCGTTTTTTGAATTTTTGAATATTTTTTTAACCTTGTTTTTCATCACTTTTGAACATGGGCTATAGCCCCTACCGTACGGCATACTATAGCACGTCGTTTTTCATCATTTTTGAGGATTTGAAAAAAAATCTAAAATTCAAAAAACATGGGTTATAGCCCATTGTTTTTTTAATTTTTGAAAAAAAAAGATTAACCTCGTTTTTCATCATTTTTGAACATGGACTATAGCCCCTACCGTACGGCATACTATAGCACGCCGTTTTTCATCAGTTTTGAGGATTTGAAAAAAATGAAAAAATTCAAAAAACATGGGTTATAGCCCATCGTTTAAAAATAAATAAAATTACCTCGTTTTTCATCATTTTTGAACATGGGCTATAGCCCCTACCATACGGCATACTATAACACGCCGTTTTTCATCATTTTTGAGGATTTGAAAAAAAATTAAAAATTAAAAAAACATGGGTTATAGCCCATCGTTTTTTGAATTTTTGAATATTTTTTTAACCTTGTTTTTCATCACTTTTGAACATGGGCTATAGCCCCTACCGTACGGCATACTATAGCACGTCGTTTTTCATCATTTTTGAGGATTTGAAAAAAAATCTAAAATTCAAAAAACATGGGTTATAGCCCATTGTTTTTTGAATTTTTAAAAAAAAAAGATTAACCTCGTTTTTCATCATTTTTGAACATGGACTATAGCCCCTACCGTACGGCATACTATAGCACGCCGTTTTTCATCAGTTTTGAGGATTTGAAAAAAATGAAAAAATTCAAAAAACATGGGTTATAGCCCATCGTTTAAAAATAAATAAAATTACCTCGTTTTTCATCATTTTTGAACATGGGCTATAGCCCCTACCATACGGCATACTATAGCACGCCGTTTTTCATCATTTTTGAGGATTTGAAAAAAAATTAAAAATTAAAAAAACATGGGTTATAGCCCATCGTTTTTTGAATTTTTTAATATTTTTTTAACCTTGTTTTTCATCACTTTTGAACATGGGCTATAGCCCCTACCGTACGGCATACTATAACACGTCGTTTTTCATCATTTTTGAGGATTTGAAAAAAATTTAAAAATTCAAAAAACATGGGTTATAGCCCATCTTTTTTAGAATTTTTGAAAAAGAAAATTAACCTTGTTTTTCATCATTTATGAACATGGGCTATAGCCCCTACCGTACGGCATACTATAGCACACCGTTTTTCATCATTTTTGAGGATTTGAAAAAAAATCAAAAATTCAAAAAACATGGGTTATAGCCCATTGTTTTTTTAATTTTTGAAGAAAAAAAATTACCTCGTTTTTCATCATTTTTGAACATGGGCTATAGCCCCTACCATACGGCATACTATAGCACGCCGTTTTTCATCATTTTTGAGGATTTGAAAAAAAATCAAAAATTAAAAAAACATGGGTTATAGCCCATCGTTTTTCATCATTTTTGAATATTTTTTTAACCTTGTTTTTCATCACTTTTGAACATGGGCTATAGCCCCTACCATACGGCATACTATAGCACGCCGTTTTTCATCATTTTTGAGGATTTGAAAAAAAATCAAAAATTCAAAAAACATGGGTTATAGCCCATCGTTTTTTGAATTTTTGAATTTTTTTTTAACCTTGTTTTTCATCACTTTTGAACATGGGCAGCCCCTACCGTACGGCATACTATAGCACATCGTTTTTCATCATTTTTGAGGATTTGAAAAAAAATCTAAAATTCAAAAAACATGGGTTATAGCCCATTGTTTTTTTAATTTTTGAAAAAAAAAGATTAACCTCGTTTTTCATCATTTTTGAACATGGACTATAGCCCCTACCGTACGGCATACTATAGCACGCCGTTTTTCATCAGTTTTGAGGATTTGAAAAAAATGAAAAAATTCAAAAAACATGGGTTATAGCCCATCGTTTAAAAATAAATAAAATTACCTCGTTTTTCATCATTTTTGAACATGGGCTATAGCCCCTACCATACGGCATACTATAGCACGCCGTTTTTCATCATTTTTGAGGATTTGAAAAAAAATTAAAAATTAAAAAAACATGGGTTATAGCCCATCGTTTTTTGAAATTTTGAAAAAAAAACTTAACCTTGTTTTTCATCATTTTTGAACATGGGCTATAGCCCATACCGTACAGCATACTATAGCACGCCGTTTTTCATCATTTTTGAGGTTTTGAAAAAAAAGGAAAAAAATAAAACATGGGTTATAGCCCATCGTTTTTTGAAATTTTGAAAAAACAATTTAACCTTGTTTTTCATCATTTTTGAACATGGGCTATAGCCCATACCGTACGGCATACTATAGCACACAGTTTTTCATCAATTTTGAGGATTTGAAAAAAACTGAAAAAAAACCAAACATGGGTTATAGCCCATCGTTTTTTGAAATTTTGAAAAAAAAACGTAACCTTGTTTTTCATCATTTTTGAACATGGGCTATAGCCCATACCTTACAGCATACTATAGCAAGCCGTTTTTCATCATTTTTGAGGTTTTGAAAAAAAACAAAAAAAAAACAAACATGGGTTATAGCCCATCGTTTTTTGAAAATTTGAAAAAACAATTTAACCTCGTTTTTCATCATTTTTTAACATGGGCTATAGCCCATACCGTACGGCATACTATAGCACGCCGTTTTTCATCAATTTTGAGGATTTGAAAAAAATGAAAAAAAAAAAAAACATGGGTTAGCCTATAACCCATCGTTTTTTGAAATTTTGAAAAAACAATTTAACCTTGTTTTTCATCACTTTTGAACATGGGCTATAGCCCATACCGTACGGCATACTATAGCACGCCGTTTTTCATCAATTTTGAGGATTTGAAAAAAATGAAAAAAAAACAAACATGGGTTATAGCCCATCGTTTTTTGAAATTTTGAAAAAAAAACTTAACCTTGTTTTTCATCATTTTTGAACATGGGCTATAGCCCATACCGTACAGCATACTATAGCACGCCGTTTTTCATCATTTTTGAGGTTTTGAAAAAAAAGGAAAAAAATAAAACATGGGTTATAGCCCATCGTTTTTTGAAATTTTGAAAAAAACAATTTAACCTTGTTTTTCATCATTTTTGAACATGGGCTATAGCCCATACCGTACGGCATACTATAGCACACAGTTTTTCATCAATTTTGAGGATTTGAAAAAAATGAAAAAAAAACAAACATGGGTTATAGCCCATCGTTTTTTGAAATTTTGAAAAAAAAACGTAACCTTGTTTTTCATCATTTTTGAACATGGGCTATAGCCCATACCGTACAGCATACTATAGCAAGCCGTTTTTCATCATTTTTGAGGTTTTGAAAAAAAACAAACATGGGTTATAGCCCATCGTTTTTTGAAAATTTGAAAATACAATTTAACCTCGTTTTTCATCATTTTTTAACATGGGCTATAGCCCATACCGTACGGCATACTATAGCACGCCATTTTTCATCAATTTTGAGGATTTGAAAAAAATGAAAAAAAACAAAACATGGGTTAGCCTATAACCCATCGTTTTTTGAAATTTTGAAAAAACAATTTAACCTTGTTTTTCATCATTTTTGAACATGGGCTATAGCCCATACCGTACAGCATACTATAGCACGCCGTTTTTCATCATTTTTGAGGTTTTGAAAAAAAAGGAAAAAAATAAAACATGGGTTATAGCCCATCGTTTTTTGAAATTTTGAAAAAAACAATTTAACCTTGTTTTTCATCATTTTTGAACATGGGCTATAGACCATACCGTACGGCATACTATAGCACACAGTTTTTCATCAATTTTGAGGATTTGAAAAAAATGAAAAAAAAACAAACATGGGTTATAGCCCATCGTTTTTTGAAATTTTGAAAAAAAAACGTAACCTTGTTTTTCATCATTTTTGAACATGGGCTATAGCCCATACCGTACAGCATACTATAGCAAGCCGTTTTTCATCATTTTTGAGGTTTTGAAAAAAAACAAAAAAAAAACAAACATGGGTTATAGCCCATCGTTTTTTGAAAATTTGAAAAAACAATTTAACCTCGTTTTTCATCATTTTTTAACATGGGCTATAGCCCATACCGTACGGCATACTATAGCACGCCATTTTTCATCAATTTTGAGGATTTGAAAAAAATGAAAAAAAACAAAACATGGGTTAGCCTATAACCCATCGTTTTTTGAAATTTTGAAAAAACAATTTAACCTTGTTTTTCATCACTTTTGAACATGGGCTATAGCCCATACCGTACGACATACTATAGCACGCCGTTTTTCATCAATTTTGAGGATTTGAAAAAAATGAAAAAAAAACAAACATGGGTTATAGCCCATCGTTTTTTGAAATTTTGAAAAAAAAACTTAACCTTGTTTTTCATCATTTTTGAACATGGGCTATAGCCCATACCGTACAGCATACTATAGCACGCCGTTTTTCATAATTTTTGAGGTTTTGAAAAAAAAGGAAAAAAATAAAACATGGGTTATAGCCCATCGTTTTTTGAAATTTTGAAAAAACAATTTAACCTTGTTTTTCATCATTTTTGAACATGGGCTATAGCCCATACCGTACGGCATACTATAGCACACAGTTTTTCATCAATTTTGAGGATTTGAAAGAAATGAAAAAAAAACAAACATGGGTTATAGCCCATCGTTTTTTGAAATTTTGAAAAAAAAACTTAACCTTGTTTTTCATCATTTTTGAACATGGGCTATAGCCCATACCGTACAGCATACTATAGCACGCCGTTTTTCATCATTTTTGAGGTTTCGAAAAAAAAGGAAAAAAATAAAACATGGGTTATAGCCCATCGTTTTTTGAAATTTTGAAAAAACAATTTAACCTTGTTTTTCATCATTTTTGAACATGGGCTATAGCCCATACCGTACGGCATACTATAGCACACAGTTTTTCATCAATTTTGAGGATTTGAAAAAAATGAAAAAAAAACAAACATGGGTTATAGCCCATCGTTTTTTGAAATTTTGAAAAAAAAACGTAACCTTGTTTTTCATCATTTTTGAACATGGGCTATAGCCCATACCGTACAGCATACTATAGCAAGCCGTTTTTCATCATTTTTGAGGTTTTGAAAAAAAAAAAAAAAAAAAAAACATGGGTTATAGCCCATCGTTTTTTGAAAAATTGAAAAAACAATTTAACCTCGTTTTTCATCATTTTTTAACATGGGCTATAGCCCATACCGTACGGCATACTATAGCACGCCGTTTTTCATCAATTTTGAGGATTTGAAAAAAATGAAAAAAAACAAAACATGGGTTAGCCTATAACCCATCGTTTTTTGAAATTTTGAAAAAACAATTTAACCTTGTTTTTCATCACTTTTGAACATGGGCTATAGCCCATACCGTACGGCATACTATAGCACGCCGTTTTTCATCAATTTTGAGGATTTGAAAAAAATGAAAAAAAAACAAACATGGGTTATAGCCCATCGTTTTTTGAAATTTTGAAAAAAAAACTTAACCTTGTTTTTCATCATTTTTGAACATGGGCTATAGCCCATACCGTACAGCATACTATAGCACGCCGTTTTTCATCATTTTTGAGGTTTTGAAAAAAAAGGAAAAAAATAAAACATGGGTTATAGCCCATCGTTTTTTGAAATTTTGAAAAAAACAATTTAACCTTGTTTTTCATCATTTTTGAACATGGGCTATAGCCCATACCGTACGGCATACTATAGCACACAGTTTTTCATCAATTTTGAGGATTTGAAAAAAATGAAAAAAAAACAAACATGGGTTATAGCCCATCGTTTTTTGAAATTTTGAAAAAAAAACGTAACCTTGTTTTTCATCATTTTTGAACATGGGCTATAGCCCATACCGTACAGCATACTATAGCAAGCCGTTTTTCATCATTTTTGAGGTTTTGAAAAAAAACAAAAAAAAAACAAACATGGGTTATAGCCCATCGTTTTTTGAAAATTTGAAAAAACAATTTAACCTCGTTTTTCATCATTTTTTAACATGGGCTATAGCCCATACCGTACGGCATACTATAGCACGCCATTTTTCATCAATTTTGAGGATTTGAAAAAAATGAAAAAAAACAAAACATGGGTTAGCCTATAACCCATCGTTTTTTGAAATTTTGAAAAAACAATTTAACCTTGTTTTTCATCACTTTTGAACATGGGCTATAGCCCATACCGTACGACATACTATAGCACGCCGTTTTTCATCAATTTTGAGGATTTGAAAAAAATGAAAAAAAAACAAACATGGGTTATAGCCCATCGTTTTTTGAAATTTTGAAAAAAAAACTTAACCTTGTTTTTCATCATTTTTGAACATGGGCTATAGCCCATACCGTACAGCATACTATAGCACGCCGTTTTTCATAATTTTTGAGGTTTTGAAAAAAAAGGAAAAAAATAAAACATGGGTTATAGCCCATCGTTTTTTGAAATTTTGAAAAAACAATTTAACCTTGTTTTTCATCATTTTTGAACATGGGCTATAGCCCATACCGTACGGCATACTATAGCACACAGTTTTTCATCAATTTTGAGGATTTGAAAGAAATGAAAAAAAAACAAACATGGGTTATAGCCCATCGTTTTTTGAAATTTTGAAAAAAAAACTTAACCTTGTTTTTCATCATTTTTGAACATGGGCTATAGCCCATACCGTACAGCATACTATAGCACGCCGTTTTTCATCATTTTTGAGGTTTCGAAAAAAAAGGAAAAAAATAAAACATGGGTTATAGCCCATCGTTTTTTGAAATTTTGAAAAAACAATTTAACCTTGTTTTTCATCATTTTTGAACATGGGCTATAGCCCATACCGTACGGCATACTATAGCACACAGTTTTTCATCAATTTTGAGGATTTGAAAAAAATGAAAAAAAAACAAACATGGGTTATAGCCCATCGTTTTTTGAAATTTTGAAAAAAAAACGTAACCTTGTTTTTCATCATTTTTGAACATGGGCTATAGCCCATACCGTACAGCATACTATAGCAAGCCGTTTTTCATCATTTTTGAGGTTTTGAAAAAAAAAAAAAAAAAAACAAACATGGGTTATAGCCCATCGTTTTTTGAAAAATTGAAAAAACAATTTAACCTCGTTTTTCATCATTTTTTAACATGGGCTATAGCCCATACCGTACGGCATACTATAGCACGCCGTTTTTCATCAATTTTGAGGATTTGAAAAAAATGAAAAAAAACAAAACATGGGTTAGCCTATAACCCATCGTTTTTTGAAATTTTGAAAAAACAATTTAACCTTGTTTTTCATCACTTTTGAACATGGGCTATAGCCCATACCGTACGGCATACTATAGCACGCCGTTTTTCATCAATTTTGAGGATTTGAAAAAAATGAAAAAAAAACAAACATGGGTTATAGCCCATCGTTTTTTGAAATTTTGAAAAAAAAACTTAACCTTGTTTTTCATCATTTTTGAACATGGGCTATAGCCCATACCGTACAGCATACTATAGCACGCCGTTTTTCATCATTTTTGAGGTTTTGAAAAAAAAGGAAAAAAATAAAACATGGGTTATAGCCCATCGTTTTTTGAAATTTTGAAAAAAACAATTTAACCTTGTTTTTCATCATTTTTGAACATGGGCTATAGCCCATACCGTACGGCATACTATAGCACACAGTTTTTCATCAATTTTGAGGATTTGAAAAAAATGAAAAAAAAACAAACATGGGTTATAGCCCATCGTTTTTTGAAATTTTGAAAAAAAAACGTAACCTTGTTTTTCATCATTTTTGAACATGGGCTATAGCCCATACCGTACAGCATACTATAGCAAGCCGTTTTTCATCATTTTTGAGGTTTTGAAAAAAAAACAAAAAAAAACAAACATGGGTTATAGCCCATCGTTTTTTGAAAATTTGAAAAAACAATTTAACCTCGTTTTTCATCATTTTTTAACATGGGCTATAGCCCATACCGTACGGCATACTATAGCACGCCATTTTTCATCAATTTTGAGGATTTGAAAAAAATGAAAAAAAACAAAACATGGGTTAGCCTATAACCCATCGTTTTTTGAAATTTTGAAAAAACAATTTAACCTTGTTTTTCATCACTTTTGAACATGGGCTATAGCCCATACCGTACGACATACTATAGCACGCCGTTTTTCATCAATTTTGAGGATTTGAAAAAAATGAAAAAAAAACAAACATGGGTTATAGCCCATCGTTTTTTGAAATTTTGAAAAAAAAACTTAACCTTGTTTTTCATCATTTTTGAACATGGGCTATAGCCCATACCGTACAGCATACTATAGCACGCCGTTTTTCATAATTTTTGAGGTTTTGAAAAAAAAGGAAAAAAATAAAACATGGGTTATAGCCCATCGTTTTTTGAAATTTTGAAAAAACAATTTAACCTTGTTTTTCATCATTTTTGAACATGGGCTATAGCCCATACCGTACGGCATACTATAGCACACAGTTTTTCATCAATTTTGAGGATTTGAAAAAAATGAAAAAAAAACAAACATGGGTTATAGCCCATCGTTTTTTGAAATTTTGAAAAAAAAACTTAACCTTGTTTTTCATCATTTTTGAACATGGGCTATAGCCCATACCGTACAGCATACTATAGCACGCCGTTTTTCATCATTTTTGAGGTTTCGAAAAAAAAGGAAAAAAATAAAACATGGGTTATAGCCCATCGTTTTTTGAAATTTTGAAAAAACAATTTAACCTTGTTTTTCATCATTTTTGAACATGGGCTATAGCCCATACCGTACGGCATACTATAGCACACAGTTTTTCATCAATTTTGAGGATTTGAAAAAAATGAAAAAAAAACAAACATGGGTTATAGCCCATCGTTTTTTGAAATTTTGAAAAAAAAACGTAACCTTGTTTTTCATCATTTTTGAACATGGGCTATAGCCCATACCGTACAGCATACTATAGCAAGCCGTTTTTCATCATTTTTGAGGTTTTGAAAAAAAAAAAAAAAAAAAAAAACATGGGTTATAGCCCATCGTTTTTTGAAAAATTGAAAAAACAATTTAACCTCGTTTTTCATCATTTTTTAACATGGGCTATAGCCCATACCGTACGGCATAATATAGCACGCCGTTTTTCATCAATTTTGAGGATTTGAAAAAAATGAAAAAAAACAAAACATGGGTTAGCCTATAACCCATCGTTTTTTGAAATTTTGAAAAAACAATTTAACCTTGTTTTTCATCACTTTTGAACATGGGCTATAGCCCATACCGTACGGCATACTATAGCACGCCGTTTTTCATCAATTTTGAGGATTTGAAAAAAATGAAAAAAAAACAAACATGGGTTATAGCCCATCGTTTTTTGAAATTTTGAACAAAAAAACTTAACCTTGTTTTTCATCATTTTTGAACATGGGCTATAGCCCATACCGTACAGCATACTATAGCACGCCGTTTTTCATCATTTTTGAGGTTTTGAAAAAAAGGAAAAAAATAAAACATGGGTTATAGCCCATCGTTTTTTGAAATTTTGAAAAAAACAATTTAACCTTGTTTTTCATCATTTTTGAACATGGGCTATAGCCCATACCGTACGGCATACTATAGCACACAGTTTTTCATCAATTTTGAGGATTTGAAAAAAATGAAAAAAAAACAAACATGGGTTATAGCCCATCGTTTTTTGAAATTTTGAAAAAAAAACGTAACCTTGTTTTTCATCATTTTTGAACATGGGCTATAGCCCATACCGTACAGCATACTATAGCAAGCCGTTTTTCATCATTTTTGAGGTTTTGAAAAAAAACAAAAAAAAAACAAACATGGGTTATAGCCCATCGTTTTTTGAAAATTTGAAAAAACAATTTAACCTCGTTTTTCATCATTTTTTAACATGGGCTATAGCCCATACCGTACGGCATACTATAGCACGCCATTTTTCATCAATTTTGAGGATTTGAAAAAAATGAAAAAAAACAAAACATGGGTTAGCCTATAACCCATCGTTTTTTGAAATTTTGAAAAAACAATTTAACCTTGTTTTTCATCACTTTTGAACATGGGCTATAGCCCATACCGTACGACATACTATAGCACGCCGTTTTTCATCAATTTTGAGGATTTGAAAAAAATGAAAAAAAAACAAACATGGGTTATAGCCCATCGTTTTTTGAAATTTTGAAAAAAAAACTTAACCTTGTTTTTCATCATTTTTGAACATGGGCTATAGCCCATACCGTACAGCATACTATAGCACGCCGTTTTTCATAATTTTTGAGGTTTTGAAAAAAAAGGAAAAAAATAAAACATGGGTTATAGCCCATCGTTTTTTGAAATTTTGAAAAAACAATTTAACCTTGTTTTTCATCATTTTTGAACATGGGCTATAGCCCATACCGTACGGCATACTATAGCACACAGTTTTTCATCAATTTTGAGGATTTGAAAAAAATGAAAAAAAAACAAACATGGGTTATAGCCCATCGTTTTTTGAAATTTTGAAAAAAAAACTTAACCTTGTTTTTCATCATTTTTGAACATGGGCTATAGCCCATACCGTACAGCATACTATAGCACGCCGTTTTTCATCATTTTTGAGGTTTCGAAAAAAAAGGAAAAAAATAAAACATGGGTTATAGCCCATCGTTTTTTGAAATTTTGAAAAAACAATTTAACCTTGTTTTTCATCATTTTTGAACATGGGCTATAGCCCATACCGTACGGCATACTATAGCACACAGTTTTTCATCAATTTTGAGGATTTGAAAAAAATGAAAAAAAAACAAACATGGGTTATAGCCCATCGTTTTTTGAAATTTTGAAAAAAAAACGTAACCTTGTTTTTCATCATTTTTGAACATGGGCTATAGCCCATACCGTACAGCATACTATAGCAAGCCGTTTTTCATCATTTTTGAGGTTTTGAAAAAAAACAAAAAAAAAACAAACATGGGTTATAGCCCATCGTTTTTTGAAAATTTGAAAAAACAATTTAACCTCGTTTTTCATCATTTTTTAACATGGGCTATAGCCCATACCGTACGGCATACTATAGCACGCCATTTTTCATCAATTTTGAGGATTTGAAAAAAATGAAAAAAAACAAAACATGGGTTAGCCTATAACCCATCGTTTTTTGAAATTTTGAAAAAACAATTTAACCTTGTTTTTCATCACTTTTGAACATGGGCTATAGCCCATACCGTACGACATACTATAGCACGCCGTTTTTCATCAATTTTGAGGATTTGAAAAAAATGAAAAAAAAACAAACATGGGTTATAGCCCATCGTTTTTTGAAATTTTGAAAAAAAAACGTAACCTTGTTTTTCATCATTTTTGAACATGGGCTATAGCCCATACCGTACAGCATACTATAGCAAGCCGTTTTTCATAATTTTTGAGGTTTTGAAAAAAAACAAAAAAAAAACAAACATGGGTTATAGCCCATCGTTTTTTGAAAATTTGAAAAAACAATTTAACCTCGTTTTTCATCATTTTTTAACATGGGCTATAGCCCATACCGTACGGCATACTATAGCACGCCATTTTTCATCAATTTTGAGGATTTGAAAAAAATGAAAAAAAACAAAACATGGGTTAGCCTATAACCCATCGTTTTTTGAAATTTTGAAAAAACAATTTAACCTTGTTTTTCATCACTTTTGAACATGGGCTATAGCCCATACCGTACGACATACTATAGCACGCCGTTTTTCATCAATTTTGAGGATTTGAAAAAAATGAAAAAAAAACAAACATGGGTTATAGCCCATCGTTTTTTGAAATTTTGAAAAAAAAACTTAACCTTGTTTTTCATCATTTTTGAACATGGGCTATAGCCCATACCGTACAGCATACTATAGCACGCCGTTTTTCATAATTTTTGAGGTTTTGAAAAAAAAGGAAAAAAATAAAACATGGGTTATAGCCCATCGTTTTTTGAAATTTTGAAAAAACAATTTAACCTTGTTTTTCATCATTTTTGAACATGGGCTATAGCCCATACCGTACGGCATACTATAGCACACAGTTTTTCATCAATTTTGAGGATTTGAAAGAAATGAAAAAAAAACAAACATGGGTTATAGCCCATCGTTTTTTGAAATTTTGAAAAAAAAACTTAACCTTGTTTTTCATCATTTTTGAACATGGGCTATAGCCCATACCGTACAGCATACTATAGCACGCCGTTTTTCATCATTTTTGAGGTTTCGAAAAAAAAGGAAAAAAATAAAACATGGGTTATAGCCCATCGTTTTTTGAAATTTTGAAAAAACAATTTAACCTTGTTTTTCATCATTTTTGAACATGGGCTATAGCCCATACCGTACGGCATACTATAGCACACAGTTTTTCATCAATTTTGAGGATTTGAAAAAAATGAAAAAAAAACAAACATGGGTTATAGCCCATCGTTTTTTGAAATTTTGAAAAAAAAACGTAACCTTGTTTTTCATCATTTTTGAACATGGGCTATAGCCCATACCGTACAGCATACTATAGCAAGCCGTTTTTCATCATTTTTGAGGTTTTGAAAAAAGAAAAAAAAAAAAAAAAACATGGGTTATAGCCCATCGTTTTTTGAAAAATTGAAAAAACAATTTAACCTCGTTTTTCATCATTTTTTAACATGGGCTATAGCCCATACCGTACGGCATACTATAGCACGCCGTTTTTCATCAATTTTGAGGATTTGAAAAAAATGAAAAAAAACAAAACATGGGTTAGCCTATAACCCATCGTTTTTTGAAATTTTGAAAAAACAATTTAACCTTGTTTTTCATCACTTTTGAACATGGGCTATAGCCCATACCGTACGGCATACTATAGCACGCCGTTTTTCATCAATTTTGAGGATTTGAAAAAAATGAAAAAAAAACAAACATGGGTTATAGCCCATCGTTTTTTGAAATTTTGAAAAAAAAACTTAACCTTGTTTTTCATCATTTTTGAACATGGGCTATAGCCCATACCGTACAGCATACTATAGCACGCCGTTTTTCATCATTTTTGAGGTTTTGAAAAAAAAGGAAAAAAATAAAACATGGGTTATAGCCCATCGTTTTTTGAAATTTTGAAAAAAACAATTTAACCTTGTTTTTCATCATTTTTGAACATGGGCTATAGCCCATACCGTACGGCATACTATAGCACACAGTTTTTCATCAATTTTGAGGATTTGAAAAAAATGAAAAAAAAACAAACATGGGTTATAGCCCATCGTTTTTTGAAATTTTGAAAAAAAAACGTAACCTTGTTTTTCATCATTTTTGAACATGGGCTATAGCCCATACCGTACAGCATACTATAGCAAGCCGTTTTTCATCATTTTTGAGGTTTTGAAAAAAAACAAAAAAAAACAAACATGGGTTATAGCCCATCGTTTTTTGAAAATTTGAAAAAACAATTTAACCTCGTTTTTCATCATTTTTTAACATGGGCTATAGCCCATACCGTACGGCATACTATAGCACGCCATTTTTCATCAATTTTGAGGATTTGAAAAAAATGAAAAAAAAACAAACATGGGTTATAGCCCATCGTTTTTTGAAATTTTGAAAAAAAAACGTAACCTTGTTTTTCATCATTTTTGAACATGGGCTATAGCCCATACCGTACAGCATACTATAGCAAGCCGTTTTTCATCATTTTTGAGGTTTTGAAAAAAAACAAAAAAAAAACAAACATGGGTTATAGCCCATCGTTTTTTGAAAATTTGAAAAAACAATTTAACCTCGTTTTTCATCATTTTTTAACATGGGCTATAGCCCATACCGTACGGCATACTATAGCACGCCATTTTTCATCAATTTTGAGGATTTGAAAAAAATGAAAAAAAACAAAACATGGGTTAGCCTATAACCCATCGTTTTTTGAAATTTTGAAAAAACAATTTAACCTTGTTTTTCATCACTTTTGAACATGGGCTATAGCCCATACCGTACGACATACTATAGCACGCCGTTTTTCATCAATTTTGAGGATTTGAAAAAAATGAAAAAAAAACAAACATGGGTTATAGCCCATCGTTTTTTGAAATTTTGAAAAAAAAACTTAACCTTGTTTTTCATCATTTTTGAACATGGGCTATAGCCCATACCGTACAGCATACTATAGCACGCCGTTTTTCATAATTTTTGAGGTTTTGAAAAAAAAGGAAAAAAATAAAACATGGGTTATAGCCCATCGTTTTTTGAAATTTTGAAAAAACAATTTAACCTTGTTTTTCATCATTTTTGAACATGGGCTATAGCCCATACCGTACGGCATACTATAGCACACAGTTTTTCATCAATTTTGAGGATTTGAAAAAAATGAAAAAAAAACAAACATGGGTTATAGCCCATCGTTTTTTGAAATTTTGAAAAAAAAACTTAACCTTGTTTTTCATCATTTTTGAACATGGGCTATAGCCCATACCGTACAGCATACTATAGCACGCCGTTTTTCATCATTTTTGAGGTTTCGAAAAAAAAGGAAAAAAATAAAACATGGGTTATAGCCCATCGTTTTTTGAAATTTTGAAAAAACAATTTAACCTTGTTTTTCATCATTTTTGAACATGGGCTATAGCCCATACCGTACGGCATACTATAGCACACAGTTTTTCATCAATTTTGAGGATTTGAAAAAAATGAAAAAAAAACAAACATGGGTTATAGCCCATCGTTTTTTGAAATTTTGAAAAAAAAACGTAACCTTGTTTTTCATCATTTTTGAACATGGGCTATAGCCCATACCGTACAGCATACTATAGCAAGCCGTTTTTCATCATTTTTGAGGTTTTGAAAAAAAACAAAAAAAAAACAAACATGGGTTATAGCCCATCGTTTTTTGAAAATTTGAAAAAACAATTTAACCTCGTTTTTCATCATTTTTTAACATGGGCTATAGCCCATACCGTACGGCATACTATAGCACGCCATTTTTCATCAATTTTGAGGATTTGAAAAAAATGAAAAAAAACAAAACATGGGTTAGCCTATAACCCATCGTTTTTTGAAATTTTGAAAAAACAATTTAACCTTGTTTTTCATCACTTTTGAACATGGGCTATAGCCCATACCGTACGACATACTATAGCACGCCGTTTTTCATCAATTTTGAGGATTTGAAAAAAATGAAAAAAAAACAAACATGGGTTATAGCCCATCGTTTTTTGAAATTTTGAAAAAAAAACGTAACCTTGTTTTTCATCATTTTTGAACATGGGCTATAGCCCATACCGTACAGCATACTATAGCAAGCCGTTTTTCATAATTTTTGAGGTTTTGAAAAAAAACAAAAAAAAAACAAACATGGGTTATAGCCCATCGTTTTTTGAAAATTTGAAAAAACAATTTAACCTCGTTTTTCATCATTTTTTAACATGGGCTATAGCCCATACCGTACGGCATACTATAGCACGCCATTTTTCATCAATTTTGAGGATTTGAAAAAAATGAAAAAAAACAAAACATGGGTTAGCCTATAACCCATCGTTTTTTGAAATTTTGAAAAAACAATTTAACCTTGTTTTTCATCACTTTTGAACATGGGCTATAGCCCATACCGTACGACATACTATAGCACGCCGTTTTTCATCAATTTTGAGGATTTGAAAAAAATGAAAAAAAAACAAACATGGGTTATAGCCCATCGTTTTTTGAAATTTTGAAAAAAAAACTTAACCTTGTTTTTCATCATTTTTGAACATGGGCTATAGCCCATACCGTACAGCATACTATAGCACGCCGTTTTTCATAATTTTTGAGGTTTTGAAAAAAAAGGAAAAAAATAAAACATGGGTTATAGCCCATCGTTTTTTGAAATTTTGAAAAAACAATTTAACCTTGTTTTTCATCATTTTTGAACATGGGCTATAGCCCATACCGTACGGCATACTATAGCACACAGTTTTTCATCAATTTTGAGGATTTGAAAGAAATGAAAAAAAAACAAACATGGGTTATAGCCCATCGTTTTTTGAAATTTTGAAAAAAAAACTTAACCTTGTTTTTCATCATTTTTGAACATGGGCTATAGCCCATACCGTACAGCATACTATAGCACGCCGTTTTTCATCATTTTTGAGGTTTCGAAAAAAAAGGAAAAAAATAAAACATGGGTTATAGCCCATCGTTTTTTGAAATTTTGAAAAAACAATTTAACCTTGTTTTTCATCATTTTTGAACATGGGCTATAGCCCATACCGTACGGCATACTATAGCACACAGTTTTTCATCAATTTTGAGGATTTGAAAAAAATGAAAAAAAAACAAACATGGGTTATAGCCCATCGTTTTTTGAAATTTTGAAAAAAAAACGTAACCTTGTTTTTCATCATTTTTGAACATGGGCTATAGCCCATACCGTACAGCATACTATAGCAAGCCGTTTTTCATCATTTTTGAGGTTTTGAAAAAAGAAAAAAAAAAAAAAAAACATGGGTTATAGCCCATCGTTTTTTGAAAAATTGAAAAAACAATTTAACCTCGTTTTTCATCATTTTTTAACATGGGCTATAGCCCATACCGTACGGCATACTATAGCACGCCGTTTTTCATCAATTTTGAGGATTTGAAAAAAATGAAAAAAAACAAAACATGGGTTAGCCTATAACCCATCGTTTTTTGAAATTTTGAAAAAACAATTTAACCTTGTTTTTCATCACTTTTGAACATGGGCTATAGCCCATACCGTACGGCATACTATAGCACGCCGTTTTTCATCATTTTTGAGGTTTCGAAAAAAAAGGAAAAAAATAAAACATGGGTTATAGCCCATCGTTTTTTGAAATTTTGAAAAAACAATTTAACCTTGTTTTTCATCATTTTTGAACATGGGCTATAGCCCATACCGTACGGCATACTATAGCACACAGTTTTTCATCAATTTTGAGGATTTGAAAAAAATGAAAAAAAAACAAACATGGGTTATAGCCCATCGTTTTTTGAAATTTTGAAAAAAAAACGTAACCTTGTTTTTCATCATTTTTGAACATGGGCTATAGCCCATACCGTACAGCATACTATAGCAAGCCGTTTTTCATCATTTTTGAGGTTTTGAAAAAAAACAAAAAAAAAACAAACATGGGTTATAGCCCATCGTTTTTTGAAAATTTGAAAAAACAATTTAACCTCGTTTTTCATCATTTTTTAACATGGGCTATAGCCCATACCGTACGGCATACTATAGCACGCCATTTTTCATCAATTTTGAGGATTTGAAAAAAATGAAAAAAAACAAAACATGGGTTAGCCTATAACCCATCGTTTTTTGAAATTTTGAAAAAACAATTTAACCTTGTTTTTCATCACTTTTGAACATGGGCTATAGCCCATACCGTACGACATACTATAGCACGCCGTTTTTCATCAATTTTGAGGATTTGAAAAAAATGAAAAAAAAACAAACATGGGTTATAGCCCATCGTTTTTTGAAATTTTGAAAAAAAAACGTAACCTTGTTTTTCATCATTTTTGAACATGGGCTATAGCCCATACCGTACAGCATACTATAGCAAGCCGTTTTTCATAATTTTTGAGGTTTTGAAAAAAAACAAAAAAAAAACAAACATGGGTTATAGCCCATCGTTTTTTGAAAATTTGAAAAAACAATTTAACCTCGTTTTTCATCATTTTTTAACATGGGCTATAGCCCATACCGTACGGCATACTATAGCACGCCATTTTTCATCAATTTTGAGGATTTGAAAAAAATGAAAAAAAACAAAACATGGGTTAGCCTATAACCCATCGTTTTTTGAAATTTTGAAAAAACAATTTAACCTTGTTTTTCATCACTTTTGAACATGGGCTATAGCCCATACCGTACGACATACTATAGCACGCCGTTTTTCATCAATTTTGAGGATTTGAAAAAAATGAAAAAAAAACAAACATGGGTTATAGCCCATCGTTTTTTGAAATTTTGAAAAAAAAACTTAACCTTGTTTTTCATCATTTTTGAACATGGGCTATAGCCCATACCGTACAGCATACTATAGCACGCCGTTTTTCATAATTTTTGAGGTTTTGAAAAAAAAGGAAAAAAATAAAACATGGGTTATAGCCCATCGTTTTTTGAAATTTTGAAAAAACAATTTAACCTTGTTTTTCATCATTTTTGAACATGGGCTATAGCCCATACCGTACGGCATACTATAGCACACAGTTTTTCATCAATTTTGAGGATTTGAAAGAAATGAAAAAAAAACAAACATGGGTTATAGCCCATCGTTTTTTGAAATTTTGAAAAAAAAACTTAACCTTGTTTTTCATCATTTTTGAACATGGGCTATAGCCCATACCGTACAGCATACTATAGCACGCCGTTTTTCATCATTTTTGAGGTTTCGAAAAAAAAGGAAAAAAATAAAACATGGGTTATAGCCCATCGTTTTTTGAAATTTTGAAAAAACAATTTAACCTTGTTTTTCATCATTTTTGAACATGGGCTATAGCCCATACCGTACGGCATACTATAGCACACAGTTTTTCATCAATTTTGAGGATTTGAAAAAAATGAAAAAAAAACAAACATGGGTTATAGCCCATCGTTTTTTGAAATTTTGAAAAAAAAACGTAACCTTGTTTTTCATCATTTTTGAACATGGGCTATAGCCCATACCGTACAGCATACTATAGCAAGCCGTTTTTCATCATTTTTGAGGTTTTGAAAAAAGAAAAAAAAAAAAAAAAACATGGGTTATAGCCCATCGTTTTTTGAAAAATTGAAAAAACAATTTAACCTCGTTTTTCATCATTTTTTAACATGGGCTATAGCCCATACCGTACGGCATACTATAGCACGCCGTTTTTCATCAATTTTGAGGATTTGAAAAAAATGAAAAAAAACAAAACATGGGTTAGCCTATAACCCATCGTTTTTTGAAATTTTGAAAAAACAATTTAACCTTGTTTTTCATCACTTTTGAACATGGGCTATAGCCCATACCGTACGGCATACTATAGCACGCCGTTTTTCATCAATTTTGAGGATTTGAAAAAAATGAAAAAAAAACAAACATGGGTTATAGCCCATCGTTTTTTGAAATTTTGAAAAAAAAACTTAACCTTGTTTTTCATCATTTTTGAACATGGGCTATAGCCCATACCGTACAGCATACTATAGCACGCCGTTTTTCATCATTTTTGAGGTTTTGAAAAAAAAGGAAAAAAATAAAACATGGGTTATAGCCCATCGTTTTTTGAAATTTTGAAAAAACAATTTAACCTTGTTTTTCATCATTTTTGAACATGGGCTATAGCCCATACCGTACGGCATACTATAGCACACAGTTTTTCATCAATTTTGAGGATTTGAAAAAAATGAAAAAAAAACAAACATGGGTTATAGCCCATCGTTTTTTGAAATTTTGAAAAAAAAACGTAACCTTGTTTTTCATCATTTTTGAACATGGGCTATAGCCCATACCGTACAGCATACTATAGCAAGCCGTTTTTCATCATTTTTGAGGTTTTGAAAAAAAACAAAAAAAAAACAAACATGGGTTATAGCCCATCGTTTTTTGAAAATTTGAAAAAACAATTTAACCTCGTTTTTCATCATTTTTTAACATGGGCTATAGCCCATACCGTACGGCATACTATAGCACGCCATTTTTCATCAATTTTGAGGATTTGAAAAAAATGAAAAAAAACAAAACATGGGTTAGCCTATAACCCATCGTTTTTTGAAATTTTGAAAAAACAATTTAACCTTGTTTTTCATCACTTTTGAACATGGGCTATAGCCCATACCGTACGACATACTATAGCACGCCGTTTTTCATCAATTTTGAGGATTTGAAAAAAATGAAAAAAAAACAAACATGGGTTATAGCCCATCGTTTTTTGAAATTTTGAAAAAAAAACGTAACCTTGTTTTTCATCATTTTTGAACATGGGCTATAGCCCATACCGTACAGCATACTATAGCAAGCCGTTTTTCATAATTTTTGAGGTTTTGAAAAAAAACAAAAAAAAAACAAACATGGGTTATAGCCCATCGTTTTTTGAAAATTTGAAAAAACAATTTAACCTCGTTTTTCATCATTTTTTAACATGGGCTATAGCCCATACCGTACGGCATACTATAGCACGCCATTTTTCATCAATTTTGAGGATTTGAAAAAAATGAAAAAAAACAAAACATGGGTTAGCCTATAACCCATCGTTTTTTGAAATTTTGAAAAAACAATTTAACCTTGTTTTTCATCACTTTTGAACATGGGCTATAGCCCATACCGTACGACATACTATAGCACGCCGTTTTTCATCAATTTTGAGGATTTGAAAAAAATGAAAAAAAAACAAACATGGGTTATAGCCCATCGTTTTTTGAAATTTTGAAAAAAAAACTTAACCTTGTTTTTCATCATTTTTGAACATGGGCTATAGCCCATACCGTACAGCATACTATAGCACGCCGTTTTTCATAATTTTTGAGGTTTTGAAAAAAAAGGAAAAAAATAAAACATGGGTTATAGCCCATCGTTTTTTGAAATTTTGAAAAAACAATTTAACCTTGTTTTTCATCATTTTTGAACATGGGCTATAGCCCATACCGTACGGCATACTATAGCACACAGTTTTTCATCAATTTTGAGGATTTGAAAGAAATGAAAAAAAAACAAACATGGGTTATAGCCCATCGTTTTTTGAAATTTTGAAAAAAAAACTTAACCTTGTTTTTCATCATTTTTGAACATGGGCTATAGCCCATACCGTACAGCATACTATAGCACGCCGTTTTTCATCATTTTTGAGGTTTTGAAAAAAAAAAAAAAAAAAAAAAACATGGGTTATAGCCCATCGTTTTTTGAAAAATTGAAAAAACAATTTAACCTCGTTTTTCATCATTTTTTAACATGGGCTATAGCCCATACCGTACGGCATAATATAGCACGCCGTTTTTCATCAATTTTGAGGATTTGAAAAAAATGAAAAAAAACAAAACATGGGTTAGCCTATAACCCATCGTTTTTTGAAATTTTGAAAAAACAATTTAACCTTGTTTTTCATCACTTTTGAACATGGGCTATAGCCCATACCGTACGGCATACTATAGCACGCCGTTTTTCATCAATTTTGAGGATTTGAAAAAAATGAAAAAAAAACAAACATGGGTTATAGCCCATCGTTTTTTGAAATTTTGAACAAAAAAACTTAACCTTGTTTTTCATCATTTTTGAACATGGGCTATAGCCCATACCGTACAGCATACTATAGCACGCCGTTTTTCATCATTTTTGAGGTTTTGAAAAAAAGGAAAAAAATAAAACATGGGTTATAGCCCATCGTTTTTTGAAATTTTGAAAAAAACAATTTAACCTTGTTTTTCATCATTTTTGAACATGGGCTATAGCCCATACCGTACGGCATACTATAGCACACAGTTTTTCATCAATTTTGAGGATTTGAAAAAAATGAAAAAAAAACAAACATGGGTTATAGCCCATCGTTTTTTGAAATTTTGAAAAAAAAACGTAACCTTGTTTTTCATCATTTTTGAACATGGGCTATAGCCCATACCGTACAGCATACTATAGCAAGCCGTTTTTCATCATTTTTGAGGTTTTGAAAAAAAACAAAAAAAAAACAAACATGGGTTATAGCCCATCGTTTTTTGAAAATTTGAAAAAACAATTTAACCTCGTTTTTCATCATTTTTTAACATGGGCTATAGCCCATACCGTACGGCATACTATAGCACGCCATTTTTCATCAATTTTGAGGATTTGAAAAAAATGAAAAAAAACAAAACATGGGTTAGCCTATAACCCATCGTTTTTTGAAATTTTGAAAAAACAATTTAACCTTGTTTTTCATCACTTTTGAACATGGGCTATAGCCCATACCGTACGACATACTATAGCACGCCGTTTTTCATCAATTTTGAGGATTTGAAAAAAATGAAAAAAAAACAAACATGGGTTATAGCCCATCGTTTTTTGAAATTTTGAAAAAAAAACTTAACCTTGTTTTTCATCATTTTTGAACATGGGCTATAGCCCATACCGTACAGCATACTATAGCACGCCGTTTTTCATAATTTTTGAGGTTTTGAAAAAAAAGGAAAAAAATAAAACATGGGTTATAGCCCATCGTTTTTTGAAATTTTGAAAAAACAATTTAACCTTGTTTTTCATCATTTTTGAACATGGGCTATAGCCCATACCGTACGGCATACTATAGCACACAGTTTTTCATCAATTTTGAGGATTTGAAAAAAATGAAAAAAAAACAAACATGGGTTATAGCCCATCGTTTTTTGAAATTTTGAAAAAAAAACTTAACCTTGTTTTTCATCATTTTTGAACATGGGCTATAGCCCATACCGTACAGCATACTATAGCACGCCGTTTTTCATCATTTTTGAGGTTTCGAAAAAAAAGGAAAAAAATAAAACATGGGTTATAGCCCATCGTTTTTTGAAATTTTGAAAAAACAATTTAACCTTGTTTTTCATCATTTTTGAACATGGGCTATAGCCCATACCGTACGGCATACTATAGCACACAGTTTTTCATCAATTTTGAGGATTTGAAAAAAATGAAAAAAAAACAAACATGGGTTATAGCCCATCGTTTTTTGAAATTTTGAAAAAAAAACGTAACCTTGTTTTTCATCATTTTTGAACATGGGCTATAGCCCATACCGTACAGCATACTATAGCAAGCCGTTTTTCATCATTTTTGAGGTTTTGAAAAAAAACAAAAAAAAAACAAACATGGGTTATAGCCCATCGTTTTTTGAAAATTTGAAAAAACAATTTAACCTCGTTTTTCATCATTTTTTAACATGGGCTATAGCCCATACCGTACGGCATACTATAGCACGCCATTTTTCATCAATTTTGAGGATTTGAAAAAAATGAAAAAAAACAAAACATGGGTTAGCCTATAACCCATCGTTTTTTGAAATTTTGAAAAAACAATTTAACCTTGTTTTTCATCACTTTTGAACATGGGCTATAGCCCATACCGTACGACATACTATAGCACGCCGTTTTTCATCAATTTTGAGGATTTGAAAAAAATGAAAAAAAAACAAACATGGGTTATAGCCCATCGTTTTTTGAAATTTTGAAAAAAAAACGTAACCTTGTTTTTCATCATTTTTGAACATGGGCTATAGCCCATACCGTACAGCATACTATAGCAAGCCGTTTTTCATAATTTTTGAGGTTTTGAAAAAAAACAAAAAAAAAACAAACATGGGTTATAGCCCATCGTTTTTTGAAAATTTGAAAAAACAATTTAACCTCGTTTTTCATCATTTTTTAACATGGGCTATAGCCCATACCGTACGGCATACTATAGCACGCCATTTTTCATCAATTTTGAGGATTTGAAAAAAATGAAAAAAAACAAAACATGGGTTAGCCTATAACCCATCGTTTTTTGAAATTTTGAAAAAACAATTTAACCTTGTTTTTCATCACTTTTGAACATGGGCTATAGCCCATACCGTACGACATACTATAGCACGCCGTTTTTCATCAATTTTGAGGATTTGAAAAAAATGAAAAAAAAACAAACATGGGTTATAGCCCATCGTTTTTTGAAATTTTGAAAAAAAAACTTAACCTTGTTTTTCATCATTTTTGAACATGGGCTATAGCCCATACCGTACAGCATACTATAGCACGCCGTTTTTCATAATTTTTGAGGTTTTGAAAAAAAAGGAAAAAAATAAAACATGGGTTATAGCCCATCGTTTTTTGAAATTTTGAAAAAACAATTTAACCTTGTTTTTCATCATTTTTGAACATGGGCTATAGCCCATACCGTACGGCATACTATAGCACACAGTTTTTCATCAATTTTGAGGATTTGAAAGAAATGAAAAAAAAACAAACATGGGTTATAGCCCATCGTTTTTTGAAATTTTGAAAAAAAAACTTAACCTTGTTTTTCATCATTTTTGAACATGGGCTATAGCCCATACCGTACAGCATACTATAGCACGCCGTTTTTCATCATTTTTGAGGTTTCGAAAAAAAAGGAAAAAAATAAAACATGGGTTATAGCCCATCGTTTTTTGAAATTTTGAAAAAACAATTTAACCTTGTTTTTCATCATTTTTGAACATGGGCTATAGCCCATACCGTACGGCATACTATAGCACACAGTTTTTCATCAATTTTGAGGATTTGAAAAAAATGAAAAAAAAACAAACATGGGTTATAGCCCATCGTTTTTTGAAATTTTGAAAAAAAAACGTAACCTTGTTTTTCATCATTTTTGAACATGGGCTATAGCCCATACCGTACAGCATACTATAGCAAGCCGTTTTTCATCATTTTTGAGGTTTTGAAAAAAGAAAAAAAAAAAAAAAAACATGGGTTATAGCCCATCGTTTTTTGAAAAATTGAAAAAACAATTTAACCTCGTTTTTCATCATTTTTTAACATGGGCTATAGCCCATACCGTACGGCATACTATAGCACGCCGTTTTTCATCAATTTTGAGGATTTGAAAAAAATGAAAAAAAACAAAACATGGGTTAGCCTATAACCCATCGTTTTTTGAAATTTTGAAAAAACAATTTAACCTTGTTTTTCATCACTTTTGAACATGGGCTATAGCCCATACCGTACGGCATACTATAGCACGCCGTTTTTCATCAATTTTGAGGATTTGAAAAAAATGAAAAAAAAACAAACATGGGTTATAGCCCATCGTTTTTTGAAATTTTGAAAAAAAAACTTAACCTTGTTTTTCATCATTTTTGAACATGGGCTATAGCCCATACCGTACAGCATACTATAGCACGCCGTTTTTCATCATTTTTGAGGTTTTGAAAAAAAAGGAAAAAAATAAAACATGGGTTATAGCCCATCGTTTTTTGAAATTTTGAAAAAAACAATTTAACCTTGTTTTTCATCATTTTTGAACATGGGCTATAGCCCATACCGTACGGCATACTATAGCACACAGTTTTTCATCAATTTTGAGGATTTGAAAAAAATGAAAAAAAAACAAACATGGGTTATAGCCCATCGTTTTTTGAAATTTTGAAAAAAAAACGTAACCTTGTTTTTCATCATTTTTGAACATGGGCTATAGCCCATACCGTACAGCATACTATAGCAAGCCGTTTTTCATCATTTTTGAGGTTTTGAAAAAAAACAAAAAAAAACAAACATGGGTTATAGCCCATCGTTTTTTGAAAATTTGAAAAAACAATTTAACCTCGTTTTTCATCATTTTTTAACATGGGCTATAGCCCATACCGTACGGCATACTATAGCACGCCATTTTTCATCAATTTTGAGGATTTGAAAAAAATGAAAAAAAAACAAACATGGGTTATAGCCCATCGTTTTTTGAAATTTTGAAAAAAAAACGTAACCTTGTTTTTCATCATTTTTGAACATGGGCTATAGCCCATACCGTACAGCATACTATAGCAAGCCGTTTTTCATCATTTTTGAGGTTTTGAAAAAAAACAAAAAAAAAACAAACATGGGTTATAGCCCATCGTTTTTTGAAAATTTGAAAAAACAATTTAACCTCGTTTTTCATCATTTTTTAACATGGGCTATAGCCCATACCGTACGGCATACTATAGCACGCCATTTTTCATCAATTTTGAGGATTTGAAAAAAATGAAAAAAAACAAAACATGGGTTAGCCTATAACCCATCGTTTTTTGAAATTTTGAAAAAACAATTTAACCTTGTTTTTCATCACTTTTGAACATGGGCTATAGCCCATACCGTACGACATACTATAGCACGCCGTTTTTCATCAATTTTGAGGATTTGAAAAAAATGAAAAAAAAACAAACATGGGTTATAGCCCATCGTTTTTTGAAATTTTGAAAAAAAAACTTAACCTTGTTTTTCATCATTTTTGAACATGGGCTATAGCCCATACCGTACAGCATACTATAGCACGCCGTTTTTCATAATTTTTGAGGTTTTGAAAAAAAAGGAAAAAAATAAAACATGGGTTATAGCCCATCGTTTTTTGAAATTTTGAAAAAACAATTTAACCTTGTTTTTCATCATTTTTGAACATGGGCTATAGCCCATACCGTACGGCATACTATAGCACACAGTTTTTCATCAATTTTGAGGATTTGAAAAAAATGAAAAAAAAACAAACATGGGTTATAGCCCATCGTTTTTTGAAATTTTGAAAAAAAAACTTAACCTTGTTTTTCATCATTTTTGAACATGGGCTATAGCCCATACCGTACAGCATACTATAGCACGCCGTTTTTCATCATTTTTGAGGTTTCGAAAAAAAAGGAAAAAAATAAAACATGGGTTATAGCCCATCGTTTTTTGAAATTTTGAAAAAACAATTTAACCTTGTTTTTCATCATTTTTGAACATGGGCTATAGCCCATACCGTACGGCATACTATAGCACACAGTTTTTCATCAATTTTGAGGATTTGAAAAAAATGAAAAAAAAACAAACATGGGTTATAGCCCATCGTTTTTTGAAATTTTGAAAAAAAAACGTAACCTTGTTTTTCATCATTTTTGAACATGGGCTATAGCCCATACCGTACAGCATACTATAGCAAGCCGTTTTTCATCATTTTTGAGGTTTTGAAAAAAAACAAAAAAAAAACAAACATGGGTTATAGCCCATCGTTTTTTGAAAATTTGAAAAAACAATTTAACCTCGTTTTTCATCATTTTTTAACATGGGCTATAGCCCATACCGTACGGCATACTATAGCACGCCATTTTTCATCAATTTTGAGGATTTGAAAAAAATGAAAAAAAACAAAACATGGGTTAGCCTATAACCCATCGTTTTTTGAAATTTTGAAAAAACAATTTAACCTTGTTTTTCATCACTTTTGAACATGGGCTATAGCCCATACCGTACGACATACTATAGCACGCCGTTTTTCATCAATTTTGAGGATTTGAAAAAAATGAAAAAAAAACAAACATGGGTTATAGCCCATCGTTTTTTGAAATTTTGAAAAAAAAACGTAACCTTGTTTTTCATCATTTTTGAACATGGGCTATAGCCCATACCGTACAGC
The DNA here is from genome assembly GCF_964188405.1 of Protomyctophum parallelum. Lineage (NCBI taxonomy): Eukaryota > Metazoa > Chordata > Actinopteri > Myctophiformes > Myctophidae > Protomyctophum > Protomyctophum parallelum. The sequence goes on from NC_139704.1 coordinate 27,411,496, forward strand.
ATACTATAGCAAGCCGTTTTTCATAATTTTTGAGGTTTTGAAAAAAAACAAAAAAAAAACAAACATGGGTTATAGCCCATCGTTTTTTGAAAATTTGAAAAAACAATTTAACCTCGTTTTTCATCATTTTTTAACATGGGCTATAGCCCATACCGTACGGCATACTATAGCACGCCATTTTTCATCAATTTTGAGGATTTGAAAAAAATGAAAAAAAACAAAACATGGGTTAGCCTATAACCCATCGTTTTTTGAAATTTTGAAAAAACAATTTAACCTTGTTTTTCATCACTTTTGAACATGGGCTATAGCCCATACCGTACGACATACTATAGCACGCCGTTTTTCATCAATTTTGAGGATTTGAAAAAAATGAAAAAAAAACAAACATGGGTTATAGCCCATCGTTTTTTGAAATTTTGAAAAAAAAACTTAACCTTGTTTTTCATCATTTTTGAACATGGGCTATAGCCCATACCGTACAGCATACTATAGCACGCCGTTTTTCATAATTTTTGAGGTTTTGAAAAAAAAGGAAAAAAATAAAACATGGGTTATAGCCCATCGTTTTTTGAAATTTTGAAAAAACAATTTAACCTTGTTTTTCATCATTTTTGAACATGGGCTATAGCCCATACCGTACGGCATACTATAGCACACAGTTTTTCATCAATTTTGAGGATTTGAAAGAAATGAAAAAAAAACAAACATGGGTTATAGCCCATCGTTTTTTGAAATTTTGAAAAAAAAACTTAACCTTGTTTTTCATCATTTTTGAACATGGGCTATAGCCCATACCGTACAGCATACTATAGCACGCCGTTTTTCATCATTTTTGAGGTTTCGAAAAAAAAGGAAAAAAATAAAACATGGGTTATAGCCCATCGTTTTTTGAAATTTTGAAAAAACAATTTAACCTTGTTTTTCATCATTTTTGAACATGGGCTATAGCCCATACCGTACGGCATACTATAGCACACAGTTTTTCATCAATTTTGAGGATTTGAAAAAAATGAAAAAAAAACAAACATGGGTTATAGCCCATCGTTTTTTGAAATTTTGAAAAAAAAACGTAACCTTGTTTTTCATCATTTTTGAACATGGGCTATAGCCCATACCGTACAGCATACTATAGCAAGCCGTTTTTCATCATTTTTGAGGTTTTGAAAAAAGAAAAAAAAAAAAAAAAACATGGGTTATAGCCCATCGTTTTTTGAAAAATTGAAAAAACAATTTAACCTCGTTTTTCATCATTTTTTAACATGGGCTATAGCCCATACCGTACGGCATACTATAGCACGCCGTTTTTCATCAATTTTGAGGATTTGAAAAAAATGAAAAAAAACAAAACATGGGTTAGCCTATAACCCATCGTTTTTTGAAATTTTGAAAAAACAATTTAACCTTGTTTTTCATCACTTTTGAACATGGGCTATAGCCCATACCGTACGGCATACTATAGCACGCCGTTTTTCATCATTTTTGAGGTTTCGAAAAAAAAGGAAAAAAATAAAACATGGGTTATAGCCCATCGTTTTTTGAAATTTTGAAAAAACAATTTAACCTTGTTTTTCATCATTTTTGAACATGGGCTATAGCCCATACCGTACGGCATACTATAGCACACAGTTTTTCATCAATTTTGAGGATTTGAAAAAAATGAAAAAAAAACAAACATGGGTTATAGCCCATCGTTTTTTGAAATTTTGAAAAAAAAACGTAACCTTGTTTTTCATCATTTTTGAACATGGGCTATAGCCCATACCGTACAGCATACTATAGCAAGCCGTTTTTCATCATTTTTGAGGTTTTGAAAAAAAACAAAAAAAAAACAAACATGGGTTATAGCCCATCGTTTTTTGAAAATTTGAAAAAACAATTTAACCTCGTTTTTCATCATTTTTTAACATGGGCTATAGCCCATACCGTACGGCATACTATAGCACGCCATTTTTCATCAATTTTGAGGATTTGAAAAAAATGAAAAAAAACAAAACATGGGTTAGCCTATAACCCATCGTTTTTTGAAATTTTGAAAAAACAATTTAACCTTGTTTTTCATCACTTTTGAACATGGGCTATAGCCCATACCGTACGACATACTATAGCACGCCGTTTTTCATCAATTTTGAGGATTTGAAAAAAATGAAAAAAAAACAAACATGGGTTATAGCCCATCGTTTTTTGAAATTTTGAAAAAAAAACGTAACCTTGTTTTTCATCATTTTTGAACATGGGCTATAGCCCATACCGTACAGCATACTATAGCAAGCCGTTTTTCATAATTTTTGAGGTTTTGAAAAAAAACAAAAAAAAAACAAACATGGGTTATAGCCCATCGTTTTTTGAAAATTTGAAAAAACAATTTAACCTCGTTTTTCATCATTTTTTAACATGGGCTATAGCCCATACCGTACGGCATACTATAGCACGCCATTTTTCATCAATTTTGAGGATTTGAAAAAAATGAAAAAAAACAAAACATGGGTTAGCCTATAACCCATCGTTTTTTGAAATTTTGAAAAAACAATTTAACCTTGTTTTTCATCACTTTTGAACATGGGCTATAGCCCATACCGTACGACATACTATAGCACGCCGTTTTTCATCAATTTTGAGGATTTGAAAAAAATGAAAAAAAAACAAACATGGGTTATAGCCCATCGTTTTTTGAAATTTTGAAAAAAAAACTTAACCTTGTTTTTCATCATTTTTGAACATGGGCTATAGCCCATACCGTACAGCATACTATAGCACGCCGTTTTTCATAATTTTTGAGGTTTTGAAAAAAAAGGAAAAAAATAAAACATGGGTTATAGCCCATCGTTTTTTGAAATTTTGAAAAAACAATTTAACCTTGTTTTTCATCATTTTTGAACATGGGCTATAGCCCATACCGTACGGCATACTATAGCACACAGTTTTTCATCAATTTTGAGGATTTGAAAGAAATGAAAAAAAAACAAACATGGGTTATAGCCCATCGTTTTTTGAAATTTTGAAAAAAAAACTTAACCTTGTTTTTCATCATTTTTGAACATGGGCTATAGCCCATACCGTACAGCATACTATAGCACGCCGTTTTTCATCATTTTTGAGGTTTCGAAAAAAAAGGAAAAAAATAAAACATGGGTTATAGCCCATCGTTTTTTGAAATTTTGAAAAAACAATTTAACCTTGTTTTTCATCATTTTTGAACATGGGCTATAGCCCATACCGTACGGCATACTATAGCACACAGTTTTTCATCAATTTTGAGGATTTGAAAAAAATGAAAAAAAAACAAACATGGGTTATAGCCCATCGTTTTTTGAAATTTTGAAAAAAAAACGTAACCTTGTTTTTCATCATTTTTGAACATGGGCTATAGCCCATACCGTACAGCATACTATAGCAAGCCGTTTTTCATCATTTTTGAGGTTTTGAAAAAAGAAAAAAAAAAAAAAAAACATGGGTTATAGCCCATCGTTTTTTGAAAAATTGAAAAAACAATTTAACCTCGTTTTTCATCATTTTTTAACATGGGCTATAGCCCATACCGTACGGCATACTATAGCACGCCGTTTTTCATCAATTTTGAGGATTTGAAAAAAATGAAAAAAAACAAAACATGGGTTAGCCTATAACCCATCGTTTTTTGAAATTTTGAAAAAACAATTTAACCTTGTTTTTCATCACTTTTGAACATGGGCTATAGCCCATACCGTACGGCATACTATAGCACGCCGTTTTTCATCAATTTTGAGGATTTGAAAAAAATGAAAAAAAAACAAACATGGGTTATAGCCCATCGTTTTTTGAAATTTTGAAAAAAAAACTTAACCTTGTTTTTCATCATTTTTGAACATGGGCTATAGCCCATACCGTACAGCATACTATAGCACGCCGTTTTTCATCATTTTTGAGGTTTTGAAAAAAAAGGAAAAAAATAAAACATGGGTTATAGCCCATCGTTTTTTGAAATTTTGAAAAAACAATTTAACCTTGTTTTTCATCATTTTTGAACATGGGCTATAGCCCATACCGTACGGCATACTATAGCACACAGTTTTTCATCAATTTTGAGGATTTGAAAAAAATGAAAAAAAAACAAACATGGGTTATAGCCCATCGTTTTTTGAAATTTTGAAAAAAAAACGTAACCTTGTTTTTCATCATTTTTGAACATGGGCTATAGCCCATACCGTACAGCATACTATAGCAAGCCGTTTTTCATCATTTTTGAGGTTTTGAAAAAAAACAAAAAAAAAACAAACATGGGTTATAGCCCATCGTTTTTTGAAAATTTGAAAAAACAATTTAACCTCGTTTTTCATCATTTTTTAACATGGGCTATAGCCCATACCGTACGGCATACTATAGCACGCCATTTTTCATCAATTTTGAGGATTTGAAAAAAATGAAAAAAAACAAAACATGGGTTAGCCTATAACCCATCGTTTTTTGAAATTTTGAAAAAACAATTTAACCTTGTTTTTCATCACTTTTGAACATGGGCTATAGCCCATACCGTACGACATACTATAGCACGCCGTTTTTCATCAATTTTGAGGATTTGAAAAAAATGAAAAAAAAACAAACATGGGTTATAGCCCATCGTTTTTTGAAATTTTGAAAAAAAAACGTAACCTTGTTTTTCATCATTTTTGAACATGGGCTATAGCCCATACCGTACAGCATACTATAGCAAGCCGTTTTTCATAATTTTTGAGGTTTTGAAAAAAAACAAAAAAAAAACAAACATGGGTTATAGCCCATCGTTTTTTGAAAATTTGAAAAAACAATTTAACCTCGTTTTTCATCATTTTTTAACATGGGCTATAGCCCATACCGTACGGCATACTATAGCACGCCATTTTTCATCAATTTTGAGGATTTGAAAAAAATGAAAAAAAACAAAACATGGGTTAGCCTATAACCCATCGTTTTTTGAAATTTTGAAAAAACAATTTAACCTTGTTTTTCATCACTTTTGAACATGGGCTATAGCCCATACCGTACGACATACTATAGCACGCCGTTTTTCATCAATTTTGAGGATTTGAAAAAAATGAAAAAAAAACAAACATGGGTTATAGCCCATCGTTTTTTGAAATTTTGAAAAAAAAACTTAACCTTGTTTTTCATCATTTTTGAACATGGGCTATAGCCCATACCGTACAGCATACTATAGCACGCCGTTTTTCATAATTTTTGAGGTTTTGAAAAAAAAGGAAAAAAATAAAACATGGGTTATAGCCCATCGTTTTTTGAAATTTTGAAAAAACAATTTAACCTTGTTTTTCATCATTTTTGAACATGGGCTATAGCCCATACCGTACGGCATACTATAGCACACAGTTTTTCATCAATTTTGAGGATTTGAAAGAAATGAAAAAAAAACAAACATGGGTTATAGCCCATCGTTTTTTGAAATTTTGAAAAAAAAACTTAACCTTGTTTTTCATCATTTTTGAACATGGGCTATAGCCCATACCGTACAGCATACTATAGCACGCCGTTTTTCATCATTTTTGAGGTTTCGAAAAAAAAGGAAAAAAATAAAACATGGGTTATAGCCCATCGTTTTTTGAAATTTTGAAAAAACAATTTAACCTTGTTTTTCATCATTTTTGAACATGGGCTATAGCCCATACCGTACGGCATACTATAGCACACAGTTTTTCATCAATTTTGAGGATTTGAAAAAAATGAAAAAAAAACAAACATGGGTTATAGCCCATCGTTTTTTGAAATTTTGAAAAAAAAACGTAACCTTGTTTTTCATCATTTTTGAACATGGGCTATAGCCCATACCGTACAGCATACTATAGCAAGCCGTTTTTCATCATTTTTGAGGTTTTGAAAAAAAAAAAAAAAAAAAAAAAACATGGGTTATAGCCCATCGTTTTTTGAAAAATTGAAAAAACAATTTAACCTCGTTTTTCATCATTTTTTAACATGGGCTATAGCCCATACCGTACGGCATACTATAGCACGCCGTTTTTCATCAATTTTGAGGATTTGAAAAAAATGAAAAAAAACAAAACATGGGTTAGCCTATAACCCATCGTTTTTTGAAATTTTGAAAAAACAATTTAACCTTGTTTTTCATCACTTTTGAACATGGGCTATAGCCCATACCGTACGGCATACTATAGCACGCCGTTTTTCATCAATTTTGAGGATTTGAAAAAAATGAAAAAAAAACAAACATGGGTTATAGCCCATCGTTTTTTGAAATTTTGAAAAAAAAACTTAACCTTGTTTTTCATCATTTTTGAACATGGGCTATAGCCCATACCGTACAGCATACTATAGCACGCCGTTTTTCATCATTTTTGAGGTTTTGAAAAAAAAGGAAAAAAATAAAACATGGGTTATAGCCCATCGTTTTTTGAAATTTTGAAAAAAACAATTTAACCTTGTTTTTCATCATTTTTGAACATGGGCTATAGCCCATACCGTACGGCATACTATAGCACACAGTTTTTCATCAATTTTGAGGATTTGAAAAAAATGAAAAAAAAACAAACATGGGTTATAGCCCATCGTTTTTTGAAATTTTGAAAAAAAAACGTAACCTTGTTTTTCATCATTTTTGAACATGGGCTATAGCCCATACCGTACAGCATACTATAGCAAGCCGTTTTTCATCATTTTTGAGGTTTTGAAAAAAAACAAAAAAAAACAAACATGGGTTATAGCCCATCGTTTTTTGAAAATTTGAAAAAACAATTTAACCTCGTTTTTCATCATTTTTTAACATGGGCTATAGCCCATACCGTACGGCATACTATAGCACGCCATTTTTCATCAATTTTGAGGATTTGAAAAAAATGAAAAAAAACAAAACATGGGTTAGCCTATAACCCATCGTTTTTTGAAATTTTGAAAAAACAATTTAACCTTGTTTTTCATCACTTTTGAACATGGGCTATAGCCCATACCGTACGACATACTATAGCACGCCGTTTTTCATCAATTTTGAGGATTTGAAAAAAATGAAAAAAAAACAAACATGGGTTATAGCCCATCGTTTTTTGAAATTTTGAAAAAAAAACTTAACCTTGTTTTTCATCATTTTTGAACATGGGCTATAGCCCATACCGTACAGCATACTATAGCACGCCGTTTTTCATAATTTTTGAGGTTTTGAAAAAAAAGGAAAAAAATAAAACATGGGTTATAGCCCATCGTTTTTTGAAATTTTGAAAAAACAATTTAACCTTGTTTTTCATCATTTTTGAACATGGGCTATAGCCCATACCGTACGGCATACTATAGCACACAGTTTTTCATCAATTTTGAGGATTTGAAAAAAATGAAAAAAAAACAAACATGGGTTATAGCCCATCGTTTTTTGAAATTTTGAAAAAAAAACTTAACCTTGTTTTTCATCATTTTTGAACATGGGCTATAGCCCATACCGTACAGCATACTATAGCACGCCGTTTTTCATCATTTTTGAGGTTTCGAAAAAAAAGGAAAAAAATAAAACATGGGTTATAGCCCATCGTTTTTTGAAATTTTGAAAAAACAATTTAACCTTGTTTTTCATCATTTTTGAACATGGGCTATAGCCCATACCGTACGGCATACTATAGCACACAGTTTTTCATCAATTTTGAGGATTTGAAAAAAATGAAAAAAAAACAAACATGGGTTATAGCCCATCGTTTTTTGAAATTTTGAAAAAAAAACGTAACCTTGTTTTTCATCATTTTTGAACATGGGCTATAGCCCATACCGTACAGCATACTATAGCAAGCCGTTTTTCATCATTTTTGAGGTTTTGAAAAAAAAAAAAAAAAAAAAAAACATGGGTTATAGCCCATCGTTTTTTGAAAAATTGAAAAAACAATTTAACCTCGTTTTTCATCATTTTTTAACATGGGCTATAGCCCATACCGTACGGCATAATATAGCACGCCGTTTTTCATCAATTTTGAGGATTTGAAAAAAATGAAAAAAAACAAAACATGGGTTAGCCTATAACCCATCGTTTTTTGAAATTTTGAAAAAACAATTTAACCTTGTTTTTCATCACTTTTGAACATGGGCTATAGCCCATACCGTACGGCATACTATAGCACGCCGTTTTTCATCAATTTTGAGGATTTGAAAAAAATGAAAAAAAAACAAACATGGGTTATAGCCCATCGTTTTTTGAAATTTTGAAAAAAAAACTTAACCTTGTTTTTCATCATTTTTGAACATGGGCTATAGCCCATACCGTACAGCATACTATAGCACGCCGTTTTTCATCATTTTTGAGGTTTTGAAAAAAAGGAAAAAAATAAAACATGGGTTATAGCCCATCGTTTTTTGAAATTTTGAAAAAAACAATTTAACCTTGTTTTTCATCATTTTTGAACATGGGCTATAGCCCATACCGTACGGCATACTATAGCACACAGTTTTTCATCAATTTTGAGGATTTGAAAAAAATGAAAAAAAAACAAACATGGGTTATAGCCCATCGTTTTTTGAAATTTTGAAAAAAAAACGTAACCTTGTTTTTCATCATTTTTGAACATGGGCTATAGCCCATACCGTACAGCATACTATAGCAAGCCGTTTTTCATCATTTTTGAGGTTTTGAAAAAAAACAAAAAAAAAACAAACATGGGTTATAGCCCATCGTTTTTTGAAAATTTGAAAAAACAATTTAACCTCGTTTTTCATCATTTTTTAACATGGGCTATAGCCCATACCGTACGGCATACTATAGCACGCCATTTTTCATCAATTTTGAGGATTTGAAAAAAATGAAAAAAAACAAAACATGGGTTAGCCTATAACCCATCGTTTTTTGAAATTTTGAAAAAACAATTTAACCTTGTTTTTCATCACTTTTGAACATGGGCTATAGCCCATACCGTACGACATACTATAGCACGCCGTTTTTCATCAATTTTGAGGATTTGAAAAAAATGAAAAAAAAACAAACATGGGTTATAGCCCATCGTTTTTTGAAATTTTGAAAAAAAAACTTAACCTTGTTTTTCATCATTTTTGAACATGGGCTATAGCCCATACCGTACAGCATACTATAGCACGCCGTTTTTCATAATTTTTGAGGTTTTGAAAAAAAAGGAAAAAAATAAAACATGGGTTATAGCCCATCGTTTTTTGAAATTTTGAAAAAACAATTTAACCTTGTTTTTCATCATTTTTGAACATGGGCTATAGCCCATACCGTACGGCATACTATAGCACACAGTTTTTCATCAATTTTGAGGATTTGAAAAAAATGAAAAAAAAACAAACATGGGTTATAGCCCATCGTTTTTTGAAATTTTGAAAAAAAAACTTAACCTTGTTTTTCATCATTTTTGAACATGGGCTATAGCCCATACCGTACAGCATACTATAGCACGCCGTTTTTCATCATTTTTGAGGTTTCGAAAAAAAAGGAAAAAAATAAAACATGGGTTATAGCCCATCGTTTTTTGAAATTTTGAAAAAACAATTTAACCTTGTTTTTCATCATTTTTGAACATGGGCTATAGCCCATACCGTACGGCATACTATAGCACACAGTTTTTCATCAATTTTGAGGATTTGAAAAAAATGAAAAAAAAACAAACATGGGTTATAGCCCATCGTTTTTTGAAATTTTGAAAAAAAAACGTAACCTTGTTTTTCATCATTTTTGAACATGGGCTATAGCCCATACCGTACAGCATACTATAGCAAGCCGTTTTTCATCATTTTTGAGGTTTTGAAAAAAAAAAAACAAAAAAAAAACATGGGTTATAGCCCATCGTTTTTTGAAAAATTGAAAAAACAATTTAACCTCGTTTTTCATCATTTTTTAACATGGGCTATAGCCCATACCGTACGGCATACTATAGCACGCCGTTTTTCATCAATTTTGAGGATTTGAAAAAAATGAAAAAAAACAAAACATGGGTTAGCCTATAACCCATCGTTTTTTGAAATTTTGAAAAAACAATTTAACCTTGTTTTTCATCACTTTTGAACATGGGCTATAGCCCATACCGTACGGCATACTATAGCACGCCGTTTTTCATAAATTTTGAGGATTTGAAAAAAATGAAAAAAAAACAAACATGGGTTATAGCCCATCGTTTTTTGAAATTTTGAAAAAAAAACGTAACCTTGTTTTTCATCATTTTTTAACATGGGCTATAGCCCATACCGTACAGCATAATATAGCAAGTCGTTTTTCATCATTTTTGAGGTTTAAAAAAAAAAAAAAAAAAAAAAAACATGGGTTATAGCCCATCGTTTTTTTTAAATTTGAAAAAACAATTTAACCTCGTTTTTCTACATTTTTTAACATGGGCTATAGCCCATACCGTACGGCAAACGATAGCACGCCGTTTTTCATCAATTTTGAGGATTTGAAAAAAATGAAAAAAAAACAAACATGGGTTATAGCCCATCGTTTTTTGAAATTTTGAAAAAACAATTTAACCTTGTTTTTCATCATTTTTGAACATGGGCTATAGCCCATACCGTACAGCATACTATAGCAAGCCGTTTTTCATCATTTTTGAGGTTTTGAAAAAAAACAAAAAAAAACAAACATGGGTTATAGCCCATCGTTTTTTGAAAATTTGAAAAAACAATTTAACCTCGTTTTTCATCATTTTTTAACATGGGCTATAGCCCATACCGTACGGCATACTATAGCACGCCTTTTGTCATCATTTTTGAGGTTTTGAAAAAAAATTATAATAACATGGGTTATAGCCCATAGTTTTTTGAAATTTTGAAAAAACAATTTAACCTCATTTTTCATCATTTTTGAACATGGGCTATAGCCCATACCGTACGGCATACTATAGCACGCCGTTTTTCATCAATTTTGAGGATTTGAAAAAAATGAAAAAAAACAAACATGGGTTATAGCCCATCGTTTTTTGAAATTTTGAAAAAACAATTTAACCTTGTTTTTCATCACTTTTGAACATGGGCTATAGCCCATACCGTACGGCATACTATAGCACGCCGTTTTTCATCAATTTTGAGGATTTGAAAAAAAGGAAAAAAATAAAACATGGGTTATAGCCCATCGTTTTTTGAAATTTTGAAAAAACAATTTAACCTTGTTTTTCATCATTTTTGAACATGGGCTATAGCCCATACCGTACGGCATACTATAGCACACAGTTTTTCATCAATTTTGAGGATTTGAAAAAAATGAAAAAAAACCAAACATGGGTTATAGCCCATCGTTTTTTGAAATTTTGAAAAAAAAACGTAACCTTGTTTTTCATCATTTTTGAACATGGGCTATAGCCCATACCGTACAGCATACTATAGCACGCCGTTTTTCATCATTTTTGAGGTTTTGAAAAAAAAGGAAAAAAATAAAACATGGGTTATAGCCCATCGTTTTTTGAAATTTTGAAAAAACAATTTAACCTTGTTTTTCATCATTTTTGAACATGGGCTATAGCCCATACCGTACAGCATACTATAGCACGCCGTTTTTCATCATTTTTGAGGTTTTGAAAAAAAAGGAAAAAAATAAAACATGGGTTATAGCCCATCGTATTTTGAAATTTTGAAAAAACAATTTAACCTTGTTTTTCATCACTTTTGAACATGGGCTATAGCCCATACCGTACGGCATACTATAGCACGCCGTTTTTCATCAATTTTGAGGATTTGAAAAAAATGAAAAAAAACAAAACATGGGTTATAGCCCATCGTTTTTTGAAAATTTGAAAAAACTATTTAACCTTGTTTTTCATCATTTTTGAACATGGGCTATAGCCCATACCGTACAGCATACTATAGCACGCAGTTTTTCATCATTTTTGAGGTTTTGAAAAAAAATTAAAAAAAAAAAAACATGGTTATAGCCCATCGTTTTTTGAAATTTTGAAAAAACAATTTAACCTTGTTTTTCATCATTTTTGAACATGGGCTATAGCCCCTACCATACGGCATACTATAGCACGCCGTTTTTCATCATTTTTGAGGATTTGAAAAAAATTCAAAAATTCAAAAAACATGGGTTATAGCCCATCGTTTTTTGAATTTTTGAATATTTTTTAACCTTGTTTTTCATCACTTTTGAACATGGGCAATAGCCCCTACCGTACGGCATACTATAGCACGTCGTTTTTCATCATTTTTGAGGATTTGAAAAAAAATCAGAAATTCAAAAAACATGGGTTATAGCCCATTGTTTTTTGAATTTTTGGAAAAAAAATTAACCTTGTTTTTCATCATTTTTGAACATGGGCTATAGCCCCTACCGTACGGCATACTATAGCACGTCGTTTTTTATCATTTTTGAGGATTTGAAAAAAATTAAAAAATTCAAAAAACATGGGTTATAGCCCATCGTTTTTTGAATTTTTGAAAAAAATAAATTAACCTCGTTTTTCATCACTTTTGAACATGGGCTATAGCCCCTACCGTACGGCATACTATAGCACGTCGTTTTTCATCATTTTTGAGGATTTGAAAAAAAATCAGAAATTCAAAAAACATGGGTTATAGCCCATTGTTTTTTGAATTTTTGAAAAAAAAATTAACCTTGTTTTTCATCATTTTTGAACATGGGCTATAGCCCCTACCGTATGGCATACTATAGCACGTCGTTTTTTTATCATTTTTGAGGATTTGAAAAAAAAAACAAAAAAAAAAAAACATGGGTTATAGCCCATCGTTTTTTGAATTTTTGAACTTTTTTTTTTAACCTCGTTTTTCATCATTTTTGAACATGGGCTATAGCCCCTACCGTACGGCATACTATAGCACGCCGTTTTTCATCATTTTTGAGGATTTGAAAAAAAATCAAAAATTAAAAAAACATGGGTTATAGCCCATCGTTTAAAAAATAAATAAAAAATTAACCTTGTTTTTCATCATTTTTGAACATGGGCTATAGCCCCTACCGTACGGCATACTATAGCACGCCGTTTTTCATCATTTTTGAGGATTTGAAAAAAAATCTAAAATTCAAAAAACATGGGTTATAGCCCATCGTTTTTTGAATATTTGAATATTTTTTTAACCTTGTTTTTCATCATTTTTGAACATGGGCTATAGCCCCTACCGTACGGCATACTATAGCACGTCGTTTTTCATCATTTTTGAGGATTTGAAAAAAAATCAAAAATTCAAAAAACATGGGTTATAGCCCATTGTTTTTTGAATTTTTGAAGAAAAAAAATTACCTCGTTTTTCATCATTTTTGAACATGGGCTATAGCCCCTACCATACGGCATACTATAGCACGCCGTTTTTCATCATTTTTGAGGATTTAAAAAAATTCAAAAATTCAAAAAACATGGGTTATAGCCCATAGTTTTTTGAATTTTTGAATATTTTTTTAACCTTGTTTTTCATCATTTTTGAACATGGGCTATAGCCCCTACCGTACGGCATACTATAGCACACCGTTTTTCATCATTTTTGAGGATTTGAAAAAAAAATTCAAAAATTCAAAAAACATGGGTTATAGCCCATCGTTTTTTGAATTTTTTAACCTCGTTTTTCATCATTTTTGAACATGGGCTATAGCCCCTACCGTACGGCATACTATAGCACGCCGTTTTTCATCATTTTTGAGGATTTGAAAAAAAATCAAAAATTCAAAAAACATGGGTTATAGCCCATCGTTTTTTGAATTTTTGAAAAAGAAAATTAACCTTGTTTTTCATCATTTATGAACATGGGCTATAGCCCCTACCGTACGGCATACTATAGCACGCCGTTTTCATCATTTTTGAGGATTTGAAAAAAAATCAAAAATTCAAAAAACATGGGTTATAGCCCATTGTTTTTTGAATTTTTGAAGAAAAATAATTACCTCGTTTTTCATCATTTTTGAACATGGGCTATAGCCCCTACCATACGGCATACTATAGCACGCCGTTTTTCATAATTTTTTAGGATTTGAAAAAAATTCAAAAATTCAAAAAACATGGGTTATAGCCCATCGTTTTTTGAATTTTTGAATATTTTTTTAACCTTGTTTTTCATCACTTTTGAACATGGGCTATAGCCCCTACCGTACGGCATACTATAGCACGTAGTTTTTCATCATTTTTGAGGATTTGAAAAAAAATCTAAAATTCAAAAAACATGGGTTATAGCAGCCGCGTCACGTTCCTTTAACGGTGGTGGGTGCCAAAAAAAAAATAATAAAACTGGTACACCCGATAGGCTACTATTTAATATTTCCCTTATTTTTGATACATTTTCTTATCACGTCTATGGTATGAAAACAATGCTAAGGAGTTGCTTCAATTAAATATAATTGCTTTAAGCTGAAAACGATATGTTTAATGATGTTTTTTAGCGTTGTTACATTTATCATGCATGCCAATTAATCCGACATGCGCAGCAATTGTAACACTGGAACAGCGTCCACGTTCGGTTTAATAACTCCCGACCTGTTTTATAAAAAAAATAACTTGAAGTGGTTTATGGTAGCTGACATGTGTAGGTCCGTTGCCTGAAAATATTACATGTGTAGATAAACGGATCTCTGAGTAAAAAAATGAAACGTGCAAAGTGTTACATCGTTGGCGGCTCTCCCCTACTTTATTTACAATTTGCTAATGAACACAGTGTTTCAGTTCACAACGAACACATTAAATTGTTTCAGTATTTTGTTTCAACATTTCAGCATGATCAATGATAAACAGCTAGCAGTCGCTTTCTGGCGGTCGCTTATTGACGTACCATTTAATGTACGTGATCCAGGTAAATGTCTCTTTCCAGTAGGGTTGATATTTTCGGGCATATTTTGCGGCTTTTGCTCTGCGGCTGGCTATTAGCTGCTCTTAAAAGAGCTGTTGTGTTGGCGCTGAAGATAGTGCTGTCAGCCTCGGCAGCTACTTGTAGAGTCGGTGTTCATCATCGTAGATTCGTAGTCAAATGGAAATGCATCCTGTACTGTAATGTATGTATGCGACATACTCTCTACCTGGCAGCAGAACAAAAGCCACCTTATTAGCATTTGAATGCCCATGGGCGGCGACCCAACACCTATCTGGCCCGCGCCCGACGCTGCACAAGGTATGTGACTACGTGACATTTCATTCAGGACAGTCACGACAGTGGGTGCATATTCTGCTATTAAAACAGAATGCCAGTGGGTGCAGCTGCGCTTCTGCACCCCCGTAGATGACGCCGGTGGGTTATAGCCCATTGTTTTTTTAATTTTTGAAAAAAAAAGATTAACCTCGTTTTTCATCATTTTTTAACATGGACTATAGCCCCTACCGTACGGCATACTATAGCACGTCGTTTTTCATCATTTTTGAGGATTTGAAAAAAAATCTAAAATTCAAAAAACATGGGTTATAGCCCATTGTTTTTTAAATTTTTGAAAAAAAAGAGATTAACCTCGTTTTTCATCATTTTTGAACATGGACTATAGCCCCTACCGTACGGCATACTATAGCACGCCGTTTTTCATCATTTTTGAGGATTTGAAAAAAAAACAAAAATTCAAAAAACATGGGTTATAGCCCATCGTTTTTTGAATTTTTGAATATTTTTTTAACCTTGTTTTTCATCACTTTTGAACATGGGCTATAGCCCCTACCGTACGGCATACTATAGCACGTCGTTTTTCATCATTTTTGAGGATTTGAAAAAAAATCTAAAATTCAAAAAACATGGGTTATAGCCCATTGTTTTTTGAATTTTTGAATATTTTTTTAACCTTGTTTTTCATCACTTTTGAACATGGGCTATAGCCCCTACCATACGGCATACTATAGCACGCCGTTTTTCATCATTTTTGAGGATTTGAAAAAAAATCAAAAATTCAAAAAACATGGGTTATAGCCCATCGTTTTTTTAATTTTTGAATATTTTTTTAACCTTGTTTTTCATCACTTTTGAACATGGGCTATAGCCCCTACCGTACGGCATACTATAGCACGTCGTTTTTCATCATTTTTGAGGATTTGAAAAAAAATCTAAAATTCAAAAAACATGGGTTATAGCCCATTGTTTTTTGAATTTTTGAAAAAAAAAGATTAACCTCGTTTTTCATCATTTTTGAACATGGACTATAGCCCCTACCGTACGGCATACTATAGCACGCCGTTTTTCATCAGTTTTGAGGATTTGAAAAAAATGAAAAAATTCAAAAAACATGGGTTATAGCCCATCGTTTTTTGAATATTTGAATATTTTTTTAACCTTGTTTTTCATCATTTTTGAACATGGGCTATAGCCCCTACCGTACGGCATACTATAGCATGTCGTTCTTCATCATTTTTGAGGATTTAAAAAAAAATCAAAAATTCAAAAAACATGGGTTATAGCCCATTGTTTTTTGAATTTTTGAAGAAAAAAAATTACCTCGTTTTTCATCATTTTTGAACATGGGCTATAGCCCCTACCATACGGCATACTATAGCACGCCGTTTTTCATCATTTTTGAGGATTTAAAAAAATTCCAAAATTCAAAAAACATGGGTTATAGCCCATAGTTTTTTGAATTTTTTAACCTCGTTTTTCATCATTTTTGAACATGGGCTATAGCCCCTACCGTACGGCATACTATAGCACGCCGTTTTTCATCATTTTTGAGGATTTGAAAAAAAATATCAAAAATTCAAAAAACATGGGTTATAGCCCATCGTTTTTTGAATTTTTTAACCTCGTTTTTCATCATTTTTGAACATGGGCTATAGCCCCTACCGTACGGCATACTATAGCACGCCGTTTTTCATCATTTTTGAGGATTTGAAAAAAAAAAAAAATTAAAAAAACATGGGTTATAGCCCATCGTTTTTTGAATTTTTGAATATTTTTTTAACCTTGTTTTTCATCACTTTTGAACATGGGCTATAGCCCCTACCGTACGGCATACTATAACACGTCGTTTTTCATCATTTTTGAGGATTTGAAAAAAAATTAAAAATTCAAAAAACATGGGTTATAGCCCATCTTTTTTAGAATTTTTGAAAAAGAAAATTAACCTTGTTTTTCATCATTTATGAACATGGGCTATAGCCCCTACCGTACGGCATACTATAGCACACCGTTTTTCATCATTTTTGAGGATTTGAAAAAAAATCAAAAATTCAAAAAACATGGGTTATAGCCCATTGTTTTTTGAATTTTTGAAGAAAAAAAATTACCTAGTTTTTCATCATTTTTGAACATGGGCTATAGCCCCTACCATACGGCATACTATAGCACGCAGTTTTTCATCATTTTTGAGGATTTGAAAAAAAAACAAAAAAAAAAAAAACATGGGTTATAGCCCATCGTTTTTTGAATTTTTGAATATTTTTTTAACCTTGTTTTTCATCACTTTTGAACATGGGCTATAGCCCCTACCATACGGCATACTATAGCACGCCGTTTTTCATCATTTTTGAGGATTTGAAAAAAAATCAAAAATTCAAAAAACATGGGTTATAGCCCATTGTTTTTTGAATTTTTGAAGAAAAAAAATTACCTCGTTTTTCATCATTTTTGAACATGGGCTATAGCCCCTACCATACGGCATACTATAGCACGCCGTTTTTCATCATTTTTGAGGATTTAAAAAAATTCCAAAATTCAAAAAACATGGGTTATAGCCCATAGTTTTTTGAATTTTTTAACCTCGTTTTTCATCATTTTTGAACATGGGCTATAGCCCCTACCGTACGGCATACTATAGCACGCCGTTTTTCATCATTTTTGAGGATTTGAAAAAAAATATCAAAAATTCAAAAAACATGGGTTATAGCCCATCGTTTTTTGAATTTTTTAACCTCGTTTTTCATCATTTTTGAACATGGGCTATAGCCCCTACCGTACGGCATACTATAGCACGCCGTTTTTCATCATTTTTGAGGATTTGAAAAAAAAAAAAAATTAAAAAAACATGGGTTATAGCCCATCGTTTTTTGAATTTTTGAATATTTTTTTAACCTTGTTTTTCATCACTTTTGAACATGGGCTATAGCCCCTACCGTACGGCATACTATAACACGTCGTTTTTCATCATTTTTGAGGATTTGAAAAAAAATTAAAAATTCAAAAAACATGGGTTATAGCCCATCTTTTTTAGAATTTTTGAAAAAGAAAATTAACCTTGTTTTTCATCATTTATGAACATGGGCTATAGCCCCTACCGTACGGCATACTATAGCACACCGTTTTTCATCATTTTTGAGGATTTGAAAAAAAATCAAAAATTCAAAAAACATGGGTTATAGCCCATTGTTTTTTGAATTTTTGAAGAAAAAAAATTACCTCGTTTTTCATCATTTTTGAACATGGGCTATAGCCCCTACCATACGGCATACTATAGCACGCAGTTTTTCATCATTTTTGAGGATTTGAAAAAAAAACAAAAAAAAAAAAAACATGGGTTATAGCCCATCGTTTTTTGAATTTTTGAATATTTTTTTAACCTTGTTTTTCATCACTTTTGAACATGGGCTATAGCCCCTACCATACGGCATACTATAGCACGCCGTTTTTCATCATTTTTGAGGATTTGAAAAAAAATCAAAAATTCAAAAAACATGGGTTATAGCCCATCGTTTTTTGAATTTTTGAATATTTTTTTAACCTTGTTTTTCATCACTTTTGAACATGGGCTATAGCCCCTACCGTACGGCATACTATAGCACGTCGTTTTTCATCATTTTTGAGGATTTGAAAAAAAATCTAAAATTCAAAAAACATGGGTTATAGCCCATTGTTTTTTTAATTTTTGAAAAAAAAAGATTAACCTCGTTTTTCATCATTTTTGAACATGGACTATAGCCCCTACCGTACGGCATACTATAGCACGCCGTTTTTCATCAGTTTTGAGGATTTGAAAAAAATGAAAAAATTCAAAAAACATGGGTTATAGCCCATCGTTTAAAAATAAATAAAATTACCTCGTTTTTCATCATTTTTGAACATGGGCTATAGCCCCTACCATACGGCATACTATAACACGCCGTTTTTCATCATTTTTGAGGATTTGAAAAAAAATTAAAAATAAAAAAAACATGGGTTATAGCCCATCGTTTTTTGAATTTTTGAATATTTTTTTAACCTTGTTTTTCATCACTTTTGAACATGGGCTATAGCCCCTACCGTACGGCATACTATAGCACGTCGTTTTTCATCATTTTTGAGGATTTGAAAAAAAATCTAAAATTCAAAAAACATGGGTTATAGCCCATTGTTTTTTGAATTTTTGAAAAAAAAAGATTAACCTCGTTTTTCATCATTTTTGAACATGGACTATAGCCCCTACCGTACGGCATACTATAGCACGCCGTTTTTCATCAGTTTTGAGGATTTGAAAAAAATGAAAAAATTCAAAAAACATGGGTTATAGCCCATCGTTTAAAAATAAATAAAATTACCTCGTTTTTCATCATTTTTGAACATGGGCTATAGCCCCTACCATACGGCATACTATAGCACGCCGTTTTTCATCATTTTTGAGGATTTGAAAAAAAATTAAAAATTAAAAAAACATGGGTTATAGCCCATCGTTTTTTGAATTTTTTAATATTTTTTTAACCTTGTTTTTCATCACTTTTGAACATGGGCTATAGCCCCTACCGTACGGCATACTATAACACGTCGTTTTTCATCATTTTTGAGGATTTGAAAAAAAATTAAAAATTCAAAAAACATGGGTTATAGCCCATCTTTTTTAGAATTTTTGAAAAAGAAAATTAACCTTGTTTTTCATCATTTATGAACATGGGCTATAGCCCCTACCGTACGGCATACTATAGCACACCGTTTTTCATCATTTTTGAGGATTTGAAAAAAAATCAAAAATTCAAAAAACATGGGTTATAGCCCATTGTTTTTTTAATTTTTGAAGAAAAAAAATTTCCTCGTTTTTCATCATTTTTGAACATGGGCTATAGCCCCTACCATACGGCATACTATAGCACGCCGTTTTTCATCATTTTTGAGGATTTGAAAAAAAATCAAAAATTAAAAAAACATGGGTTATAGCCCATCGTTTTTCATCATTTTTGAATATTTTTTTAACCTTGTTTTTCATCACTTTTGAACATGGGCTATAGCCCCTACCGTACGGCATACTATAGCACGTCGTTTTTCATCATTTTTGAGGATTTGAAAAAAAATCTAAAATTCAAAAAACATGGGTTATAGCCCATTGTTTTTTTAATTTTTGAAAAAAAAAGATTAACCTCGTTTTTCATCATTTTTGAACATGGACTATAGCCCCTACCGTACGGCATACTATAGCACGCCGTTTTTCATCAGTTTTGAGGATTTGAAAAAAATGAAAAAATTCAAAAAACATGGGTTATAGCCCATCGTTTAAAAATAAATGAAATTACCTCGTTTTTCATCATTTTTGAACATGGGCTATAGCCCCTACCGTACGGCATACTATAACACGTCGTTTTTCATCATTTTTGAGGATTTGAAAAAAAAATAAAAATTCAAAAAACATGGGTTATAGCCCATCGTTTTTAGAATTTTTTAAAAAGAAAATTAACCTTGTTTTTCATCATTTATGAACATGGGCTATAGCCCCTACCGTACGGCATACTATAGCACACCGTTTTTCATCATTTTTGAGGATTTGAAAAAAAATCTAAAATTCAAAAAACATGGGTTATAGCCCATTGTTTTTTGAATTTTTGAAGAAAAAAAATTACCTAGTTTTTCATCATTTTTGAACATGGGCTATAGCCCCTACCATACGGCATACTATAGCACGCCGTTTTTCATCATTTTTGAGGATTTGAAAAAAATTCAAAAATTCAAAAAACATGGGTTATAGCCCATCGTTTTTAGAATTTTTTAACTTTTTTTTTTAACCTCGTTTTTCATCATTTTTGAACATGGGCTATAGCCCCTACCGTACGGCATACTATAGCACGCCGTTTTTCATCATTTTTGAGGATTTGAAAAAAAATCAAAAATTCAAAAAACATGGGTTATAGCCCATTGTTTTTTTAATTTTTGAAGAAAAATAATTACCTCGTTTTTCATCATTTTTGAACATGGGCTATAGCCCCTACCATACGGCATACTATAGCACGCCGTTTTTCATAATTTTTTAGGATTTGAAAAAAAATCAAAAATTCAAAAAACATGGGTTATAGCCCATCGTTTTTTGAATTTTTGAATATTTTTTTAACCTTGTTTTTCATCACTTTTGAACATGGGCTATAGCCCCTACCGTACGGCATACTATAGCACGTCGTTTTTCATCATTTTTGAGGATTTGAAAAAAAATCTAAAATTCAAAAAACATGGGTTATAGCCCATTGTTTTTTTAATTTTTGAAAAAAAAAGATTAACCTCGTTTTTCATCATTTTTGAACATGGACTATAGCCCCTACCGTACGGCATACTATAGCACGCCGTTTTTCATCATTTTTGAGGATTTGAAAAAAAATCAAAAATTCAAAAAACATGGGTTATAGCCCATCGTTTTTTGAAAATTTGAATATTTTTTTAACCTTGTTTTTCATCACTTTTGAACATGGGCTATAGCCCCTACCGTACGGCATACTATAGCACGTCGTTTTTCATCATTTTTGAGGATTTGAAAAAAAATCAAAAATTCAAAAAACATGGGTTATAGCCCATTGTTTTTTGAATTTTTGAATATTTTTTTAACCTTGTTTTTCATCACTTTTGAACATGGGCTATAGCCCCTACCATACGGCATACTATAGCACGCCGTTTCTCATCATTTTTGAGGATTTGAAAAAAAATCAAAAATTCAAAAAACATGGGTTATAGCCCATCGTTTTTTGAATTTTTGAATATTTTTTTAACCTTGTTTTTCATCACTTTTGAACATGGGCTATAGCCCCTACCGTACGGCATACTATAGCACGTCGTTTTTCATCATTTTTGAGGATTTGAAAAAAAATCTAAAATTCAAAAAACATGGGTTATAGCCCATTGTTTTTTTAATTTTTGAAAAAAAAAGATTAACCTCGTTTTTCATCATTTTTGAACATGGACTATAGCCCCTACCGTACGGCATACTATAGCACGCCGTTTTTCATCAGTTTTGAGGATTTGAAAAAAATGAAAAAATTCAAAAAACATGGGTTATAGCCCATCGTTTAAAAATAAATAAAATTACCTCGTTTTTCATCATTTTTGAACATGGGCTATAGCCCCTACCATACGGCATACTATAGCACGCCGTTTTTCATCATTTTTGAGGATTTGAAAAAAAATCAAAAATTCAAAAAACATGGGTTATAGCCCATTGTTTTTTTAATTTTTGAAGAAAAATAATTACCTCGTTTTTCATCATTTTTGAACATGGCCTATAGCCCCTACCATACGGCATACTATAGCACGCCGTTTTTCATAATTTTTTAGGATTTGAAAAAAAATCAAAAATTCAAAAAACATGGGTTTTAGCCCATCGTTTTTTGAATTTTTGAATATTTTTTTAACCTTGTTTTTCATCACTTTTGAACATGGGCTATAGCCCCTACCGTACGGCATACTATAGCACATCGTTTTTCATCATTTTTGAGGATTTGAAAAAAAATCTAAAATTCAAAAAACATGGGTTATAGCCCATTGTTTTTTTAATTTTTGAAAAAAAAAGATTAACCTCGTTTTTCATCATTTTTGAACATGGACTATAGCCCCTACCGTACGGCATACTATAGCACGCCGTTTTTCATCATTTTTGAGGATTTGAAAAAAAATCAAAAATTCAAAAAACATGGGTTATAGCCCATCGTTTTTTGAAAATTTGAATATTTTTTTAACCTTGTTTTTCATCACTTTTGAACATGGGCTATAGCCCCTACCGTACGGCATACTATAGCACGCCGTTTTTCATCAGTTTTGAGGATTTGAAAAAAATGAAAAAATTCAAAAAACATGGGTTATAGCCCATCGTTTAAAAATAAATAAAATTACCTCGTTTTTCATCATTTTTGAACATGGGCTATAGCCCCTACCAGAGCCTTAGAAATAGACAGAGTTATGCAAACTCCGTTCATTTCATGGGGCCGGCATAATGGCGGCCTCTAGCGCTATTGGGGACCGGCTGGGGAATGCTGGGACGCTAATTAGGGACAGTTTCTGAACCGGATGTTGACAGAATGCATTGGATCTTAATGGAGTCCAGCGGACAAGGCATGAACAAACATCGATATTAATGACTATGCCCTTCTAAAAAATAATCGATGCTGACAGATGAAAGAAGACATGTCACAGGTTATTTTCGGATACTATGTTTTATGATTTGCAAACGATATAATTATATTGACGTCTCGAAAGAGCACAATAAGAATTTCTGAGCGGACAGTATCGCGAGAATTCATTGACAAGCTGTTAAGAACTGAGATTCTCGCGATAACAGCCTATATGCATGTCTTTTAATACAAATAGCCTGTTATTATAAACAGATTTCATTTGAATCACCTTATCAATGTGTTTTAGTGTAATTTCGCTAAGATATGTAACCTATTGATGTTTCATATAAGTGAATGCTTTGTATTTGTATGTATTTTTTATTGTGTGTGTGTGTGTGTGTGTGTGTGTGTGTGTGTGTGTGTGTGTGTGTGTGTGTGTGTGTGTGTGTGTGTGTGTTACACCTAACACCAGCATCCCTGTAGAGCATGAGGACCAGACAGGATTGGATTGCCGTGTCACAGTATTTATTCAGGCTTGTACAGAATAGATGATATTAGAACATATGGTGTAAAAATACAATGGGACAGAATTACGGTTAAAAAATAAATAAACTTAACTAAATAATACAGCTATATAATGTATCTTTAAAATAAATATAAATATAATAAATAATATTTTGTTAATTGTAACGTACAGCCATTTCAGGGATATATACATTTGTGTACATGTGTTGTTATGCTACATGCTTTTATTTGCCATGTAGTAGGGCCTTCTACAGGCTGACGAGGGAATGTAACTTTATTTTCTGTGTCTTTGATCATTAGAGGTCATCATGACCTCAGGTCAATCAAGAGTAACCTTATTTCTGCCTTTGATGTCATGGACTCAGGTCAGGTCAATCAAGAGTGCATTAGCTGCACCTTTAGTGTTAATCAAGGGATTGTAAACCACTCCTCTGTTTAGAGAGGGAAAAGGGATTGCTCTTCTCTTCTCTTCATTCTACACTCACACTGACTGTGTTTGGACCTCACAGAGGCTTTGTTTGTGAGTACTTTGGAATGTTGGTGTTTTGTGTATGTTTAACTTTCTAAAGACACATTTCATGCAAGTTTATTTCATCATGCTTAAGAGACAATTAATGCAAGTTTATTTCATTGTGCTTTTGTTAGAGTAAAACATTTGCAGTTTATTGTTGCCAGATAAATTAATCTGTGTATTTGCATTGCTGTATTAGTACATTTCATGCATTTCATGTTTGTCAGATAAATTTTTGATATGCATCTTTTTTCTGTATTTACAGTTTCACACTTTTATTCTTTATTAAACGGACATTTATGAAGAAGACGAGTGTTTGTGCTATCTGGTGATGCGTACACATACACGTGCTCAGGTTCCAGAATATGTGTACAGGATGAATGTTAGGCCACAGTGATATTTTATAAGATGACCAAAGAAAAACAAATCAGGATTCCATTAAAGTTGAAATGATTGGAGACAGAATGTAAACAGCTTAAGAGAATACGTCAATCAATATTCAAAACAAACTTGAAATTAATCTATCCCTCAACTTTGCCAACTCACTGCTCTCCTACAGCTTGGTTTTGCTGACCTGAATTTGGCAGAATTTGCTGGCTCAGGGAATACAACATGCAGATGTCTGCTAGAGGGCTATGATACCAAAAACACTCACCAGGACAATTCCATTCTCAAGGTAGGTGCTGTTTGAGCTGTGGTGTAGTTCCAGTAAAGCGTGCCAGTGTACAGGTTTCCTATCCTAAAAAACTGTTGATTAACACTGTAAGCATTCCCCATCAAAACTAACCAGTTGTCAAAAAGGTGCAAGATGGCTGACAGTAACCATTGTAGAACACACCATTGTTTGCTGACCTTAGCAAACCAAGTATTTAAACATTTACTGGGAAATGTGTGTAACCCAGATTTTCTTAAGAATTCTTCTCAAGAATAGTAATTAATGAAACCTGACCCAGCTTTTCATCCCTGCTAGCGGTCGGTCTGTCAAATATCTCTCAAAAGCTTGAATATGCAAGTCTGTAGTACTGTAAGTATATTCTATTCCCCTGGAGCCATAGCCAAGGCCTCCCAGAGCCGTAGTCACAGCAGGAGGACGGTTTATACAATAGTCACAGCAAGACCGCAGGTTAAATGTTATGTTGTGTAAAATCAAACACACTTTATGTTGTATAGAATTCTCATGCAAAAAAATATATTAATATATATTTTTTGTATTTTCTGTCTTTTGTATTAGGTGATCATCAGTACACAGCTCATGTCAGGAGACCCATGGTTTAAAACGTAAGTGTTTTGCAATATTTCATTACTTTTAAAGGTGGCTAAATATGGTTTGCATAATAGGTTTCCATCATGCATGGCAGAAAAAACAGCCTGAAAATAGCCAATCTACAAGCTCTCAATGTGTCATGTTTTCTGTGTGTCCATGAGCTAATCTCGCAAGCTGCTGGACTGTTCAGCTAAGATTGGGAACATCTTTAAGGTCACAATACCTGGTTCAAAAGTAATTTACTTTCCTATGAGTTCGCCCTTGTGACTGTAAACAAGTGATATGCCATCCCTATAGTGACGGTTGGGTACACCCAGAGCCGTATAATAGCTCCCGTAATGAACTGTACAAACAAACAAACAGCTACAGGGAGCCGGAGCATCGCCAAGGAGATCACACACACAGACGCCTGAGACGGCCGGGACATGTGCTGAGGATGGAGCACCATCGCACCACAAAGGTGGCCTTAACCCATTTAGGCCCGACGTTGAAATTTAAAAAATGTCTTTTCTGAAAAAAACATGTTTCTATGTCAGTTGTTCTCAAACATATTCATGTCAAGGAACCCCAAATATATATGACATTGGCCGCTGACCCCCATCTGAAAATTTGTAGTTCCAGGGACCCTCTCAGTAGCAAAGATTCGAGTTAAAAACTCGCTCTGAAAGAACATATATTCAAAGATTTCAGGCACATTTTCACGATTTTTCAAAAATAGCAGACATACAAGCTCATAGCGCGCCGAGCTTGTAGATCTGCTATTTTTCAATAGCTAAATTATAACAATGTTTAAAACACCAAAAGGGGTTCCCGCCCCAAAATGGGTTAAAGGGGGCATGACAATATAATTATTGTACTGTACATCAAGTTCATGTCGTGATAGCCTGGCCCAGCCCGTGTGGTTTCTGGTGTAGAGGGGTGCGTGTGCCAGTGAGGCAGATTTATGCAAAGTGTTCCAAAGAGCAAACTCAAACACTCTAGCAAAGACTCACTTTTAAAAAGGCTTTAATTTAACGACAGGCCATTAAAAACAATAAAACGCCAAAGATAAAATTATTCTTGACTTTCAAAAGAAATGTAAGATCAAGGCTTATTAACAATTTATAGAAATCAATCAATCAATTAATCAATGTCTAGTGAGCACTACAGACAAGCTCTCAGACTGCCCAACACCACACACCCTGATGTGGTGAGCATTCACGCACGCACAGGCGAACAACATGGCCGTGTGCCAAATTATAAATTAGGCTGTAGTCGTTGAAAACGGTGTGGTCGTTCCAAGGTTATTAAATCTCCCAATTTCCTATTCCAGCCAATCGGAGAGGAGAGCCAAGCCAGAGTGCTGGAGCTGGTTGGGGAGAAACCAGGTGATGTGAACCTGTGCTTCGTCTGTCGGGTGGAAACCTCATATGTCCAAAACTTTACTTTACGTTACTCTTCAGGATTCAAATAAAAAAATAGCAAAAGTAGCAGATCACCCAAGCGTCTTGCATTTCAAGCTTGGAGATCTGACTTTGTGTGGTGCTGTAGTATAATCAAGTAGGACGTTAATTTATGACACAAAAGGTTAGAGTAGACCATGGAGACGGCAACGGCTTATTTATGTGAAATGCACATACTTGGACTTGTCATCTTGTAACATCTCATGCTTCATTCTCGTCAACGGAAACCCATTCAGGGCTTCATGTTGACCTCCATTTTCTCTCCATTTTTCTACAGTCTTTGAGTTCAAACCCAGAGGCCATGTAGAGCTAGGGGAGAAACTGGGGATTTTAAGGCAAAGGTGAGACTTTTCCATTTAAACATTCTCCACAATATCTGCTGTCCATTGTCTTGTAAAGTTTTAATGATTTTGTGTAGCTATTGTGTTATTTCGTAGTGTTATTAATTACACATATTATGTACTGGTAATCTTCACATAAATCAGATATTTTATTTGGAATGAGGTTTGTGTTTAACTTTGTAGATGACATACAGTCAGATCACTCTCTCTGGTATTTGCCCTGTCTAATATTGTAGCTAATTTTCATTTCCTCTCTAGCGTGTAAAACAGTGTCCCCTAATACTTGTGTATTAAAACTATTAAACAAATCCCAGGATGTAGGAAAGAAATTACCAAATACATTTTTGACGGCAACTCCTGTCATGACCTTAATGGAACATTTTCTGTGCATTTTTCTACTGTCCAGAATAACTTTTATACTGATTGTGCTGCATGGTGTGTATAAACCATTAATTATGGATTGTTTTATCTTCCAGGAATCTGGCCCATATCTCTGGCCACCGGTCGTATTATCTGAGGGGAGTGGGAGCCAGATTGCAGACCGCTCTGCAGAACTTTGCCTTGGACATGTTACAACGGCGGGTAAGTCTTGTGTGTGGCAAAGACAACTATGAAGTCTAGATATGAACGTGTGTAGTCAATTTCCTCTACTTGACTGACTGCACAACATCAGGCCTCTTGTTTGTCTTGCCACATCTACAGGGCTTCATCCCCATGGTGGTGCCAGACATTTTGAAAGGAGCCGTTTTCGTGAGTACCAGAACCTTGCTCTCGGCCTGGGTTGCCGGCGTGGTGGACCGGGCACCCTAAGCTGCTATGCTGCGTGCCACTTCCTATCTCTCCGCATTTCATGTCACTCTACTGTCCTATCAATAAAAGCATGAAATCCCAAAAACTAATCTTTAAAAAAAACTCTCTCTCCCCATGCCTTCGGCCTAGTGGAGACAAAAATAACTTTTCTCTCCCATTTGACCTTGACCTCAAATTAGTTGGGTTGACATACCTGGATATCGTTGTAGGACGCACAACAAGCTAGAAACGCGTCACTTCTTCACGCTGCATTTTCAAGCTTTACTTGCAGCTCTGCTATTTCTTATGCTTTTGGATGACGCTGTAGTATGGTCAAGTATTAGGCCAAGTAGGGTATTAAATTACGAGGAAAAAAACCGCCCACAAGTTAGATTAGCATGTGGAGAGAAGAGGTTTCTGCCCGACAGCAATGATATACACAGCCCCTCCTCCTTTTCCTTTCCTCTTTCTCTCGGTCGTCCCCTTCCAGGAGGGCTGTGGTATGCAGCCCAATGCTCATCGCAAAGGTTGACCCCTCGTCTCGGGTAGCAACAGCAAACAGATGATGCACAGCAGCGTGCAGCAGGTGAAGATCACGTGATGCAGGAAGTAGTTTGGTGTATTTGAGTCGGAGCTCAGTCAGGTCTGTCACTCTTCTGAGACAGGAGGGTGAGGTCTGTAAGAAAGAAAGTAATGCTAATGACTATACTGTATATTTTAAAAGAAAATGAAGTCCGCACAGCAGCTCTGCTCCACAGTGTTTTGTTTATTTAAATAACAAAGTGACAAAAAGTCACTTTATCAAAACACTGTGGAGCAGAGCTGCTGTGCCGACTTCCTTTTCTTTTTAACTGCATCTGCCTTTGTCTAGCACCAGCGAGGGACTGGGTGTGCGCAACCCTCTTGTTTTTTAAACGTTTTTTATACTGTATATATTACCATGGCAATGCATAATAATAATAATGACTACAACTGCACTCTGTCGAGTGCCAACTTGCGAGTTGCACTCAAGTAGTACTAGTGCACAAGCAGAGCGTGCAAGTAATCCCGACTGCTACGAACTTACTATCAGCCCCTCTGTAAAATATTGAAATTAAATACTAAAACAACAAATAAACCTTTAAAGAAATCCGACATTAATATAAAATACAATTATTTTGTTTAAAACAGTTTTAAGTTATAGAATATGACCACCATGACATCATACATACATACCACTTTTGGTCCAACCGACCACAATACTTGTGCGCTCTGCTTGTGCAAGTAATAATAATGCATTTTCATGTGGGGGTAAAAAATGTCATCCAATCGGGAGAGTAAAAACTAGTAGTAGTAGTAACTCATATTACTAATAGTAATTTACTACCAATACTACTACAAATAGTATTGACTAATAACTTCATGTAACTTTACGGCTATTTCTGAAAGATGTAACTAATAATGTATGTTCTTAACCTTTGCAGCCATGTCCTGGAAACATTGACTGTTGGTGACACGTTGGTGTTGACTGGCAAGCCTGGACCTAGTTCACAACAAAGCAAAAAAAAGATAAGTATTTTTGTTCCGATTCAAAGCAAAGAATCGCACCGTGTGAAGTGAGTGGTGCAACTCTGTGTGTGAATCACACCGTGTGAAGTGAGTGGTGCAACTCTGTGTGTCATTTCTCTACCGAAACGGTAGAGAAATGACAGTTACCATGTTATGTGGGGGTCCCTCTACTGTACTGTCACTGTACTGTACTAGCACACCCGAAAGCATCATATATACAGTTAATATGTGCATGTGTGTTTGTGTGTGCGTTAGGTTGCGCACAGGTGGTGAAAAACAACCATGTTTTCGTGCTCATACCCAGACACCCGGCCACCCAGTTACCAACACGCATAGTTTCAAGTGTAGCCCATCATGTGTCTCAGCAGATAAGGTCTGGCTGGTTAACTCCAGGGCACTAGAGTGCAGTTTAGATGAGTGGTGTGGTTGAGACATGCTGCTGGTGGGGTGTGTAAAATTAAATGCAAGGAACTGAAATGAGGCTGACTGGCATACCTGAGTGAACTACAGGGATGCCTACTGCTTCCATAGCCAGGAGCAAAGTGTTGGACAGCCTGGGTGCTCTTGGTGTGGAAGCTAGGCTCCTAGTGGCCTTTTTGTTCTGACTTTTGCTGCCACGGTGTCCATCCGATTTGGGCTTTCTCTCAAAATTCAGTTTTTTGGCCTCAATCCTCATGCGGAGTTGGATGAAGCGACGAGTAAATTTTTGGTGCACTCCATGGCATGGTGGAAGGTTGCTGGTCAAAGCCAGTGACTCCCTTTCCAATACTGCCAGTGCAGTACAAGACGTGCGTCTGAAGAGTTGCTCCAATTTTAGCATCAACTCAAACACCTCTGGGGAAGGACGGCAAAGGGCACCTGGTTTATATTCTTTAAGGGCCAGTAATGCAGAGGAGGACATGCTGTCCTCCTCTGCATTACTGGCACACTCTCTGTCAGTTATTGCTATTTCACAGCTGTTACAGATTTTGTTGTTCTTTATAACACTGTGTGCAATGTAGCCTGCCAGGGTGTAAAGAATGTTCTTCTCGGTGGTTGAGAATTCAGGTGTGGTTGCAGGAGGTCCGTCTTCCATCTCCTCTCTTCGCTCCTCCACTCTGTCTGTAATCTTTTGTATTGGCTCCAGTGTGTCCAGGAAGTCAACTGCAAATTCATTGTCATCATCCTGGTAGCTCCCACTTTTCACAGGTGCCAGAAACTGTGAAACTGATATTAATCTCAGTGCCTGCTGAAATTCCACTGGAGTTGGTGTAGGATTTTTGGATCGTACACAGCCGAATACATTTTCCAGACAGTCCTGGGTAAATTTTGCCGTTAGGACAAACTTGTGTCCTCGTGTTAGCATCTCCTCCTGTATTGCCAGAATAGAGCGAGTCGCCATTACCACCCCTGTTTGTATGGGCTTCCAGCCACCAGTCTTCCCAACCTTAATATTGCAGAACAGATCAATTATGTCGTTGAGGAAGACCTTGGCTTTCTCATACTCCTCCAACTTTAGTCTGCTCAATGCCATAGTGGGATGGCGGGAGGACATCAGATCGAACCAGTGATTGACCTTCTCTAGGAACCATGCTGTTGCTAGATGGGATTGGGGTCGTCCTTCTTTCTGCACCATATATTTCAGTCCAGCACTACTTGAGTGGCTGAAAACATTCATGGCGGGGCCAACTTTCATTTTCTCAAAATGATTAGGCTCAATGGATTTCCTGGACAAGTTTGGAGCTATTTTCAGTGCCATCCCTTCCTGGAAATTAATGAGATCCTTAATGGGCTCTAGTGACACTACATTAGATGTTAAATTCTCTTTTTCCACAACATAATCTGGAATTGTGATTGTGTGTTGGACAAGGGCATTCCTCAGGTTTTTTACCAGATGGGGGACATCAGGCATGAAATACAGCTGCCTCTCTGGGGTCACAGGATGTGGGACAGATGTATTGCTGTAGTCTACCCCAAAAGCTCTCCACATGGCTTGATTAGGGCTACCCATGTCAGTGGTGACGTCAATGACATGAAGCCCAATGGCTTCGGCTCTTTCGATAATATCCAGTATAATTGGTTTGTACACTTTGCCTTGTGTTGAATTGCCACTGTAGTGGTAAGCTACAATCTGTTTCCAGCGTGTTGTAGCGCCAGCCAACATAAAAACGCAGGCGTGTGTTGCTGGTCCAGTGTGATCTGGCAAAGTGACATCCCCATACAGCCGTCCTGAGCCCATGTGTAATTCAACACTTGGAGTGATGGCCATCTCGTCAAGCGTTAAAACACACTCCCTTTCCATCTCACCCATCCCTGCTGCCTTAAGTTTTAGAAAGGTAAAGACCTCCTCTAAAATCCCTGGCTCAAATTTAACCCTTTGCATTCTCGCCTGTAGCGTTCTTATTGCAGGCAGAGGGATTTGCAGATCTCTGAGGGTGTTATAGCCTGTTGGTCCTGCAGAAAACCTGATTTTTAGTGCCTTTTTGATGGTGCTATTACTCCATTTCATCCCCCTTGTATTTATTCGGCCTAATGCCTTCATCTGGTCTTCAGAAAATATTTTGGCTAATTTTCTATCTGTGTTTTTGTTTTTTCTGAGCAAAGCTGCCTTTTGCTTCCTTGATCTTTTTAATGATGCCCGTGCCTTATCAGCAGCCCCCTGTGCTCTGTGAGTAGCCCTCTGTTGCTTTTTTAATTCTTTTCTCAAATCCTCCACTGTGGCGATTTGCTTCTGTAACTCTATTTTTAGAGTGGTGATTTCTCTTTGCTCATCAGGTTCTGCTCTGTCCTCGCTTGGAATTCCTGCTTCTGCTCTGTCGCTTGGAATTTCTATCTCCACTCTGTGATCGCTCACAGGTTCTTCTCTTTCAGCTGTCTGTCTGTCCTCTGTTTGAATTTCTCTCTCCACTCTGTGCTCCCTCACAGGTTCTTTTCTTTCAGCTGTCTGTCTGTCCTCTGTTGGAATTTCACTCTCTACTCTGTGCTCGCTTGGCAT
Organism: Protomyctophum parallelum; assembly: GCF_964188405.1. NCBI lineage: Eukaryota > Metazoa > Chordata > Actinopteri > Myctophiformes > Myctophidae > Protomyctophum > Protomyctophum parallelum. The sequence goes on from NC_139704.1 coordinate 27,443,947, forward strand.
TTCTTCTTCTCTGTCCTTGCTAGGAATTCTCTCTCTTTCCTGTCTGTTCTGACTTTTCCTTCTAAGACTCTCAGCCCTTTCACATTCAATCCCTGAAATGGATACAATGGCACACAGTTAGGACACAAGACTTATGTCAGTATGAAATATTATTACTACAAATAGATGTTCCCATACAGGTGCTTCTCAAAACATTAGAATATTGTGGAAAAGTTAATTTAATTTTTTCTATAAAAATAAATCATATATTCTAGATTAATTGCACATAAAGTGAAATATTAAAAACCTTTTCTTTCAAGTTAAGCATCTCAATAAAGTGACATTTCAATCACATCATATTGTGAAGGTCTGATACCAATAATAACCACTGGAGGACATTTATTTATTAAATTAAAGTGTGTGTGTGTGTGTGTGTGTGTGTGTGTGTGTGTGTGTGTGTGTGTGTGTGTGTGTGTGTGTGTGTGTGTGTGTGAGAGAATATGAAATCTTTTTATAGTTTCACAAGATAGTATTACTCAAAATGTTAATGTAACACATCTGTTTACAGTTACACCTTTATTTAATTCCTATTTATATTCAATATTTATTTGTACATATTTACATTGTTTTATCTTGATTGTCTCGTTTCACTTTTGCTTTGGCAATGTAAACGTATGTTTTCTCATGCCAGGTAATAAAGATAATTTGATTTGAATTGAATTGAGAGAAAACCTTTAGCTGAGAGAGATGCAGCAGGAGCCAGGGACGCCATATAAAATTGTGTTGCAGATTCAACTTTTTAATAGATTTCATAGATAGCTTGCCCACACCCCAGTCTGCCCACCGTTCCCTAGTGCCCACTCTGTTTTGGTGCCCTCCCTAGTGCCTTCATAGATTTGTTTGTATTTTTAGACACCCACTTAGTCGCAGCATGAGGCATTGTTTGGGAACTTGTAGACCTGCTATTTTAGATGCTAGGGTTTTAACACATTTTCTTTGTTTTGCAGTACGATCGATGGGACTGAAACCCTGGCTACCTGCCTCTCCAAGACCCCATGTACTGCTGAGAGGAAGAAGTTTGTGTTGGATTTTACAAAGGCTCTGGCCCCCAAGCTGGCCCCTGGCTATCTGGCTGGTAGGCAGGCTGACTGCCTGGCTGGCTGGCTGACTGACTGACTGAGGGCTGGCTGGCTAATGGACTGACTGGCTGACTGGCTAACGGACTGGCTGACTGACTGACTGGCTGGCTGTTTGGCTGGCTGGCTGACGGACTGGCTGGCTGGCTAATGGACTGACTGGCTAACGGACTGGCTGGCTGACTGGCGGAAAGCCACTGGCTGGCTGGCTGGCTTGTATGTTCATGTTGAACCCATTGTAATTTAATTTCACATTTGTTATTTTAATTGTACTAAAGAATGTTCATTAGTTAATGAGTTAATTATTATTGAATAAAAATGGATGAAGTCGAAGATTTGACTAATGGATCTTAATTACTTTGTTGTGGTACTTTAAGGTTTATTTATGTAACCTGTATGACTCGTTACAATAGAGGGGTTATGGCTATAGCATAAATATAAATACCTGTTATATTTATGTTGGGTTTTGGACTAGTTACCAGAAATGCTAGGATCGACTATGGAGCCAGGTACCAGAATAAACACCAGTGTACAGTTTCATATCTTGTTGGAAGTTAATGAACTGTGAACACTTCCCTTTTTAATATTAATAAATGTAACTATGGAATAGAAAAAATAATAAAACACTCATACAATTATTCAATTAGAAAATACAAAATACAGACCCGGGTATCAAAACAAAATAAATCCTAATTGGCCAATATCTAAATTCAAGTTCCCTTCAGTCTCTGTACTGATTGTGCACTCAACAAATATAATCAATTGTTCGATTCACACCACTATGGAGTGGAGTGTGTTACTCAGTATACCATAAATTGTTCAGTTCACACCACTATGGGGTGGTGTGGGCGTTTGTCCTACCACACTGTGTGTGCAGTGGAGTTCTGATTTTCCTACCACACTGTAGAGTGAGTTGGATTGTGTGGGTATCGAGACAGTCAGCGAATCAACTCTCCAATCTTCTGCATGCAATTGTTCTCTTCTGGTTCATCTCCGTGGGTTTAGCTCGCCATGCTGGACATCAGCAGAATCGAATTCCAAGGGTTTCCAAAAAACCTGACCTACAGTAAGTAAGTCAGAATATATATCACATTCTGATAGGGTTTTCATAAAATAATTCCTCACTTTACTTTATCAGATTCACATTACTCATGTCAATACAATCATTGTAATTATTTTACATTGCATCACTAATGTAAAATTTCATTAATCCAAAAACAATAAAACAAATAATCAAAATTAAATAATCAGTCTTCATACCAAACAGTTTCACATAAATGGCATAACACAGCTACACCAGGATCAAAACATTGCTATGTGGCTGTATACTGCAATGGCAGCCTCCAGTAGTATGTGCAAGGGCAGGCTGCCTGTACAGACACATGCAGTAAAAATATGGTTCTTACACCAAAGTGCTTCTTAGTGTGCAAAAGGCACAGGAAAGTGTTTAACACTACTCCCAATAAACATTCAGCATTGTACAAGCTGTGCAGAGATACAATATAAAACATCAACATCAACTAGGTTCATTTATCTCACATGGACACTTCAGAATTAGCATGCTATCGTTTGTAGCATAAGTCAATGGCAGTTCCCTGTGTGTTTACTAGCATTAAAGCTAACGTTAGCATAATATGCTAATCGTTGCTAATGAACAGCTTCTCACCATGGGTATTTCTCCACTAAACTCAACTTCGATGGCAGGTCACTCTGGTTGCACTCAGATGATGAGTTCTGGATAATACAGTCAGCAGACTGTTTTAGCTTGAGTTTTACAAACTATTTTATTACTTTTGTTCAGAATACTGTGGCTTCACTCAGTCAGTAGCTTTCTCTTCTCTCTCTCATGTGGCTCAGAAAGGAAGTAGCATGCTGTGCACACAGGGCTTAGCTTTCTCAAACAGGAAGTGTCATGTTCAAAATAAAAGCACACATCTCAAAATAAGGACTTCACTTAGTTGACATTTTCTCTAGTTTAGATTAATCATATATATATTAACCCTTTGTATCCTGACAGCTTATTTTAACTATATTGTCTTAATATAATTAATATGGCTCACATTTCAGGTTGATTTGTACACATCTTTTCAACCCTGGGTTACACCCTCCCCTCTTGAATCTATGCACGTCTCTGTGCATTGGCACGGCTGCTTGGTAACAGGTTTAAGGGAATGGGGTGAGCAATTATCAGGTCTTAGGAATGGGCTGAGGTAAGTGTCTTTGGTTTCCATTAAGGCTTCAGTGAAAGCGGTGCTCAGACCATGGAATAAGGACTGGACAACGGATATCAGTGGGTTCCCAGGAGCTGAATACTGAAATCTTTCAGGTTCTCCTCTGTTTCTTGTTGAACGTCGGACAGCACTTGCTTGACCATCGGTTTCAGCATCTTCAGCTGGCACTGCATCATCAGTTGCCACTGGAACGTTTTCAATTTCTGTTTCCTTTTCTTCCACAGGGACATCCTTTGTAGGAGTTTGTGAAGTTTCATCGGTAGGAGGTTCCTCTTCAGTAGTCTCGTGGACATTCATCGGTAAGTATCCTTCGGTAAGTTCTTCAGTGTTTTCATCCTCTTCAGTTGTCTCATCAGCAGTAGAAGGTAAGTAATCATCACCAGAAGCGGCTGGCGGAACATCATGTACGTTTCTCACTTCCGTACTGCGTGAGGGATCAGGTAGGTACTCTTCACCATCTAGGGCATCATCACGTAAGTGATCTCCTCCTTCAGCAACATCAGGTAGGTCAATGTCATCTATCGTCTCCGTATTATCTTGAAAGCTTGGATCAGGGCAGTTGTTTGCTCTGGGAATATCATAGATTGCTGTAAATCTGGTGTTTTCCACAGCAGGCTGCTCTCTGAACCACTCATAAGGAATTTCATCCTCAGAGTCTGAGTGTAGGCTCACATCTTCAGTTTGTGGGGCAGACTTTCGTGTTTTTGGTCGTGATGGTTTTGGTAAATCAGGCTTCTCTTCAGTCAGTGGGAGAGATCCACATGGAAGTAGAAGGTCTCTATGTAGAGTTCGCAGAGGACCATCTTTGTTCTCTGGTCTGAGAGTATAGACTGGGAGATCTCCAGCTTGCTTCACCACCACATATACGTCTGACTCCCATTTATCAGCAAGCTTGTGCTTACCGCGAAGGCGGACGGCTCTCACTAACACACGGTCACCAGCTTCTAGCCTAGAAGCGGTTATATGTCTGTCAAATCTTGTCTTGTTCTTTTCTGCTATCTTTTTGGCATTGAAGGTGGCTATCTTGTAGCTTTCTTCCAGATGCGACTTGAGATTCTGCACATACTGTGAGTGAGACTTGTGTTCACCTTCTTTCAGGGGTAATCCAAATGCCAGGTCGACAGGCAACCTTGGTTGACGACCAAACATTAATTCATAGGGTGTGTACCCTGTTACGTCATTCTTCGTACAGTTGTACGCGTGCACCAGGGGTTTCACAAAGTTTCGCCATTGTGATTTGTCTTTATTTTCCAGCGTTCCTAGCATGTTTAACAACGTCCTGTTAAAGCGCTCGACTGGATTGCCCCTGGGGTGGTACGGGGTAGTACGAATCTTGCGGATACCAGCAACCTTGCATAGTTCCTTGATAGTATGTGACTCAAAATCAGGTCCCTGATCGCTGTGCAGACGTTCTGGGACTCCGTAATGGACTATGAAGTAATCCCAGAGACATTTTGCGACCGTCTGGGCCTTCTGGTTTGGTGTTGGGATGGCAACAGCGTATTTTGTAAAATGGTCCGTTATCACTAGGACATCTTTCGTATTACTTCTGTCAGGCTCTATCGACAAGAAGTCCATACAGACAAGCTCTAGTGGTCTGGTGGATGTTATGTTGACCAATGGTGCGGCTTTCTGTGGTTGTGTTTTTCTCCGAATGCACCGATCACAGGTCTTGATTTTTCTTTCAACATCAGCTGCCATCTTCGGCCAGTAGAATCTTGTTCTAACCAAGTCTAGGGTACGCTCAATACCTAAGTGACCCATATCATCGTGAAGACTTTGGAGAACAACAGCTCGGAGCTCTTCAGGTAAGACAAGCTGATAAGTAACACAGCTATTGTCTTGCCGTCTTCGATATAGAACTTGGTTGCGCAGTTCGAGTCGATTCCACTCTCTCAGAAGGAATGGAATATCAGGGAGCTCTTTTCTGACTGTTGGAGGGACTTTTTCTCCACTTTCAATGTGGGATATGACTACCCTAAGACAGGGGTCAGCTTGTTGTTTGTCTCTGATATCTGTCTCAGACAGGTGAGGAAGGACAGGTAGACCACCATGCTGTTCCTCGTTCACGAAGTCATCTGGTAAGGCATCAGGTGAAATTGCTAGTGACTGCACCAGAGTTATGCCTCCATCGCTGTCGCTGTCTTCGTCTGTTGGGTTACAGACCATGTGTTTCTCACAGATGGCATGCACAACTGCTTGACTTAGACCAGCTTCAGGGTCAGTTAGATGTTTTTGGGTGAACTGGCTTATGCGCTCCTGTTCCTTCTGGGACATCAGGTCATTAGTCAGCTCTCCATGGGGCCTTCTGGAAAGACCATCTGCATCAGAATTCAGTTTTCCTGCACGGTATTGGAGTTTGAAGTCAAAAGTGGACAGGGCTGCTAGCCATCTGTAGCTAGTGGCATCTAGTTTTGCAGTGGTAAGAATATACGTTAGTGGATTACTGTCGGTCACGACAGTGAACTGGCCTCCGTAGAGGTAATCACCAAACTTTTCCACTGCTGCCCACTTTAAGGCCAGAAATTCCAATTTGTGGGCTGGATACCGTGACTCGCTGCGAGACAAACCCCTGCTGGCATATGCAATAACTCTCATGCAACCTTCTTGCTCCTGGTATAGGGCTGCCCCAACACCGATGGTACTGGCGTCAGTATGAAGGACATACGGTAACTTGGGGTCGGCGAAACCGAGAACAGGGGCCGTAGTAAGTTTGTCAATGATGGTGTTGAATGCAAGTTCACAGGTGGTTGTCCAGCGATCACCAAAGGGCTTTTTCGGGTCATGGTACTGGTGAGTTGTCACCTTGAGCTTGGCATTCTTGTGCAGTGGTGGGTATCCAGAGGTCAGGTCAGTGAGAGGCTTGACTATGCTGGAGTAGCCTTTGATGAATCTGCGATAGTACCCTGAGAAACCAAGGAACGATCGCAATTGTTTCAACGTTTGGGGCGTTGGCCACGTTTTCAGGGCTTTCACTTTTTCAGGGTCGGTCTCCACTCCATGTTCGGATACGACATGTCCCAGGTACTTGACTGATGACTGAAAGAATTTGCATTTCTCGAGGGAGAGTTTCAAACCATATTCCTTCAGGCGGTTTAGAACTCGCATCAGTCTTGTCTCGTGCTCTTCCAATGTTTTGGAGAAAACGATGATGTCATCAAGAAATACAATCACTTCTTTCAGGTTCATATCACCCATACATTTTTCCATTAGACGTTGGAATGTACTTGGAGCATTTGTAATGCCTTGGGGCATACGATTAAACTCCCAGAATCCCATGGGGCAGACGAAAGCGGTTTTGGCTTTGTCTGACTCGTCAACCTCGATCTGGTAGTAGCCGGATTTTAAGTCAAGAACTGAAAACAATTTGGATCCGGTGAGTGTCGTGAATGTCTCTTCCAGGTTTGGGAGCGCGTAAGCATCCTTTACAGTGTGTAAGTTGAGTTTCCTGTAGTCGATACAGAGGCGGACATCTCCATTCTTCTTTCGTACTACTACTATAGGCGAGGAAAATGGGGATTCCGACTCACGGATCACTCCAGCTTGCAGAAGTTCTTGCAGGTGCTTACGGACCGCTTCCCGGTCTTGAGGGTGTATGGGACGGGCTCTGTGTTTAAAGGGGGTTTCATCCGAGAGCTTGATTTGGTGCTTCACCTGATCAGTTCTTCCGAAGTCAATATCATGCTGAGCGAATACTTCGGGCATGCTGTTCAGCTTCTCTGTGATACGCTCCTTCCACTCAGCAGAGACAGGAGAGTCATCGAAGTTGAACCTTGGATTGGATTTCTGGGGAGATTCTGATTCTGGTGAAGTGGCACTATGCTCTTGGGAGAGGACTCTCTGAAATGCACTGAGCTCACCAATGACACACCTCTGCGGGATAATAATGTCATGGTCGGACTCATTGGTAAGTACTACTGGTACTTTGTAAGGTTGTTTTTGGGGCAAGTCAATGAGGCAGGTGTTCACCAGCATTCCACCTGGCAAGGAGGACAAGGAAGGCTGCTCCAATACTACAGACCTCGCAGTCGTGCATACACTTGCAGTGACACGACCTTCCAGTACCACCGTTTGGCCCGCTGGGACTAACTGGGGACTTGTGCTATGCATCTTAACCAGCCCATGGTTACCATCCTCGTTTTGACGCTTTCTCAGTTCAAGGACCTTTAGCACTGCTTTGTAGCCATGTGCTACTGGTTGATGTGTCTCAGAAGTGGCTTCAGAATAGGTCTCATACAAGACATCAAGCGCGTTGGTTCCGATCAGCACAAGTGAGTTTGAATTAGTCTTGATGTCTGGGACTACTAAGGCGAGTGTGGGCACCTCAATTTGTGAACCAACAAACTCTTTGGGAAAGGTGACACTTAGCTCGATGTATCCCAGATAAGGTACAGACTGACCGTTGGCTCCTTCAACTTCAAGCAAGTCATAGAGTGGTTTGATCTGGTATTCAGACATACACTGCTGGAGGAATGACTGAGAGACCGTGGTGACTTGTGAACCTGTGTCGAGTAGACAGTTGACAAGGTGTCCTTCTATTTCAACTTGTGCTGTGCTCTTTGTGCCTACTAAGCCTTTTGGTAGCTTGAAGGTACTCCTTTCTTTTGTTTGAGACATTTTCATCAGGGTACGCTTCTTGGCAGTCACTTTGGGTTTGTTTTCTATGGGACGTGGTTGATCATCTACAGCTCCGGTCTGTCCCTCGACAGGAACTGACTTCAGTTTAAAGAATCTGCGGAAGCTTCTGCTTCCCATATCTGTTGTCGGTCTTTCAGTTCTTTTTTCTTTGCTGCTACGAGAGCAGGGTTTGCATCAGACTCACAAGTAGCAACAATATGTCCATCTTCTCCACAGCGGAAACAATACCAGGGCCTTGGCTTTGTTTTATTGCTTTTATGGGGAGATGGATTGGATTTGGATTCAGTCTGTGCATGGTCAGGTCTTTTAGGTTTAGTCTCTTTCGATTGGCCTTTCTTGGGAGCTTTTGGCTTGTTGTTCAACAGCGACGTTAGCTGACTCTTCAGGTCGGCAACTTGCTTCTTTAGCTCTTGTATGCTACTTGTGTCAGAGCTGGCTTGACTTTCATTGTCGTTGTCACTCGTGCTCTGTACACGCAACATAGCTTTCTGCTTTGTGACTCCTAAGTGCCGTTTCATTCTTGTGGCTTTTGTCGACTGTCGGTCTTCCTCTGTGCGTATAAGCAGTAACAGTTCTGCAAATGACGGGGGATTATCTTTTAGTTTTTTGTCTTCAAGATGGAGGTCAGTTATCAGACTGTTCTCCCAGCAGCCTCTACAAAACTGTCGCAGAAGGTGCCTGTCTACGTCTTGCCCTGCGACTCCTCCTCTGCGTACAGCATTATTCAGAGCCACCTGAAGGCGTTGCAGGTAGGTAGACGGCTTCTCCTCAGGGAAATCTTGTAGTGTATTCATGAACCGGACAAACAGTTCTTCACCATCTTCGACTGTGGAGAATGCAGAGTCCAGTATCTGCAGATAGGCAGTAGGTGGCGCTTCAGGCCCGAGGTGCCTGACGACATCAGCAGCTGGGACGAGAAGGCTTTCAAGTATCTTGCGAGTTTTCTCAAGGTCAGAGACTTTCTCTTTCATCATCAATTCGGTGTGAGAACGCCAAGTGTCATAGTCAACTTCACTGTGTGGTTTAGGGAGCTTTCCTGAAAAGGCTCTCAATCTCACGGTAGAGTGAGGATGGGAGGATTTTTCCTCACTTCGAACAATGTGCTCCACCACGATCTTTTGCACTTCAGGTGGATTGAGCTCACTGGGGTTTAGAGTCAGGGGGGTCCTTGATCTAGATGAGAAGGTGTATGTCGCATCCTGTTGAACATCAGTCGGGCCTGACTTCAATTGGGACATGGGGGAATGGGCAGTATCGATGGGAGATAGGGCAGGTTGAAAAGAAGGGGAAGTGACAGACAACTGTGACGGTTGGCTGGGCTCTGCTCTCGGATCAGGGTTCTCTGTAGAACTGCGTTGCTCAGTGGACTCACCACCAATAGACCCTGCTATTTGTGACATGACATCCCTCAACACTTCTTCAAAATCCTTTCCACTCAGCTTGGCTATGCCCTTTAACTCGTCAAGGTAAGTCTGCGTAACATTGGTCCCCACCCTTTGTGTGTAAACTGCTGCTAAAGCCCTCACATAGAATGTGACATCAGGATTATCTGCAAATGTTTGACTGTATGGCAAACGGGGTTCTAATGCTTGTAAAGCGGTGCCGCTTTCAAACTCAACAATAATGTTTGTATAGAACTCTGACTCTGGGTCGTCTATACTAAGAACCCTACTTATTGAACCATATGGCTCCAAGAAGTTTAGAATTTCTTTGTCTTTTTCTGTCCCTTTCTCTGCCCCTGTTAAACTCACTATAACAGCATTTGGGACTTTAACACCTTTTTGTTCAACAATATCCATCTTGTGGAAATGCACGGTGGGCTGTATGACAAAGTGGTGTCTATTCTGGTTCTATCTGGCTCCTGGCTAGCTCGCCACGTTATGTAACCTGTATGACTCGTTACAATAGAGGGGTTATGGCTATAGCATAAATATAAATACCTGTTATATTTATGTTGGGTTTTGGACTAGTTACCAGAAATGCTAGGATCGACTATGGAGCCAGGTACCAGAATAAACACCAGTGTACAGTTTCATATCTTGTTGGAAGTTAATGAACTGTGAACACTTCCCTTTTTAATATTAATAAATGTAACTATGGAATAGAAAAAATAATAAAACACTCATACAATTATTCAATTAGAAAATACAAAATACAGACCCGGGTATCAAAACAAAATAAATCCTAATTGGCCAATATCTAAATTCAAGTTCCCTTCAGTCTCTGTACTGATTGTGCACTCAACAAATATAATCAATTGTTCGATTCACACCACTATGGAGTGGAGTGTGTTACTCAGTATACCATAAATTGTTCAGTTCACACCACTATGGGGTGGTGTGGGCGTTTGTCCTACCACACTGTGTGTGCAGTGGAGTTCTGATTTTCCTACCACACTGTAGAGTGAGTTGGATTGTGTGGGTATCGAGACAGTCAGCGAATCAACTCTCCAATCTTCTGCATGCAATTGTTCTCTTCTGGTTCATCTCCGTGGGTTTAGCTCGCCATGCTGGACATCAGCAGAATCGAATTCCAAGGGTTTCCAAAAAACCTGACCTACAGTAAGTAAGTCAGAATATATATCACATTCTGATAGGGTTTTCATAAAATAATTCCTCACTTTACTTTATCAGATTCACATTACTCATGTCAATACAATCATTGTAATTATTTTACATTGCATCACTAATGTAAAATTTCATTAATCCAAAAACAATAAAACAAATAATCAAAATTAAATAATCAGTCTTCATACCAAACAGTTTCACATAAATGGCATAACACAGCTACACCAGGATCAAAACATTGCTATGTGGCTGTATACTGCAATGGCAGCCTCCAGTAGTATGTGCAAGGGCAGGCTGCCTGTACAGACACATGCAGTAAAAATATGGTTCTTACACCAAAGTGCTTCTTAGTGTGCAAAAGGCACAGGAAAGTGTTTAACACTACTCCCAATAAACATTCAGCATTGTACAAGCTGTGCAGAGATACAATATAAAACATCAACATCAACTAGGTTCATTTATCTCACATGGACACTTCAGAATTAGCATGCTATCGTTTGTAGCATAAGTCAATGGCAGTTCCCTGTGTGTTTACTAGCATTAAAGCTAACGTTAGCATAATATGCTAATCGTTGCTAATGAACAGCTTCTCACCATGGGTATTTCTCCACTAAACTCAACTTCGATGGCAGGTCACTCTGGTTGCACTCAGATGATGAGTTCTGGATAATACAGTCAGCAGACTGTTTTAGCTTGAGTTTTACAAACTATTTTATTACTTTTGTTCAGAATACTGTGGCTTCACTCAGTCAGTAGCTTTCTCTTCTCTCTCTCATGTGGCTCAGAAAGGAAGTAGCATGCTGTGCACACAGGGCTTAGCTTTCTCAAACAGGAAGTGTCATGTTCAAAATAAAAGCACACATCTCAAAATAAGGACTTCACTTAGTTGACATTTTCTCTAGTTTAGATTAATCATATATATATTAACCCTTTGTATCCTGACAGCTTATTTTAACTATATTGTCTTAATATAATTAATATGGCTCACATTTCAGGTTGATTTGTACACATCTTTTCAACCCTGGGTTACATTTAGCATAAGGTTTATTTAGCATATTTAGAGTTATTTTTGCTCTAAACACATTGATTATAGTCCTGGATAACTGTCTAAAACCTTAAAATAAAAATAAAACACAGATTTTCCTCCGGAGTCACCGCAGAAAAAAAACCTGCAGATTCCGTTTGGCCTTACTTAATACCTCCATGCCATGCCCCATTGATGAAATAATTTGTTTAAAATTATCCCAGACCGCATATCGAGGGCATAAATTAACATACTTTTCAGATGGTCGACATTTCTGTATTATAAATGTTTTTTGATTTTCATGAGCTGTATGCCACAATCATCAAGATTAAAACAAAAAGTTTTAAATATTTCAACTTTATGCACATTGAATCTAGAATATATGAAAGTTTCACTTTTTGAATTATATTATGGAAGAAAATTAACTTTTCCACATCACATTTTTTGAGAAGCACCTGTATACCTACCTACAGTATATTACCTTTTGTGTAACTGTGCTCCCTAACAATTAAGTTCTGTTCAGGTGCTGTTCGAAGTGCAGGTGGCTTCCGTCGTTTAATTGCTGCACGATGTGCAAATATACTCGGTACTGCATCGTCCCTTAGCCTTTTCTTGCCCTTTTTATTTACAAACTGATCTGCCTCAAAGTGTGCCTGTAGAGTAACGGTTGTTTCTTTTTAGATACACAAAGCTACACAAACACTACACATCAACATTATTACAGTGTCTTTACATTACCTCACATAGCTTTCTCTTGTTGACATTCTCTGGCATGGTCATACCCATCCGGCTCACACTGACCAACCACCTCTTCCTCCTTTCAGGTTCAACTGGGAAGCCGTAAAGTTTCGCCCCTTTCTCAGACCGGCTTTTGCAGCCGACTGCCTCACAGCCAACCATATTGCAGCAGCAACTGTCCACAAGGAAAGAAAGAGCAGAGCCCAAGCATTGACTGTATTAGAATGTAAAGGCTCAATTATATGGTCAATCAATATGTTCATTGCTTCTTTATGTCCACATTTAGAAGAGAAACTGTAAAATAAATAATGTTATACTAAAATGATGCTATAAGGCTTATACTAGTATAACCCATTTAGGCCTGACCTACCTAAAAATGTTTAAAATAATCTTCTAAATCCAGATTTTTCAAAAATAGCAGACCTACAAGCTTGTAGCACGCCACCCGGTGGCGCGCTATATACTTGTAGATCTGCTATTTTTCTATAGATAAATTATAACATGTTTAAAACGCCAAAAGGGGTTCCCGCCCAAAATGGGTTAATTCTCGATTCTCTTGTAAACCAATTAGTCCTACATCAGGGATGATCAAATCTAAGATCTAAATAACCCAATCCCCCCCCCAAACCTCCTTAGGATCTATGTGTTGGAAATTGTGGAAGATGTTATGTAGTACATCATGGTCACTGAACATGTTCAAGTCTAAAAAGGTGTCAATATTCTTTCCTTCAAGACAAAAATGGTTTTATAGAATAGGTTGGGAATCCTTCTCGTGGATGCTCACTTTAACACGTAGGCTGCAGAGATGTGCAACAGGTACAGGCAGATGTACTGCAGCTGTCGAGGAATCTCCTCCTGGAAAACAAAGTCTGTGTTTATAGGCATTGTCTTGCTTTGCAATATCTGAATGCTCCTTTTTTTCCTCTCTCACTTACAATCTGAAACTCACACATACAGTATAGTATATGAACAGCTAAACCAGTAAACAGCCCAAAAAAAACATTCCCATGGCCTACTGACCTTGCGTACTTTCTGGAAGTAGAGCTCTGGCAAGGCATGGAGCCAGTAAGCCAGCTGAGTGAGGTAGAAGAACTTCACCTGAAATCTACAGGAGAGGGTGGGAGCACTTTAGAATAACATCCAATAGCAATATGGTAGGGGTCAGGGTTTTATTTGTTAAATAAACAAAGTAAAAGAACTACAACATGCAGTGCAGAGTCACCATTTATTTGGAGGAATAACATTGATTGATTGATCGAAGTATTTATTAACAGTTTGACTGTTTTTTACGATTAACCCGCATTTTAATCAACCCCCCTTCACTGCCGAGATTGTTGTATTACCTTTAGAGCACACGCTGAATTATTTGGGCTTTTAATCCGCGAAAATCGAGCGAAAATAGCTCCCCCCGTTTGTTATGAACGATCGAACCACCCGCCATCTTGCTACACCGAGAAGAGGCAGCACAGGACCCGCCTCCATGAGGCGTTGAACCCAATGCGTTTGCATTGGCCTCAATTTCCCAGAAGCCCTAGCAGCTCACAGCATGTGACGATTTCCGGTTCATTGTCAACACGAAATGCACCTCCTCTCTTCCTAAGCGGCGAAAAAGAATTTTCTTTTTTTTGTTTACATTACGGCGGATTAAACACATAAAACAAAAGTCGCGTAAGTCTTTTATGGCAGCGACATTAACCTGGAGTAATCCATTCCCGGCACGGAAACTGTCAGTTTGCAGAATGGTAATTTGCAGAATTACAACAGGGTCCACCATTTTCAATTCAGCAGAACATTTAGAGACGTACAAATATACACTTCTATAAAAGAACAGTAAGGAGGTAAAAAGGGAAAGGAAACATATACAGTAAGGGTAAGAGGACGGGGGGATTCCGATTTTACGGGCTCAAGTTTCCCCCCCGTAAAATCTGATCTGTAAGTGCAGACGGCTGCACTTAGATTGCAGCCGTCTGTAAGTGCCCTTTGAGAGCGGTTTTGACGGAGTCAAGGGATTTGCATGTCTTAATGGCTGTTGGTAGGGCATTCCACATTTTGGTGGCATAGCAGCGAAAATAATTTAGTCCCTCGTTTGTGCCGAATCTGGGTTGAACATGGTTTTGTCCCTCTGGTGTTGTGGGTGTGAACTTTGTTGACATTAAGGAAGTATTTAGACAGCTACATGGGTATCTTGGTGGTGTAGCGTGCTTGTTGGTAACTGAACACATTAAGTTCCAAAGTAATTTGTAATAATTACATTCAATCATCAAATAACAAATTATTACCCATTAGACACATGACACACATGACATTTTTATTCGATTACTTCATGGTGGTATGAAAGACTATTAAATAATGTTTTATACTTGGTACAGAATTTACCATCTAAAAATACCAATCTAATGTTGAATTGATATTATAGTTACCTGAGGTGTACATGCGGGTAGTTCTCCCAAAGACTGCTAGGATGAAGAATGTACCCTTCCTGTGGGGACAAACCATTATGAGACATAGTTAAAGAAAGATCTTTACACTCTTTATTATCTTTCTCCCTCTAACTAGTGTACACACAAATGCAGGCATCCCAACGGAAATAAGCCAATTAGCTATTCTATATAGTGTTGTACTTTTTCTCTGGAGGATCAAAATACCAAAAACAAACAAGTCATCTTACTGTTATGAGTATGTACAGGGTCCAAATGCTCGACACCAGGTGGAACACGCACAGCTGACCCGACTCATTGAACTTTGTGTTCTTGCTTTTGGACAGGTGGAGACGCCTGTCACCTTCTGCAAACCAAGACAATACAATACAATGAATGGGTCACGTGATCTGAACAGGAGCCAGTGTCACTGTAGAGTAACTGAAATCCCTTGACACAATAGACAATACACACTATTTATAGTCACACCTGCATACACACTTCTGAGCACAGGGTTTGTGTTTAGAGTTCATTATCTCATTATGTTAACTTATGTTGTAAATAAATCATGCTTAATTGAATGTATAATCTATGAGACCCGTGGAGGTTCTTTACAACAAACAGCATGGCAGAATGCAGTAAGTCAGGTCTTAACTTGAACTTATGACACATGGAAATAATATCTATAAGTGTTGTAGTAATAGTAGTAAACATAACACAATGCCTGAGGGCCTTGGAGAAGTTGGCAATATATCAATGATTATATATATATATAGTGACATTTCTCTTCCTGGTTTTCAATCACTCAAGCCCTATTTTATCATTGTATCATTCAATTAGCTTATTCTATCATTTAATATCAACATTATAAAACTGTGAATACAATAATATACGTATAGTCATGATAGGTCATAATTTGGCTGTTGGTCATTAACTGACAGCTCACAATTGTGTACAATTTCCCATTGCTGTTATACACTGGTGGTAACTAGTAAAATAACACATTTGAGAAAGTACTAGACTACTAGAGGACTAGTGCTATAGTGGCATAGTAAATTATTGTCGTAGGCCTACCCTACATAATCATATTAGATTATGAAGAAAACTAGACTTGACATTCTGTATTAAAATTGGTGTTATGATTAAAATAAGGACGTTCGACATTATCGACTCGGCTACATTGACTGAATGAGTGAAAGGCAACAGCCCGGCTTTTAATGGTCTTAAATCCCTTTATTTTAGAGCGTTTTGTAGTTATAGTACAACATAAACATTACAGAGACTTTAGTTGTCACTGTACAATACTTTAAAACAGTTGTCATTTTGCATACATACCTAAAATTGCCGATATCCGCGGCGCTCTCGTTCAAAACAATGTACTTCAGCTCCAGGCTCTGTCCCTAATCGAGCTCCCAGTAAGAGCGCAGCTGTGCGCACGAGCGCTTCCGGGATCACGTGGCCGGGCTGTTCTGTGCCCCCTCACTAACAGAACTCTTCTATTATACGGCTCTGGCCCCTACCATACGGCATACTATAGCACGCCGTTTTTCATCATTTTTGAGGATTTGAAAAAAATTTAAAAATTCAAAAAACATGGGTTATAGCCCATCTTTTTTAGAATTTTTGAAAAAGAAAATTAACCTTGTTTTTCATCATTTATGAACATGGGCTATAGCCCCTACCGTACTGCATACTATAGCACACCGTTTTTCATCATTTTTGAGGATTTGAAAAAAAATCAAAAATTAAAAAAACATGGGTTATAGCCCATTGTTTTTTGAATTTTTGAAGAAAAAAAATTACCTCGTTTTTCATCATTTTTGAACATGGGCTATAGCCCCTACCATACGGCATACTATAGCACGCCGTTTTTCATCATTTTTGAGGATTTGAAAAAAAATCAAAAATTAAAAAAACATGGGTTATAGCCCATCGTTTTTTGAATTTTTGAATATTTTTTTAACCTTGTTTTTCATCACTTTTGAACATGGGCTATAGCCCCTACCATACGGCATACTATAGCACGCCGTTTTTCATCATTTTTGAGGATTTGAAAAAAAATCAAAAATTCAAAAAACATGGGTTATAGCCCATCGTTTTTTGAATTTTTGAATATTTTTTTAACCTTGTTTTTCATCACTTTTGAACATGGGCTATAGCCCCTACCGTACGGCATACTATAGCACGTCGTTTTTCATCATTTTTGAGGATTTGAAAAAAAATCTAAAATTCAAAAAACATGGGTTATAGCCCATTGTTTTTTTAATTTTTGAAAAAAAAAGATTAACCTCGTTTTTCATCATTTTTGAACATGGACTATAGCCCCTACCGTACGGCATACTATAGCACGCCGTTTTTCATCAGTTTTGAGGATTTGAAAAAAATGAAAAAATTCAAAAAACATGGGTTATAGCCCATCGTTTAAAAATAAATAAAATTACCTCGTTTTTCATCATTTTTGAACATGGGCTATAGCCCCTACCATACGGCATACTATAGCACGCCGTTTTTCATCATTTTTGAGGATTTGAAAAAAAATTAAAAATTAAAAAAACATGGGTTATAGCCCATCGTTTTTTGAATTTTTGAATATTTTTTTAACCTTGTTTTTCATCACTTTTGAACATGGGCTATAGCCCCTACCGTACGGCATACTATAACACGTCGTTTTTCATCATTTTTGAGGATTTGAAAAAAAAATTAAAATTAAAAAAACATGGGTTATAGCCCATCTTTTTTAGAATTTTTGAAAAAGAAAATTAACCTTGTTTTTCATCATTTATGAACATGGGCTATAGCCCCTACCGTACGGCATACTATAGCACACCGTTTTTCATCATTTTTGAGGATTTGAAAAAAAATCAAAAATTCAAAAAACATGGGTTATAGCCCATTGTTTTTTGAATTTTTGAAGAAAAAAAATTACCTCGTTTTTCATCATTTTTGAACATGGGCTATAGCCCCTACCATACGGCATACTATAGCACGCCGTTTTTCATCATTTTTGAGGATTTGAAAAAAAATCAAAAATTAAAAAAACATGGGTTATAGCCCATCGTTTTTTGAATTTTTGAATATTTTTTTAACCTTGTTTTTCATCACTTTTGAACATGGGCTATAGCCCCTACCATACGGCATACTATAGCACGCCGTTTTTCATCATTTTTGAGGATTTGAAAAAAAATCAAAAATTCAAAAAACATGGGTTATAGCCCATCGTTTTTTTAATTTTTGAATATTTTTTTAACCTTGTTTTTCATCACTTTTGAACATGGGCTATAGCCCCTACCGTACGGCATACTATAGCACGCCGTTTTTCATAATTTTTTAGGATTTGAAAAAAAATCAAAAATTCAAAAAACATGGGTTATAGCCCATCGTTTTTTGAATTTTTGAATATTTTTTTAACCTTGTTTTTCATCACTTTTGAACATGGGCTATAGCCCCTACCGTACGGCATACTATAGCACGTCGTTTTTCATCATTTTTGAGGATTTGAAAAAAAATCTAAAATTCAAAAAACATGGGTTATAGCCCATTGTTTTTTTAATTTTTGAAAAAAAAAGATTAACCTCGTTTTTCATCATTTTTGAACATGGACTATAGCCCCTACCGTACGGCATACTATAGCACGCCGTTTTTCATCATTTTTGAGGATTTGAAAAAAAATCAAAAATTCAAAAAACATGGGTTATAGCCCATCGTTTTTTGAAAATTTGAATATTTTTTTAACCTTGTTTTTCATCACTTTTGAACATGGGCTATAGCCCCTACCGTACGGCATACTATAGCACGTCGTTTTTCATCATTTTTGAGGATTTGAAAAAAAATCAAAAATTCAAAAAACATGGGTTATAGCCCATTGTTTTTTGAATTTTTGAATATTTTTTTAACCTTGTTTTTCATCACTTTTGAACATGGGCTATAGCCCCTACCATACGGCATACTATAGCACGCCGTTTCTCATCATTTTTGAGGATTTGAAAAAAAATCAAAAATTCAAAAAACATGGGTTATAGCCCATCGTTTTTTGAATTTTTGAATATTTTTTTAACCTTGTTTTTCATCACTTTTGAACATGGGCTATAGCCCCTACCGTACGGCATACTATAGCACGTCGTTTTTCATCATTTTTGAGGATTTGAAAAAAAATCTAAAATTCAAAAAACATGGGTTATAGCCCATTGTTTTTTTAATTTTTGAAAAAAAAAGATTAACCTCGTTTTTCATCATTTTTGAACATGGACTATAGCCCCTACCGTACGGCATACTATAGCACGCCGTTTTTCATCAGTTTTGAGGATTTGAAAAAAATGAAAAAATTCAAAAAACATGGGTTATAGCCCATCGTTTAAAAATAAATAAAATTACCTCGTTTTTCATCATTTTTGAACATGGGCTATAGCCCCTACCATACGGCATACTATAGCACGCCGTTTTTCATCATTTTTGAGGATTTGAAAAAAAATCAAAAATTCAAAAAACATGGGTTATAGCCCATTGTTTTTTTAATTTTTGAAGAAAAATAATTACCTCGTTTTTCATCATTTTTGAACATGGCCTATAGCCCCTACCATACGGCATACTATAGCACGCCGTTTTTCATAATTTTTTAGGATTTGAAAAAAAATCAAAAATTCAAAAAACATGGGTTATAGCCCATCGTTTTTTGAATTTTTGAATATTTTTTTAACCTTGTTTTTCATCACTTTTGAACATGGGCTATAGCCCCTACCGTACGGCATACTATAGCACGTCGTTTTTCATCATTTTTGAGGATTTGAAAAAAAATCTAAAATTCAAAAAACATGGGTTATAGCCCATTGTTTTTTTAATTTTTGAAAAAAAAAGATTAACCTCGTTTTTCATCATTTTTGAACATGGACTATAGCCCCTACCGTACGGCATACTATAGCACGCCGTTTTTCATCATTTTTGAGGATTTGAAAAAAAATCAAAAATTCAAAAAACATGGGTTATAGCCCATCGTTTTTTGAAAATTTGAATATTTTTTTAACCTTGTTTTTCATCACTTTTGAACATGGGCTATAGCCCCTACCGTACGGCATACTATAGCACGCCGTTTTTCATCAGTTTTGAGGATTTGAAAAAAATGAAAAAATTCAAAAAACATGGGTTATAGCCCATCGTTTAAAAATAAATAAAATTACCTCGTTTTTCATCATTTTTGAACATGGGCTATAGCCCCTACCATACGGCATACTATAGCACGCCGTTTTTCATCATTTTTGAGGATTTGAAAAAAAATTAAAAATTCAAAAAACATGGGTTATAGCCCATCTTTTTTAGAATTTTTGAAAAAGAAAATTAACCTTGTTTTTCATCATTTATGAACATGGGCTATAGCCCCTACCGTACTGCATACTATAGCACACCGTTTTTCATCATTTTTGAGGATTTGAAAAAAAATCAAAAATTAAAAAAACATGGGTTATAGCCCATTGTTTTTTGAATTTTTGAAGAAAAAAAATTACCTCGTTTTTCATCATTTTTGAACATGGGCTATAGCCCCTACCATACGGCATACTATAGCACGCCGTTTTTCATCATTTTTGAGGATTTGAAAAAAAATCAAAAATTAAAAAAACATGGGTTATAGCCCATCGTTTTTTGAATTTTTGAATATTTTTTTAACCTTGTTTTTCATCACTTTTGAACATGGGCTATAGCCCCTACCATACGGCATACTATAGCACGCCGTTTTTCATCATTTTTGAGGATTTGAAAAAAAATCAAAAATTCAAAAAACATGGGTTATAGCCCATCGTTTTTTGAATTTTTGAATATTTTTTTAACCTTGTTTTTCATCACTTTTGAACATGGGCTATAGCCCCTACCGTACGGCATACTATAGCACGTCGTTTTTCATCATTTTTGAGGATTTGAAAAAAAATCTAAAATTCAAAAAACATGGGTTATAGCCCATTGTTTTTTTAATTTTTGAAAAAAAAAGATTAACCTCGTTTTTCATCATTTTTGAACATGGACTATAGCCCCTACCGTACGGCATACTATAGCACGCCGTTTTTCATCAGTTTTGAGGATTTGAAAAAAATGAAAAAATTCAAAAAACATGGGTTATAGCCCATCGTTTAAAAATAAATAAAATTACCTCGTTTTTCATCATTTTTGAACATGGGCTATAGCCCCTACCATACGGCATACTATAGCACGCCGTTTTTCATCATTTTTGAGGATTTGAAAAAAAATTAAAAATTAAAAAAAACATGGGTTATAGCCCATCGTTTTTTGAATTTTTGAATATTTTTTTAACCTTGTTTTTCATCACTTTTGAACATGGGCTATAGCCCCTACCGTACGGCATACTATAACACGTCGTTTTTCATCATTTTTGAGGATTTGAAAAAAAAATTAAAATTAAAAAAACATGGGTTATAGCCCATCTTTTTTAGAATTTTTGAAAAAGAAAATTAACCTTGTTTTTCATCATTTATGAACATGGGCTATAGCCCCTACCGTACGGCATACTATAGCACACCGTTTTTCATCATTTTTGAGGATTTGAAAAAAAATCAAAAATTCAAAAAACATGGGTTATAGCCCATTGTTTTTTGAATTTTTGAAGAAAAAAAATTACCTCGTTTTTCATCATTTTTGAACATGGGCTATAGCCCCTACCATACGGCATACTATAGCACGCCGTTTTTCATCATTTTTGAGGATTTGAAAAAAATTCAAAAATTAAAAAAACATGGGTTATAGCCCATCGTTTTTTGAATTTTTGAATATTTTTTTAACCTTGTTTTTCATCACTTTTGAACATGGGCTATAGCCCCTACCATACGGCATACTATAGCACGCCGTTTTTCATCATTTTTGAGGATTTGAAAAAAAATCAAAAATTCAAAAAACATGGGTTATAGCCCATCGTTTTTTTAATTTTTGAATATTTTTTTAACCTTGTTTTTCATCACTTTTGAACATGGGCTATAGCCCCTACCGTACGGCATACTATAGCACGCCGTTTTTCATAATTTTTTAGGATTTGAAAAAAAATCAAAAATTCAAAAAACATGGGTTATAGCCCATCGTTTTTTGAATTTTTGAATATTTTTTTAACCTTGTTTTTCATCACTTTTGAACATGGGCTATAGCCCCTACCGTACGGCATACTATAGCACGTCGTTTTTCATCATTTTTGAGGATTTGAAAAAAAATCTAAAATTCAAAAAACATGGGTTATAGCCCATTGTTTTTTTAATTTTTGAAAAAAAAAGATTAACCTCGTTTTTCATCATTTTTGAACATGGACTATAGCCCCTACCGTACGGCATACTATAGCACGCCGTTTTTCATCATTTTTGAGGATTTGAAAAAAAATCAAAAATTCAAAAAACATGGGTTATAGCCCATCGTTTTTTGAAAATTTGAATATTTTTTTAACCTTGTTTTTCATCACTTTTGAACATGGGCTATAGCCCCTACCGTACGGCATACTATAGCACGTCGTTTTTCATCATTTTTGAGGATTTGAAAAAAAATCAAAAATTCAAAAAACATGGGTTATAGCCCATTGTTTTTTGAATTTTTGAATATTTTTTTTAACCTTGTTTTTCATCACTTTTGAACATGGGCTATAGCCCCTACCATACGGCATACTATAGCACGCCGTTTCTCATCATTTTTGAGGATTTGAAAAAAAAATCAAAAATTCAAAAAACATGGGTTATAGCCCATCGTTTTTTGAATTTTTGAATATTTTTTTAACCTTGTTTTTCATCACTTTTGAACATGGGCTATAGCCCCTACCGTACGGCATACTATAGCACGTCGTTTTTCATCATTTTTGAGGATTTGAAAAAAAATCTAAAATTCAAAAAACATGGGTTATAGCCCATTGTTTTTTTAATTTTTGAAAAAAAAAGATTAACCTCGTTTTTCATCATTTTTGAACATGGACTATAGCCCCTACCGTACGGCATACTATAGCACGCCGTTTTTCATCAGTTTTGAGGATTTGAAAAAAATGAAAAAATTCAAAAAACATGGGTTATAGCCCATCGTTTAAAAATAAATAAAATTACCTCGTTTTTCATCATTTTTGAACATGGGCTATAGCCCCTACCATACGGCATACTATAGCACGCCGTTTTTCATCATTTTTGAGGATTTGAAAAAAAATCAAAAATTCAAAAAACATGGGTTATAGCCCATTGTTTTTTTAATTTTTGAAGAAAAATAATTACCTCGTTTTTCATCATTTTTGAACATGGCCTATAGCCCCTACCATACGGCATACTATAGCACGCCGTTTTTCATAATTTTTTAGGATTTGAAAAAAAATCAAAAATTCAAAAAACATGGGTTATAGCCCATCGTTTTTTGAATTTTTGAATATTTTTTTAACCTTGTTTTTCATCACTTTTGAACATGGGCTATAGCCCCTACCGTACGGCATACTATAGCACGTCGTTTTTCATCATTTTTGAGGATTTGAAAAAAAATCTAAAATTCAAAAAACATGGGTTATAGCCCATTGTTTTTTTAATTTTTGAAAAAAAAAGATTAACCTCGTTTTTCATCATTTTTGAACATGGACTATAGCCCCTACCGTACGGCATACTATAGCACGCCGTTTTTCATCATTTTTGAGGATTTGAAAAAAAATCAAAAATTCAAAAAACATGGGTTATAGCCCATCGTTTTTTGAAAATTTGAATATTTTTTTAACCTTGTTTTTCATCACTTTTGAACATGGGCTATAGCCCCTACCGTACGGCATACTATAGCACGCCGTTTTTCATCAGTTTTGAGGATTTGAAAAAAATGAAAAAATTCAAAAAACATGGGTTATAGCCCATTGTTTTTTTAATTTTTGAAAAAAAAAGATTAACCTCGTTTTTCATCATTTTTGAACATGGACTATAGCCCCTACCGTACGGCATACTATAGCACGCCGTTTTTCATCAGTTTTGAGGATTTGAAAAAAATGAAAAAATTCAAAAAACATGGGTTATAGCCCATCGTTTAAAAATAAATGAAATTACCTCGTTTTTCATCATTTTTGAACATGGGCTATAGCCCCTACCATACGGCATACTATAGCACGCCGTTTTTCATCATTTTTGAGGATTTGAAAAAAAATTAAAAATTAAAAAAACATGGGTTATAGCCCATCGTTTTTTGAATTTTTGAATATTTTTTTAACCTTGTTTTTCATCACTTTTGAACATGGGCTATAGCCCCTACCGTACGGCATACTATAACACGTCGTTTTTCATCATTTTTGAGGATTTGAAAAAAATTTAAAAATTCAAAAAACATGGGTTATAGCCCATCGTTTTTAGAATTTTTGAAAAAGAAAATTAACCTTGTTTTTCATCATTTATGAACATGGGCTATAGCCCCTACCGTACGGCATACTATAGCACACCGTTTTTCATCATTTTTGAGGATTTGAAAAAAAATCAAAAATTCAAAAAACATGGGTTATAGCCCATTGTTTTTTGAATTTTTGAAGAAAAAAAATTACCTAGTTTTTCATCATTTTTGAACATGGGCTATAGCCCCTACCATACGGCATACTATAGCACGCCGTTTTTCATCATTTTTGAGGATTTGAAAAAAATTTAAAAATTTAAAAAACATGGGTTATAGCCCATCGTTTTTTGAATTTTTGAAAAAGAAAATTAACCTTGTTTTTCATCATTTATGAACATGGGCTATAGCCCCTACCGTACGGCATACTATAGCACGCCGTTTTTCATCATTTTTGAGGATTTGAAAAAAAATCAAAAATTAAAAAAACATGGGTTATAGCCCATCGTTTTTTGAATTTTTGAATATTTTTTTAACCTTGTTTTTCATCACTTTTGAACATGGGCTATAGCCCCTACCGTACGGCATACTATAACACGTCGTTTTTCATCATTTTTGAGGATTTGAAAATTTTTTAAAAATTCAAAAAACATGGGTTATAGCCCATCTTTTTTAGAATTTTTGAAAAAAAAAGATTAACCTCGTTTTTCATCATTTTTGAACATGGACTATAGCCCCTACCGTACGGCATACTATAGCACGCCGTTTTTCATCAGTTTTGAGGATTTGAAAAAAATGAAAAAATTCAAAAAACATGGGTTATAGCCCATCGTTTAAAAATAAATGAAATTACCTCGTTTTTCATCATTTTTGAACATGGGCTATAGCCCCTACCATACGGCATACTATAGCACGCCGTTTTTCATCATTTTTGAGGATTTGAAAAAAAATTAAAAATTAAAAAAACATGGGTTATAGCCCATCGTTTTTTGAATTTTTGAATATTTTTTTAACCTTGTTTTTCATCACTTTTGAACATGGGCTATAGCCCCTACCGTACGGCATACTATAACACGTCGTTTTTCATCATTTTTGAGGATTTGAAAAAAATTTAAAAATTCAAAAAACATGGGTTATAGCCCATCGTTTTTAGAATTTTTGAAAAAGAAAATTAACCTTGTTTTTCATCATTTATGAACATGGGCTATAGCCCCTACCGTACGGCATACTATAGCACACCGTTTTTCATCATTTTTGAGGATTTGAAAAAAAATCAAAAATTCAAAAAACATGGGTTATAGCCCATTGTTTTTTGAATTTTTGAAGAAAAAAAATTACCTAGTTTTTCATCATTTTTGAACATGGGCTATAGCCCCTACCATACGGCATACTATAGCACGCCGTTTTTCATCATTTTTGAGGATTTGAAAAAAATTTAAAAATTTAAAAAACATGGGTTATAGCCCATCGTTTTTTGAATTTTTGAAAAAGAAAATTAACCTTGTTTTTCATCATTTATGAACATGGGCTATAGCCCCTACCGTACGGCATACTATAGCACACCGTTTTTCATCATTTTTGAGGATTTGAAAAAAAAATCAAAAATTCAAAAACATGGGTTATAGCCCATCGTTTTTTTAATTTTTTAACTTTTTTTTTTAACCTCGTTTTTCATCATTTTTGAACATGGGCTATAGCCCCTACCGTACGGCATACTATAGCACGCCGTTTTTCATCATTTTTGAGGATTTGAAAAAAAATCAAAAATTAAAAAAACATGGGTTATAGCCCATCGTTTTTTGAATTTTTGAATATTTTTTTAACCTTGTTTTTCATCACTTTTGAACATGGGCTATAGCCCCTACCGTACGGCATACTATAACACGTCGTTTTTCATCATTTTTGAGGATTTGAAAATTTTTTAAAAATTCAAAAAACATGGGTTATAGCCCATCTTTTTTAGAATTTTTGAAAAAGAAAATTAACCTTGTTTTTCATCATTTATGAACATGGGCTATAGCCCCTACCGTACGGCATACTATAGCACACCGTTTTTCATCATTTTTGAGGATTTGAAAAAAAAATCAAAAATTCAAAAACATGGGTTATAGCCCATCGTTTTTTTAATTTTTTAACTTTTTTTTTTAACCTCGTTTTTCATCATTTTTGAACATGGGCTATAGCCCCTACCGTACGGCATACTATAGCACGCCGTTTTTCATCATTTTTGAGGATTTGAAAAAAAATCAAAAATTAAAAAAACATGGGTTATAGCCCATCGTTTTTTGAATTTTTGAATATTTTTTTAACCTTGTTTTTCATCACTTTTGAACATGGGCTATAGCCCCTACCGTACGGCATACTATAACACGTCGTTTTTCATCATTTTTGAGGATTTGAAATTTTTTTAAAAATTCAAAAAACATGGGTTATAGCCCATCTTTTTTAGAATTTTTGAAAAAGAAAATTAACCTTGTTTTTCATCATTTATGAACATGGGCTATAGCCCCTACCGTACGGCATACTATAGCACACCGTTTTTCATCATTTTTGAGGATTTGAAAAAAAATCAAAAATTCAAAAAACATGGGTTATAGCCCATTGTTTTTTGAATTTTTGAAGAAAAAAAATTACCTCGTTTTTCATCATTTTTGAACATGGGCTATAGCCCCTACCATACGGCATACTATAGCACGCCGTTTTTCATCATTTTTGAGGATTTGAAAAAAAAAAAAAATTAAAAAAACATGGGTTATAGCCCATCGTTTTTTGAATTTTTGAATATTTTTTTAACCTTGTTTTTCATCACTTTTGAACATGGGCTATAGCCCCTACCATACGGCATACTATAGCACGCCGTTTTTCATCATTTTTGAGGATTTGAAAAAAAATCAAAAATTCAAAAAACATGGGTTATAGCCCATCGTTTTTTGAATTTTTGAATATTTTTTTAACCTTGTTTTTCATCACTTTTGAACATGGGCTATAGCCCCTACCGTACGGCATACTATAGCACGTCGTTTTTCATCATTTTTGAGGATTTGAAAAAAAATCTAAAATTCAAAAAACATGGGTTATAGCCCATTGTTTTTTAATTTTTGAAAAAAAAAGATTAACCTCGTTTTTCATCATTTTTGAACATGGACTATAGCCCCTACCGTACGGCATACTATAGCACGCCGTTTTTCATCAGTTTTGAGGATTTGAAAAAAATGAAAAAATGAAAAAAACATGGGTTATAGCCCATCGTTTAAAAATAAATGAAATTACCTCGTTTTTCATCATTTTTGAACATGGGCTATAGCCCCTACCATACGGCATACTATAGCACGCCGTTTTTCATCATTTTTGAGGATTTGAAAAAATAAAAAAAAATAAAAAAACATGGGTTATAGCCCATCGTTTTTTGAATTTTTGAATATTTTTTTAACCTTGTTTTTCA
Source organism: Protomyctophum parallelum (assembly GCF_964188405.1). Lineage (NCBI taxonomy): Eukaryota > Metazoa > Chordata > Actinopteri > Myctophiformes > Myctophidae > Protomyctophum > Protomyctophum parallelum. The sequence continues at coordinate 27,471,419 of NC_139704.1, forward strand.
TCACTTTTGAACATGGGCTATAGCCCCTACCGTACGGCATACTATAACACGTCGTTTTTCATCATTTTTGAGGATTTGAAAAAAAAATAAAAAATTCAAAAAACATGGGTTATAGCCCATCGTTTTTAGAATTTTTTTTAAAGAAAATTAACCTTGTTTTTCATCATTTATGAACATGGGCTATAGCCCCTACCGTACGGCATACTATAGCACACCGTTTTCCATCATTTTTGAGGATTTGAAAAAAAATCAAAAATTCAAAAAACATGGGTTATAGCCCATTGTTTTTTGAATTTTTGAAGAAAGAAAATTACCTAGTTTTTCATCATTTTTGAACATGGGCTATAGCCCCTACCATACGGCATACTATAGCACGCCGTTTTTCATCATTTTTGAGGATTTGAAAAAAATTCAAAAATAAAAAAAACATGGGTTATAGCCCATCGTTTTTTGAATTTTTGAAAAAGAAAATTAACCTTGTTTTTCATCATTTATGAACATGGGCTATAGCCCCTACCGTACGGCATACTATAGCACACCGTTTTTCATCATTTTTGAGGATTTGAAAAAAAAATCAAAAATTCAAAAACATGGGTTATAGCCCATCGTTTTTTGAATTTTTTAACTTTTTTTTTTAACCTCGTTTTTCATCATTTTTGAACATGGGCTATAGCCCCTACCGTACGGCATACTATAGCACGCCGTTTTTCATCATTTTTGAGGATTTGAAAAAAATTAAAAAATTAAAAAAACATGGGTTATAGCCCATCGTTTTTTGAATTTTTGAAAAAGAAAATTAACCTTGTTTTTCATCATTTATGAACATGGGCTATAGCCCCTACTGTACGGCATACTATAGCACACCGTTTTTCATCATTTTTGAGGATTTGAAAAAAAAATTAAAAATTCAAAAACATGGGTTATAGCCCATCGTTTTTTTAATTTTTTAACTTTTTTTTTAACCTCGTTTTTCATCATTTTTGAACATGGGCTATAGCCCCTACCGTACGGCATACTATAGCACGCCGTTTTTCATCATTTTTGAGGATTTGAAAAAAAATCAAAAATTAAAAAAACATGGGTTATAGCCCATCGTTTTTTGAATTTTTGAATATTTTTTTAACCTTGTTTTTCATCACTTTTGAACATGGGCTATAGCCCCTACCGTACGGCATACTATAACACGTCGTTTTTCATCATTTTTGAGGATTTGAAAAAAATTTAAAAATTAAAAAAACATGGGTTATAGCCCATCTTTTTTAGAATTTTTGAAAAAGAAAATTAACCTTGTTTTTCATCATTTATGAACATGGGCTATAGCCCCTACCGTACGGCATACTATAGCACACCGTTTTTCATCATTTTTGAGGATTTGAAAAAAAATCAAAAATTCAAAAAACATGGGTTATAGCCCATTGTTTTTTGAATTTTTGAAGAAAAAAAATTACCTCGTTTTTCATCATTTTTTAACATGGGCTATAGCCCCTACCATACGGCATACTATAGCACGCCGTTTTTCATCATTTTTGAGGATTTGAAAAAAAAACAAAAATTAAAAAAACATGGGTTATAGCCCATCGTTTTTTGAATTTTTGAATATTTTTTTAACCTTGTTTTTCATCACTTTTGAACATGGGCTATAGCCCCTACCATACGGCATACTATAGCACGCCGTTTTCATCATTTTTGAGGATTTGAAAAAAAATCAAAAATTCAAAAAACATGGGTTATAGCCCATCGTTTTTTGAATTTTTGAATATTTTTTTAACCTTGTTTTTCATCACTTTTGAACATGGGCTATAGCCCCTACCGTACGGCATACTATAGCACGTCGTTTTTCATCATTTTTGAGGATTTGAAAAAAAATCTAAAATTCAAAAAACATGGGTTATAGCCCATTGTTTTTTAATTTAAAAAAAAAAAAGATTAACCTCGTTTTTCATCATTTTTGAACATGGACTATAGCCCCTACCGTACGGCATACTATAGCACGCCGTTTTTCATCAGTTTTGAGGATTTGAAAAAAATGAAAAAATGAAAAAAACATGGGTTATAGCCCATCGTTTAAAAATAAATGAAATTACCTCGTTTTTCATCATTTTTGAACATGGGCTATAGCCCCTACCATACGGCATACTATAGCACGCCGTTTTTCATCATTTTTGAGGATTTGAAAAAAAATTAAAAATTAAAAAAACATGGGTTATAGCCCATCGTTTTTTGAATTTTTGAATATTTTTTTAACCTTGTTTTTCATCACTTTTGAACATGGGCTATAGCCCCTACCGTACGGCATACTATAACACGTCGTTTTTCATCATTTTTGAGGATTTGAAAAAAAATTAAAAATTCAAAAAACATGGGTTATAGCCCATCGTTTTTTGAATTTTTGAAAAAGAAAATTAACCTTGTTTTTCATCATTTATGAACATGGGCTATAGCCCCTACCGTACGGCATACTATAGCACACCGTTTTTCATCATTTTTGAGGATTTGAAAAAAAAATCAAAAATTCAAAAAACATGGGTTATAGCCCATCGTTTTTTGAATTTTTTAACTTTTTTTTTAACCTCGTTTTTCATCATTTTTGAACATGGGCTATAGCCCCTACCGTACGGCATACTATAGCACGCCGTTTTTCATCATTTTTGAGGATTTGAAAAAAAATCAAAAATTCAAAAAACATGGGTTATAGCCCATTGTTTTTTTAATTTTTGAAGAAAAATAATTACCTCGTTTTTCATCATTTTTGAACATGGGCTATAGCCCCTACCATACGGCATACTATAGCACGCCGTTTTTCATCATTTTTTAGGATTTGAAAAAAAATCAAAAATTAAAAAAACATGGGTTATAGCCCATCGTTTTTTGAATTTTTGAATATTTTTTTAACCTTGTTTTTCATCACTTTTGAACATGGGCTATAGCCCCTACCGTACGGCATACTATAACACGTCGTTTTTCATCATTTTTGAGGATTTGAAAAAAATTTAAAAATTAAAAAAACATGGGTTATAGCCCATCTTTTTTAGAATTTTTGAAAAAGAAAATTAACCTTGTTTTTCATCATTTATGAACATGGGCTATAGCCCCTACCGTACGGCATACTATAGCATACCGTTTTTCATCATTTTTGAGGATTTGAAAAAAAATCAAAAATTCAAAAAACATGGGTTATAGCCCATTGTTTTTTGAATTTTTGAAGAAAAAAAATTACCTCGTTTTTCATCATTTTTGAACATGGGCTATAGCCCCTACCATACGGCATACTATAGCACGCCGTTTTTCATCATTTTTGAGGATTTGAAAAAAAAACAAAAATTAAAAAAACATGGGTTATAGCCCATCGTTTTTTGAATTTTTGAATATTTTTTTAACCTTGTTTTTCATCACTTTTGAACATGGGCTATAGCCCCTACCATACGGCATACTATAGCACGCCGTTTTTCATCATTTTTGAGGATTTGAAAAAAAATCAAAAATTCAAAAAACATGGGTTATAGCCCATCGTTTTTTGAATTTTTGAATATTTTTTTAACCTTGTTTTTCATCACTTTTGAACATGGGCTATAGCCCCTACCGTACGGCATACTATAGCACGTCGTTTTTCATCATTTTTGAGGATTTGAAAAAAAATCTAAAATTCAAAAAACATGGGTTATAGCCCATTGTTTTTTAATTAAAAAAAAAAAAAGATTAACCTCGTTTTTCATCATTTTTGAACATGGACTATAGCCCCTACCGTACGGCATACTATAGCACGCCGTTTTTCATCAGTTTTGAGGATTTGAAAAAAATGAAAAAATGAAAAAAACATGGGTTATAGCCCATCGTTTAAAAATAAATGAAATTACCTCGTTTTTCATCATTTTTGAACATGGGCTATAGCCCCTACCATACGGCATACTATAGCACGCCGTTTTTCATCATTTTTGAGGATTTGAAAAAAAATTAAAAATTAAAAAAACATGGGTTATAGCCCATCGTTTTTTGAATTTTTGAATATTTTTTTAACCTTGTTTTTCATCACTTTTGAACATGGGCTATAGCCCCTACCGTACGGCATACTATAACACGTCGTTTTTCATCATTTTTGAGGATTTGAAAAAAATTTAAAAATTCAAAAAACATGGGTTATAGCCCATCGTTTTTAGAATTTTTTAAAAAGAAAATTAACCTTGTTTTTCATCATTTATGAACATGGGCTATAGCCCCTACCGTACGGCATACTATAGCACACCGTTTTTCATCATTTTTGAGGATTTGAAAAAAAATCAAAAATTCAAAAAACATGGGTTATAGCCCATTGTTTTTTGAATTTTTGAAGAAAAAAAATTACCTAGTTTTTCATCATTTTTGAACATGGGCTATAGCCCCTACCATACGGCATACTATAGCACGCCGTTTTTCATCATTTTTGAGGATTTGAAAAAAATTCAAAAATTAAAAAAACATGGGTTATAGCCCATCGTTTTTTGAATTTTTGAAAAAGAAAATTAACCTTGTTTTTCATCATTTATGAACATGGGCTATAGCCCCTACCGTACGGCATACTATAGCACACCGTTTTTCATCATTTTTGAGGATTTGAAAAAAAAATCAAAAATTCAAAAACATGGGTTATAGCCCATCGTTTTTTGAATTTTTTAACTTTTTTTTTTAACCTCGTTTTTCATCATTTTTGAACATGGGCTATAGCCCCTACCGTACGGCATACTATAGCACGCCGTTTTTCATCATTTTTGAGGATTTGAAAAAAAATCAAAAATTCAAAAAACATGGGTTATAGCCCATTGTTTTTTGAATTTTTGAAGAAAAATAATTACCTCGTTTTTCATCATTTTTGAACATGGGCTATAGCCCCTACCATACGGCATACTATAGCACGCCGTTTTTCATCATTTTTTAGGATTTGAAAAAAAATCAAAAATTCAAAAAACATGGGTTATAGCCCATCGTTTTTTGAATTTTTGAATATTTTTTTAACCTTGTTTTTCATCACTTTTGAACATGGGCTATAGCCCCTACCGTACGGCATACTATAGCACGTCGTTTTTCATCATTTTTGAGGATTTGAAAAAAAATCTAAAATTAAAAAAACATGGGTTATAGCCCATTGTTTTTTTAATTTTTGAAAAAAAAAGATTAACCTCGTTTTTCATCATTTTTGAACATGGACTATAGCCCCTACCGTACGGCATACTATAGCACGCCGTTTTTCATCATTTTTGAGGATTCGAAAAAAAATAAAAAAATCAAAAAACATGGGTTATAGCCCATCGTTTTTTGAATTTTTGAATATTTTTTTAACCTTGTTTTTCATCACTTTTGAACATGGGCTATAGCCCCTACCATACGGCATACTATAGCACGCCGTTTTTCATCATTTTTGAGGATTTGAAAAAAAATCTAAAATTCAAAAAACATGGGTTATAGCCCATCGTTTTTTGAATTTTTTAACTTTTTTTTTTAACCTCGTTTTTCATCATTTTTGAACATGGGCTATAGCCCCTACCGTACGGCGTACTATAGCACGCCGTTTTTCATCATTTTTGAGGATTTGAAAAAAAAGTCAAAAATTCAAAAAACATGGGTTATAGCCCATCGTTTTTTGAATTTTTGAATATTTTTTTAACCTTGTTTTTCATCACTTTTGAACATGGGCTATAGCCCCTACCGTACGGCATACTATAGCACGTCGTTTTTCATCATTTTTGAGGATTTGAAAAAAAATCTAAAATTCAAAAAACATGGGTTATAGCCCATTGTTTTTTTAATTTTTGAAAAAAAAAGATTAACCTCGTTTTTCATCATTTTTGAACATGGACTATAGCCCCTACCCTGCGGCATACTATAGCACGCCGTTTTTCATCATTTTTGAGGATTTGAAAAAAAATCAAAAATTCAAAAAACATGGGTTATAGCCCATCGTTTTTTGAATTTTTGAATATTTTTTTAACCTTGTTTTTCATCACTTTTGAACATGGGCTATAGCCCCTACCGTACGGCATACTATAGCACGTCGTTTTTCATCATTTTTGAGGATTTGAAAAAAAATCTAAAATTCAAAAAACATGGGTTATAGCCCATTGTTTTTTGAATTTTTGAATATTTTTTTAACCTTGTTTTTCATCACTTTTGAACATGGGCTATAGCCCCTACCATACGGCATACTATAGCACGCCGTTTTTCATCATTTTTGAGGATTTGAAAAAAAATCTAAAATTCAAAAAACATGGGTTATAGCCCATTGTTTTTTGAATTTTTGAATATTTTTTTAACCTTGTTTTTCATCACTTTTGAACATGGGCTATAGCCCCTACCATACGGCATACTATAGCACGCCGTTTTTCATCATTTTTGAGGATTTGAAAAAAAATCAAAAATTAAAAAAACATGGGTTATAGCCCATCGTTTTTTGAATTTTTGAATTTTTTTTTAACCTTGTTTTTCATCACTTTTGAACATGGGCAGCCCCTACCGTACGGCATACTATAGCACATCGTTTTTCATCATTTTTGAGGATTTGAAAAAAAATCTAAAATTCAAAAAACATGGGTTATAGCCCATTGTTTTTTTAATTTTTGAAAAAAAAAGATTAACCTCGTTTTTCATCATTTTTGAACATGGACTATAGCCCCTACCGTACGGCATACTATAGCACGCCGTTTTTCATCAGTTTTGAGGATTTGAAAAAAATGAAAAAATTCAAAAAACATGGGTTATAGCCCATCGTTTAAAAATAAATAAAATTACCTCGTTTTTCATCATTTTTGAACATGGGCTATAGCCCCTACCATACGGCATACTATAGCACGCCGTTTTTCATCATTTTTGAGGATTTGGAAAAAAATTAAAAATTAAAAAAACATGGGTTATAGCCCATCGTTTTTTGAATTTTTGAATATTTTTCTAACCTTGTTTTTCATCACTTTTGAACATGGGCTATAGCCCCTACCGTACGGCATACTATAACACGTCGTTTTTCATCATTTTTGAGGATTTGAATTTTTTTTTTTAATTAAAAAAACATGGGTTATAGCCCATCGTTTTTAGAATTTTTGAAAAAGAAAATTAACCTTGTTTTTCATCATTTATGAACATGGGCTATAGCCCCTACCGTACGGCATACTATAGCACACCGTTTTTCATCATTTTTGAGGATTTGAAAAAAAATCAAAAATTCAAAAAACATGGGTTATAGCCCATTGTTTTTTGAATTTTTGAAGAAAAAAAATTACCTCGTTTTTCATCATTTTTGAACATGGGCTATAGCCCCTACCATACGGCATACTATAGCACGCCGTTTTTCATCATTTTTGAGGATTTGAAAAAAATAAAAAAATAAAAAAAACATGGGTTATAGCCCATCGTTTTTTGAATTTTTGAAAAAGAAAATTAACCTTGTTTTTCATCATTTATGAACATGGGCTATAGCCCCTACCGTACGGCATACTATAGCACACCGTTTTTCATCATTTTTGAGGATTTGAAAAAAAAATCAAAAATTCAAAAAACATGGGTTATAGCCCATCGTTTTTTGAATTTTTTAACTTTTTTTTTTAACCTCGTTTTTCATCATTTTTGAACATGGGCTATAGCCCCTACCGTGCGGCATACTATAGCACGCCGTTTTTCATCATTTTTGAGGATTTGAAAAAAAATCTAAAATTCAAAAAACATGGGTTATAGCCCATTGTTTTTTTAATTTTTGAAGAAAAATAATTACCTCGTTTTTCATCATTTTTGAACATGGGCTATAGCCCCTACCATACGGCATACTATAGCACGCCGTTTTTCATCATTTTTTAGGATTTGAAAAAAAATCAAAAATTCAAAAAACATGGGTTATAGCCCATAGTTTTTTGAATTTTTGAATATTTTTTTAACCTTGTTTTTCATCACTTTTGAACATGGGCTATAGCCCCTACCGTACGGCATACTATAGCACGTCGTTTTTCATCATTTTTGAGGATTTGAAAAAAAATCTAAAATTCAAAAAACATGGGTTATAGCCCATTGTTTTTTTAATTTTTGAAAAAAAAAGATTAACCTCGTTTTTCATCATTTTTGAACATGGACTATAGCCCCTACCGTACGGCATACTATAGCACGCCGTTTTTCATCATTTTTGAGGATTTGAAAAAAAATCAAAAATTCAAAAAACATGGGTTATAGCCCATCGTTTTTTGAATTTTTGAAGAAAAATAATTACCTCGTTTTTCATCATTTTTGAACATGGGCTATAGCCCCTACCATACGGCATACTATAGCACGCCGTTTTTCATCATTTTTTAGGATTTGAAAAAAAATCAAAAATTCAAAAAACATGGGTTATAGCCCATCGTTTTTTGAATTTTTGAATATTTTTTTAACCTTGTTTTTCATCACTTTTGAACATGGGCTATAGCCCCTACCGTACGGCATACTATAGCACGTCGTTTTTCATCATTTTTGAGGATTTGAAAAAAAATCAAAAATTCAAAAAACATGGGTTATAGCCCATTGTTTTTTGAATTTTTGAAGAAAAATAATTACCTCGTTTTTCATCATTTTTGAACATGGGCTATAGCCCCTACCATACGGCATACTATAGCACGCCGTTTTTCATCATTTTTTAGGATTTGAAAAAAAATCAAAAATTCAAAAAACATGGGTTATAGCCCATCGTTTTTTGAATTTTTGAATATTTTTTTAACCTTGTTTTTCATCACTTTTGAACATGGGCTATAGCCCCTACCGTACGGCATACTATAGCACGTGGTTTTTCATCATTTTTGAGGATTTGAAAAAAAATCTAAAATTCAAAAAACATGGGTTATAGCCCATTGTTTTTTTAATTTTTGAAAAAAAAAGATTAACCTCGTTTTTCATCATTTTTGAACATGGACTATAGCCCCTACCGTACGGCATACTATAGCACGCCGTTTTTCATCATTTTTGAGGATTTGAAAAAAATTAAAAAATTAAAAAAACATGGGTTATAGCCCATCGTTTTTTGAATTTTTGAAAAAGAAAATTAACCTTGTTTTTCATCATTTATGAACATGGGCTATAGCCCCTACCGTACGGCATACTATAGCACACCGTTTTTCATCATTTTTGAGGATTTGAAAAAAAAATAAAAAATTCAAAAAACATGGGTTATAGCCCATCGTTTTTTGAATTTTTTAACTTTTTTTTTTAACCTCGTTTTTCATCATTTGTGAACATGGCTATAGCCCCTACCGTACGGCATACTATAGCACGCCGTTTTTCATCATTTTTGAGGATTTGAAAAAAAAATCTAAAATTCAAAAAACATGGGTTAATATGGTAACATTGTTTTTTGAATTTTGAAGAAAAATAATTACCTCGTTTTTCATCATTTTTGAACATGGGCTATAGCCCCTACTATACGGCATACTATAGCACGCCGTTTTTCATCATTTTTTAGGATTTAAAAAAAAATCAAAAATTCAAAAAACATGGGTTATAGCCCATCGTTTTTGAATTTTTGAATATTTTTTAACCTTGTTTTTCATCACTTTTGAACATGGGCTATAGCCCCTACCGTACGGCATACTACAGCACGTCGTTTTTCATCATTTTTGAGGATTTGAAAAAAAATCTAAAATTCAAAAAACATGGGTTATAGCCCATTGTTTTTTTAATTTTTGAAAAAAAAAGATTAACCTCGTTTTTCATCATTTTTGAACATGGACTATAGCCCCTACCGTACGGCATACTATAGCACGCCGTTTTTCATCATTTTTGAGGATTTGAAAAAAATCAAAAATTCAAAAAACATGGGTTATAGCCCATCGTTTTTTGAATTTTTGAATATTTTTTTAACCTTGTTTTTCATCACTTTTGAACATGGGCTATAGCCCCTACCGTACGGCATACTATAGCACGTCGTTTTTCATCATTTTTGAGGATTTGAAAAAAAATCTAAAATTCAAAAAACATGGGTTATAGCCCATCGTTTTTTGAATTTTTGAATATTTTTTTAACCTTGTTTTTCATCACTTTTGAACATGGGCTATAGCCTCCTACCGTACGGCATACTATAGCACGTCGTTTTTCATCATTTTTGAGGATTTGAAAAAAAATCTAAAATTCAAAAAACATGGGTTATAGCCCATTGTTTTTTTTTATTTTTGAAAAAAAAAGATTAACCTCGTTTTTCATCATTTTTGAACATGGACTATAGCCCCTACCGTACGGCATACTATAGCACGCCGTTTTTCATCATTTTTGAGGATTTGAAAGAAAATCAAAATTTCAAAAAACATGGGTTATAGCCCATCGTTTTTTGAATTTTTGAATATTTTTTTAACCTTGTTTTTCATCACTTTTGAACATGGGCTATAGCCCCTACCGTACGGCATACTATAGCACGTCGTTTTTCATCATTTTGAGGATTTGAAAAAAAATCTAAAATTCAAAAAACATGGTTATAGCCCATTGTTTTTGAATTTTGAATATTTTTTAACGTTGTTTTTCATCACTTTTGAACATGGGCTATAGCCCCTACCATACGGCATACTATAGCACGCCGTTTTTCATCATTTTGAGGATTTGAAAAAAAATCAAAAATTCAAAAAACATGGGTTATAGCCCATCGTTTTTTTAATTTTTGAATATTTTTTTAACCTTGTTTTTCATCACTTTTGAACATGGGCTATAGCCCCTACCGTACGGCATACTATAGCACGTCGTTTTTCATCATTTTTGAGGATTTGAAAAAAAATCTAAAATTCAAAAAACATGGGTTATAGCCCATTGTTTTTTTAATTTTTGAAAAAAAAAGATTAACCTCGTTTTTCATCATTTTTGAACATGGACTATAGCCCCTACCGTACGGCATACTATAGCACGCCGTTTTTCATCAGTTTTGAGGATTTGAAAAAAATGAAAAAATTCAAAAAACATGGGTTATAGCCCATCGTTTAAAAATAAATAAAATTACCTCGTTTTTCATCATTTTTGAACATGGGCTATAGCCCCTACCATACGGCATACTATAGCACGCCGTTTTTCATCATTTTTGAGGATTTGAAAAAAAAAAAAAAAAAAAAAAAAAAACATGGGTTATAGCCCATTGTTTTTTTGATTTTTGATTTATTTTTAACCTCTCGTTTTTCATCATTTTTGAACATGGGCTATAGCCCCTACCATACGGCATACTATAGCACGCCGTTTTTCATCATTTTTGAGGATTTGAAAAAAAAATCAAAAATTCAAAAAACATGGGTTATAGCGCATCGTTTTTTTATTTTTCTTTTTTTTCTTTTTTTTTACCTCGTTTTTCATCATTTTTGAACATGGGCTATAGCCCCCAGGCGTACGGCATACCATAGCACGCCGTTTTTCATCATTTTTGAGGATTTGAAAAAACATCAAAAATTCAAAAAACATGGGTTATAGCCCATCGTTTTTTGAATTTTTGAATTATTTTTAACCTCTCGTTTTTCATCATTTTTGAACATGGGCTATAGCCCCTACCATACGGCATACTATAGCACGCCGTTTTTCATCATTTTTGAGGATTAAAAAAAAAAAAAAAAACATGGGTTATAGCCCATCGTTTTTTTTTTTTTCTTTTTTTCTTTTTTTTTACCTCGTTTTTCATCATTTTTGAACATGGGCTATAGCCCCCAGGCGTACGGCATACCATAGCACGCCGTTTTTCATCATTTTTGAGGATTTGAAAAAACATCAAAAATTCAAAAAACATGGGTTATAGCCCATCGTTTTTTGAATTTTTGAATTATTTTTACCTCGTTTTTCATCATTTTTGAACATGGGCTATAGCCCCTACCGTACGGCATACTATAGCACGCCGTTTTTCTACATTTTTGAGGATTTGAAAAAAAATCAAAAATTCAAAAAACATGGGTTATAGCCCATCGTTTTTTTATTTTTTTTATTTTTTTTACCTCGTTTTTCATCATTTTTGAACATGGGCTATAGCCCCTACCATACGGCATACTATAGCACGCCGTTTTTCATCATTTTTGAGGATTTGAAAAAAAAATCAAAAATTCAAAAAACATGGGTTATAGCCCATCGTTTTTTGAATTTTGAAATTTTTTTAAACCTCGTTTTTCATCTTTTTTGAACATGGGCTATAGCCCCTACCGTACGGCATACTATAGCACGCCGTTTTTCATCATTTTTGAGGATTTAAAAAAAAATCTAAAATTCAAAAAACATGGGTTATAGCCCATCGTTGTTTTTAATTTTTGAAAAAAAAAATAACCTCGTTTTTCATCATTTTTTAACATGGGCTACAGCCCCTACCGTACGGCATACTATAGCACGCCGTTTTTCATCATTTTTGAGGATTTGAAAAAAATTCAAACATTCAAAAAACATGCGTTATAGCTAGGGGTGTGCATCTCTCCTTTACAAGACGATTCGATACGTATCAATATGCATGGGCTACGATGCGATTCAGAGACGATACATTTATACACAGAACGATTCGAATTCGATTCGGTGGAATTCGATGCAATTTCGATTTTCTGGAATTTGAGGCGATTCGATTCGATTCGATACGGTGCGATCTGACACATTTCATCTTTTTTAGATTTTTAATTTGAAGCTAGATCTATAAAGAATAGGGTTGGGACTTCATTAAAAAAACATCTAATTAATTGGAGGATTTGTGATTAATTAATCTCAATTAATCACATTTTAATCGCATATCAATAGGCTTATTTGACCTGATCAGTGAGCTTTTTTTTCAAATGGATTTGGATACGAGTGAATGAATGAATGAATAGTGACTACATAAGCATAGGCAATTAAAAAAGTAGTAATAATAATAGTGATAATATTATTATTCATATAATGCTTCTGAGTACTTAAAGACGCTTTTTTTTAGAAAACTAATAAAAACAACTTTATAAGAGAAACACTAAGACTATGATATAAAATAAATGAAAGTGGAATGAGATAGCTGGGGAAAGACATTCTGGAGGTGGGTTTGAACTTATAGCTGGTGGCATATCTCTGAGTTTTGGGAAGTGCATTGTTTTGACAGGTCTGCCTGCTGTGGACAGTGAGACCCTGACCATAAAACATGGGCAGACGCAACGATACAAGGTCATTTACTAGTCTTATGAAGGTCATTTATACTGGTCAAGGTCATTTATACTGGTCTTATGAAGGTCATTTATACTGCTCAAGGTCATTGATATTGGTCAAGTTAATTTAGCGGCACGCTATATTGCGCGATTCTTCATCGTTAAGGATTTGAAAAAGAAAATGTGAAAATTGCGGAAAAGCGAAAGGCGTCCATGGTCTCGAAGGGCATACATAATAGTATGTCGTCTTTTTTACGATTTGAGGATTTGAAAAAAGGTGAAAATCGAGCAAAAGCGAAACGCTATATATAGTCCATGGTCTCGGAGTGAACATAAACCATAAGTAATAAATAGACTTGGTAACCAAACTGTAGGGAGTACAAACACAGTAGAGAACCTATGAAAAGGCGACACAATGAGCAGAACATTTAAATAAACTATGTAAATACAACAAATTCAGCAGAGCACTGCAGGGACTTGAACCCCGTTCTGGTAAACCAGGAGTACCACACCAGTGCCTTAGTTTGTTTTGTTGTAATTTACAGGTCAATTATCTTCATTTTCTTTGTCGTTTTTTCATGATTTATCCATGTTCAAATCCTCCAAAATCATTAGCTTATGAGCTTGTAGATCTGATTTGTTTTGCTAATGTTCCCCTCAGAATAGTGATTCTAGGGTTGATGTCGTTAATGTAATAAATAAATACATAAATGAAAATGGATGGATTTATTTATTACATTAACGATTAACGAATGAATTAATACTAAATGAAAAAAAGTTGCAATCACGAAGATTTGGAACTCCTCTGTAGTAACGCTGAGGAAGCCCCACACCAGGGGTCCGAGAACCATGTGATCAGAACCATCACTGGCTCCTGGTTAAATACAGAACCATGTGATCAGAACCATCACTGGCTCCTGGTTAAATACAGAACCATTTGATCAGAACCATCACTGGATGACATTTTGGAAGTCATAACAGTCACTGACAGGGCTGTGTCTGTGTCACTATTATTTTACTGCATTAATAACAGTCACTGACAGGGCTGTGTCACCATTATTTTACTGTATTAACAGTCACTGACAGGGCTATGTCACCATTATTTTACTGTATTAATAACAGTCACTGACAGGGCTATGTCACCATTATTTTACTGTATTAATAACAGTCACTGACAGGGCTATGTCACCATTATTTTACTGTATTAATAACAGTCACTGACAGGGCTGTGTCACCATTATTTTACAGTATTAATAACAGTCACTGACAGGGCTGTCACCATTATTTTACAGTATTAATAACAGTCACTGACAGGCAGTGTTGGCAAGTAACTTAAGTAATATACTACTTTCAGTAATATTATTACTTTTTTCCAGTAATATGTAACTTAACTAGTTACTTTCAAATTTTGAGTAATAATATTACATTTACTTTTTTTCAAAAGTAATATTATTACTATTTTCACGAGCCTTGGTGGAACTGTGGGTTTGAGTGTTTATTTATAATGGTAGACTGGGTTGAAGTCAAGTTGCTTTGCAGACTGCTGATCCGCTCTAGATCTAGACTCTAGAGCGGATACGGAAACGATGCACACTCGTCGGTACGTATGTGTGAAGTATCGGATGCAGAAGGGCGGGCCTTAAACCGTCCGGAACACGGAACAACAACCAAAACTACTGTGTGTAACTCGTTAGACTGCACTGTTAGAGAGAAGAGATGTAAATAAACTAACAATGGAGGAGGTGGAGGAGACAGAAACACCGGCACAACAAAGCGTTATAACATTCAATACTTGGAAGTATTCGCATTATTTTGAGTATGTCCGTGATCAAGACGAGATGAACATTATAGCTATATTCCACGTCGAAATCTACTTCTAATCTATGTGTACAAATGGATCCATCATCATGAGTTAAATAAACACAGTGCAGAATAGGGGAGGGGGGACTGCTAATGTTGAAAATGCAAAGTAAGACTTTTGGGGACAAAATATGCAATTACTGGGGGCGAGAGAAAAAAGTAATAAGTAAAGTAATAAGTAACTAGTTACTTTTCTCAGGAAGTAATAAGTAGTGTAACTTTATTACTTTTTTTTTAAGTAATAAGTAATAAGTAGTATATTAGTGTTAAAGTAATATTTTGCCAACACTGCTGACAGGGCTGTGTCACCATTATATTACTGTATTAATAACAGTCACTGACAGGGCTGTGTCACCATCATTTTACTGAATTAATATTGTCACACAAAGTGTGCGCATTAAAGGGCCACTTCACCCCTTTTGCAACCAGAGTTTATTTTAATGTTTAGGACACAAGAAACTTTCAAATTTTCATTATTGTTATATTATAACAATAATGAAAATTTGAAAGTGAATTTAAACCCAATTTGCCTCCAAACTATTTCCGTTCCAACCATTCCTGTCCACAACCAGCACAACCAATTCCCCCCCTCAGCAACCAAGATTTACCATGGATTCCTGGAGCATCTAAGAGGAGAGGAGCAGGCGGCAGGAGCAGACAGAAAAGGAGGACCAGAAGATGGGACAAGAAAAACACAAGTTACATTTTTTTTTGCCTCCATTTTAAGGCACTCTGGAAAGGGCATCTGCCACAACATTTTCTACCCCCTTAATGTATCTGATTTCCAGCCAATAAGACTGCAACATTAGGGACCAGCGAATTAATCTCTGATTGGGACACTGCAGTGAATTTAGAAAAGTTAGTGGGTTATGGTCAGTGTAGACCACCACAGGCGCAGCCCCAGACACTACATAGACATCAAAATGTTTCAATGCCCATATTAGAGCCAAAGCCTCCTTTTCTATAGTGGAATAATTCAACTGGTAGGAGTTAAACTTTCTTGAGAAAAAGCTCACAGGTTTGTCGATTCCCAAGTCGTCTGTCTGTAATAAAACCCCACCAGTACCCACGTGACTGGCATCCACCTGTAGAGTGAATGGACGGTCAAAACGAGGTGCTGCAAGGACAGGAGCAGAACATAACAGACCCTGGATAGAAATGCTTTTTAACATTCTTCAGACCAAATGTATTCAACACTGGACTTTAACAGATTAGTTAGGGAAGCCACAACAGTAGAGAGATTACGACAGAAACATCTGTAATAACCTACTAGACCAAGAAATCGCAGCAACTCCTTTTTTGTGGTTGGAGCTGGGTACTGTGCAACTGCACTCACTTTTGCCACAACTGGGCGAACCTGACCCTGTCCAACCACTCGACCAAGGTAGGTCACTGTGGCCTTGGCAAATTCACACTTTGCCAGGTTCACAGTGAGACCAGCCTCGGCCAGGCGCCTGAACAGAATGTGAATGCGTTCCACATGTTGAGACCACGAGTCTGAAAACACAACGACGTCATCTAGGTAGACCGTACAACCCTCAAGATCTCCCAGCACATATGTCATGAGTCGCGTTCCGCAACCCAAATGGCATTACTTTGTAGGAAAACAGACCTTTTGGAGTGATAAAAGCAGAAACTTCCTGTGCCCGTTTGGACAAAGGCACTTGCCAATATCCCTTCAGTAGATCAAATTTGCTTACAAACTTGGCATGTCTAATTTCGTCTACACAATCCTCCATACGAGGAAGAGGGAATGAATCTGGTTTAGTAACAGCATTTACTTTTCGAAAATCTGTGCAAAATCTGAAAGTGTTATCAGATTTCGGAACAAGGAGACAGGGCGACGCCCAGCTTGACGCAGACAGCTCAGCTATACCGTTTTCCAACATGTAAGTGATCTCGGCATCTTGATGCTTCCGTTTCTCAACATTTACTCTGTAAAACCTTTGCCGGATAGGGAGAGCACCCTCGACCTCAATGTCATGCTCGATCAGGTGAGTTTGACCAGGGGTATCATTGAACAGGCATGGGAAAGCCCGGATAACCTCAGTCAAATCTGCTCTCTCTCTCCCTGGCAAATGATGTAACAAAGCATCCAGATTACCGAGTGTCTCAGAGTTTCTTAACCGACCTTGTAACAATGCTGGGTCAACAGCAGGCAAACCGTCTTCTTCCTCATCCGCAACCGAATGAGGAGAAGTGATCACCGACGCTCTACTTGTTAGCCACGCAGCATGAACACCATCCACCTTCGACTGTGCATCAGGTGAAGAGGACGCACGATCATGATACGTTTTAACAAGTTAACATGACACAGTTGAGTAGATTTCCTCCGCAGAGGAGTGGAAATCGTATAGTTCAAGTCAGACATTTTCTTGACTACAGTATAAGGACCTGAAAATTTGGCTTGGAATGGAGCCTATGATTGGCAACAATGCCAACACACGATCGCCAGGGCTGAAAACCCTCAGCTCTGTGCGCCTGTCATAAAGTTTCTTTATCTTACTTTGGGCACACTAACTTTTCTCTAGCTAGCTCTGCAGCTGCATAAAGTCGACGCCGGAAACCATTGACATAGTCTAGCAGGTTACGAGGAGCTTCAACACCTTTCCACTGGTCACTCAAAATGGCTAAAGGCCCCCGTACAGTGTGGCCAAAAACCAAGTAATTTGGGCTAAACCCAGTGCTCTCCTGTGTAACCTCCCTGGCTGCAAGCATCAACCAAGGCAAACCTTCCTCCCAATCCCCCTCCATTTGTGTGCAATAGGCACGCAGCAATGACTTCAATGTCTGATGGAACCGCTCCAATGCACCTTGACTCTGCGCATGATAAGCAGAGGCCAGGTTGTGCTTGACATTAAGCTGCTTCAGTACCTGTGAGAAGAGGTGAGAGGTGAAGTTGCTTCCCCTGTCACTCTGGATGACCTTGGGAATGCCAAAAATAGAAATGAACTGTGACAAGGCTTTCACAACTGACCTCGCTGTAATAGTGCGTAATGGATATGCTGCAGGGTAACGAGTAGTTTGACACATTACAGTGAGAAGATATACTGCACCAGATTTCGAGCGAGGAAGTGGGCCCACACAGTCAATGATCAAATGTTCAAAGGGTTTACTGATAGCTGGAATTGGCAACAGAGGAGCAGGTTTGAGGATCTGATTTGGTTTACTTGTTAACTGGCATGTGTGGCAAGTCTTGAGATGCGTCGCCACATCTCTCTTCAAACAAGACACCAAGATGCCCTGACCCCTCATGTGCCAATTTCAAGACAGACTCACGAAAGTTAGCTGGCAACACAATTTGGAGAATGGGATCACCCACAAAACCCTCGCCATGTGGGACCCACTTCCTTACCAGCAACCCATCCTGAAGGAAGTAGCCACGGGCGCTGCTCTCCATCTCCGCATCAGTAACCACCTGATCCAGCAGACATTTGAGTGAGAGATCAGCCTGCTGCTCCACCCTCACGTCATCCTGTGAGACTGACAAAGGGAAATCAGCTAAGGAAAACATTGGTCCTGAAAGTAAATTTTTGTTTTTTCCTATGGTACTTGCATTTTCATCAGACTGTGCACGCGCCATAGCACGTGTCACTGCACAAGCTGTGAACACTTCAGGAAACTCAGTTTCATTTTCATCAGGTTGACTTCTTACCAATGGCACTGAATCGACTATTAAAGGTGGTGGTACATCCGCCCACACACGTGCCCCAGCCAAACCATTACCCAGGATGACATTTACCCCTGCCACAGGTAAAGCGGGACGCACGGCCACGCCTGTCAGACCCTGGAAGAAATCGGAGTATAGCATGACGTTGTGAACAGGCACATGGAGGACAGTTAAACCCCTCCCTAAAACAGGAATAGAGGACACGGTAGCACTTTCTGCATTAAATGGCAACACTGATGCTTCAATAAACGTGTCAAAAGCTGCTGTGTCACACAATATTGTTACTGGCACCTTGACATTGCTTCCTACCAGTGACACAAAACCCTCACTGACAAACGGCCTATAGGATGCATCAACCTCAAGAATTTGACATGACCCATTGACTTCCCTGACCTGTACCTCCCCCATGCTTGGTGCAGGCACAGCCATAGCCGCACCTTTTGCAGGGAAAGAGGTAGACTTTGACGTCTTCGCTTTTAGAGCGTAACAATCAATTTTCCAGTGCCCCTTGTGACAGAAGTTGCATATTTTCTCCTCACGTGTGCCATGCTCAGGTTTCACCTCCAACACCGCCATGCCTGAACCACCAGGAGAGCCATTTTTGCCACGTGCGCCCTCACCACCATCATTACCAGCACGAGGCTGGCCAAAGGAGCGCCGATCTCCATTAGAGCGCTTGTGCGTCAGCACATACTCGTCTGCCAAAGCAGCCGCTTCGGCAGCAGTTTCAACTCTCCGGTCACTGATGTGGTTGGCAATGTGCTCAGGCAAGGTGTTCTTAAACTGCTCAAGGACTATCAGGTTACACAACCCATCGTAATCCCCCACATCTAGTGCGGCACACCAGCGAGCAAAATAGCATGACAAGTCACGTGTAAACTCTAGATGAGTCTTGTTGTCAGTTTTCCGCCATGTGCGGAAGCGCTTGTGGTAGGCTTCTGGAACGAGTTCGAACGCCTTTAGCACCGCTGACTTAACCTTGGAATAACTTTCCAAATTGGAACAAACGTTCCCTCCTTGCCAATTTAGGACAGGTGGAACAGGTGCACCTACAGGAGCGATGTTCCCCCTACTTAAACTGCCTAACCAAAAACCAAACTACCATAACTTGCCCTAGTCTTCAGTGGGCCTCCCGAGTTCCCCTGCCAACACTGGGCATCTCAGGGGTACCACCCTATCCCAGCTTGTGTGGGACAGCAATCTATTAAACCCAAAACACAAACAAAAATCAAACAAACAGATCCCATATGGGGAAACGCCGCTGACCTACAAGGGTGGGGAACACCTCCCCTCAGATTGTCTAGACTCACCTGCAACACCTGCCCTAATTACCACCATAAGTGGCAACTAATTGACAGCACAAAACAAAATTTAAATAATTGTATTTAACCAAACTGATAAATCAATTACTCAAAATTGTTAACAAAACAAAATGTTAATTAAACAAATTGCTCCTCAAATTACTCAAAACAAGTGTAATTCAAACAAATTGTTACTCCAATGATTCAAAACAAATTGTTACTCAATTAGTTAATTAGTTACTCAAAACAATTGTTACTCAAACACCACCATGCACCTCCTCAACAATGCTGTGACTAAAGTTGCCAATGTAGGCCTCAAACAATACAGGAAAGTACTTTTACCTGTTCGCAGAGTCACAGCCAACCCGAGTTGCTTTAAGTGGCCGCGAGCCCCCAATCTGTCATAACCCGGCCCGTTGGGACATGACAAATTGAGGAGGACACAGAGCAGTGTTCAAAATAACAATAATTTATTTGTAAGAGATAACTAATAATACTTAATATAAAGAATAATGCTTACAGAATGTATGAGATGTGGAAGTCAGTAAGATCAGTGGTGTCAGTGTGGATGTGTGGTTAATATGGTGATGGTGAAGGTGTGTTGTAGTGTGCAAATCAAACAGTGAGGAGCAACAAACAGAAAGGTGCTGTCATCTGGAGTGGGACCAAGAGAATGGCTGGCAAGCCCTCTTTTATAGGGTTTCAGGAGCACTGATCAGGTGCTCCTAATGCACCTAATGAGTTGTCTCAAGTGGGCTGACGCCCACATGATCTGTGGGAGAAACACACAGACAGGGCAGTACACCATATAAACAGCATAGGCCCTGCAGGCCAGGCCAAGGGGCCGTGACAACACACACACACAAATGACAGGCAATCAGACAATTTACAGCTGTTGTTTGCAGCGTTAGCAGGCAGCAGCTAGCTTGGCTAATGTAGTTCCTGTGAGGGCCACATAACTTTCCCCTTCTCTGATGGGGGCCGGGGTCAGTTTGTAACAGAAAAAGTGTGACGATCGCAAGGGTTTCCTAAACGTAAACATTTATTGTTTTCCAGAAAGCCACACATAACCAAATATTAATAACCAGTGCACGTACTGTACATGCAGCACTAAAGGGCTGCATAGTGCATGTACTGTACATGCAGCAGTGCCAGGCTTTCCTGCACAATGTTGTTGGCATGGCGCTGCGCCATGCTTGAAATAAATCGCGCCATGCCAAGCTGTTTTTTTTTTTTTTTTTGAGGGGCCTAGTGAATCATGGAGTGTGTGTGATATGAAATGTCCAGTACCTCCCCAGTGCCTCCCCAAGTGCCACCCCAGTGTCTGCCCTGCAGTGCCCAGTGTCTGAAAAGTGCCTCCCCAGTGTCTCCCCAGTGCCTCCCCAATGTCTCCCAGTGCCTCCCCAGTGTCTCCCCAGTGCCTCCCCAGTGTCTCCCCAGTGCCTCCCAGTGTCCCCCTGAGTGCCTCCCCAGTGCCTCCTCAGTGTCTCCCCAGTGCCTCCCTGAGTGCCTCCCCAGTGTCTCCCCAGTGCCTCCCCAGGGCCTCCCCAGTGCCTCCCAGTGTCCCCCTGAGTGCCTCCCCAGTGCCTCCCCAGTGTCCCCCTGGCACACTTTTCAGCTATGTCATTCTTTTTTTTCTCTGCATTTCCCCCCCCAGCAGTCTTCCGGGTGCTTCAAAACGCCACTGAGCAACTTTCACTGAAATTAAATGCGGGGGGGGCGGGGCTATCGCTCCGGTTCGGTCTCTATCCTTTCACCCTAACCCTAAAGCTAAATTCCAATACCCAAAATCTCGGCCACTCGCTCACTCCCACTCGGTCACTCGGGGTCATTCCAGCGTGACCCGGAAATGGTTAACGTTCCATTTGTTAAAGTGCTCCATCGAGGAGGAGAGTGGAGTCGAGTGGAGGAGCCGAGTGGGCTCTCCGAGACCGCATAGAGCGAGTGTACATCAGGTGCAGGCTCGGTGGGGTATTTTGTCTCCTCGCAGCGGATTTCCGCATCACGTGTACATGTTTTTTTTCCTTCTCCAGTGACATAAGTCCGCCTCCTCCACATGTGGCACAGAAAACACTGATGAAACCCGATACTGTGCACCCCCCCCCCCCCCCCCCCATCCACTAGCTGCCGGCCGGCTGACTGGCTGAAGTCGCCGACCCAACGGCCAACACACACATGCACGCACTGTTCAACTGTTTGTTGAAGAGACACATTTTCGCTGAATGAATAGAGCTTCAGAATGATAAAGTAGCCTATCTAGCCTACTTATGTGAAAGTGAAAGGACCACAACAAGCCACTGGCTTTATTGCGTTGTGTGATATAAGCATAATAAAAGTAGGATATATAAATTAGGCCGGCTATATTGTGCGCACCTCAAAAGCTATAGTTAATTTATCTCTGTGCATGCCTGAATGCACAGACTGCTATGAATGACGGTGACAAAAATGAAAAATGTATTTATTTATATGTGGACTGAACTGAATATATGTAAGTCAGAGAGACTATACCTAATTCCTGTTATAGTGTCCGTTATTTGCAAAGACCGCGGAGGAGGACTGACTGTCGGAGGAGGGGGGGGGTGATTTATACGTGTGCGCATCCTGGCGCTTATTCACTATTTCAGGAATAAATGCCTTGCCTTGCACATGTTACCAATACATACACATTGGCCTCGGACCCTCGGTTACATGTATAAAATTATGAATTGTCTATTCTGTAGACTGTACGGCTCTGTTCGGACTGAGTTCCAGTGATCCAGCTGTGTGACACCACTTTTGCTTTGGCAACGTATGTTTTCTCATGCCAATAAAGCCCTTTGAATTGAATTGAATTGATACACGTCATTAGTGATCGCGGAATGTGCCGTCGCTTTGAAATGACAGCGTAGTACATTCCGATTCCAGAGGAAAATTCGACCACCACTCTGTCCTCGCATAGAATCCTCTCCTCCTCCTCTCCTCCTCGCTGG
This sequence comes from Protomyctophum parallelum, assembly GCF_964188405.1. Classification (NCBI taxonomy): domain Eukaryota; kingdom Metazoa; phylum Chordata; class Actinopteri; order Myctophiformes; family Myctophidae; genus Protomyctophum; species Protomyctophum parallelum. The sequence goes on from NC_139704.1 coordinate 27,494,295, forward strand.
GGGCGGAGCCGAGGAGCGAGTGGAGGACACGAGGAGAGTGAGCGAGTGTGAAAGTTGCGGTATTGGAATTTAGCTTAAGGACCACTATCTGTACCAAGTTGGACCTTGCACATGTAAACAGAGCTGCTACCTTTAAACAGAGCTTAAATCTGAGTTTTCTGGGCTCCCGCTGGCCAAGTGGTCCAGACGCATGCCACAGGCTTTGGCCTGACAGCGTATCGCGTGTTCGAGTCCCGTTCATGACTACCTTTGCTGCATGTCTCTCTCTTTCTCAAGGTCAAGGTAAACTTTATTGTCCACAAGGGAGATTTGTCTTGGGCTTTCACCCCAGCTACAGCCACACATAAAACATCAATGACAACAAAAATACATTACAGAGGAAGACACAACATTACACATGATGCGGATAATCTAGCCTCACACAGTTACTGCTGTTTCAGAGCCTCGTTCAACATCTTAGTTGATGCTGGTACAAATGATTTTTTCTGATGTACTTCCACTTTGGTTCTTTGTATCTTCTCCCAGAGGGCAGAAGTACAAACTCGCCAAACTCTTTCCTGTCTATCTTCACTTGATACCATCAATAAAGGCAGAAAAGCCAAAAATATTTGTTTTCTTCTGTATACCATTTAAATAGTCCCGAGAATAAATGCTGCCATTTGTCCCAAAGTGACTGCAAAATAATTGCTGCCATTTGTTTAAAAAAACAAACATGTATATAACGATGCAATGTGAGATAGAGCTCCGTTTACAAAATGCCCTCCAACTGTTTTTATTGTATTGTGACACTTGCTTTGGCAATGTAAACGTTTGTTTTCTTATGCCAATAAAGCTCCTTTGAATTGTATAGCTTCAGCTGAATAGCTTAAATACTTGGCACAGTGGTCAGACTGGTCACATTAAACTCAGTCTCATGACTAAGCCACAGGGAAGAAAAGAAAATCGTTTCCGAGAAAACTTGTGTTCAACTGCAACGCGCCGCCGCCACCGCCAGCAACGCAGACAGTCCCTGTGAGCACACTGCAAGCGTCAGGAGCGTGAAGTTGAAGCTGAAGTTTTCTTCTTCGTGGGGTTTTGGTGGTGGATGGAAAATAAGCTCCACCTCCGCGCCCGACGGACGCGACGGACAGACTCAAATGGACGCGACGGCCAGACTCAAATGGAAGCCGCGCACAAGCGTGAAAATGAAGCGCGTCACCCGGCAGTGATAGGCACTAGCCAATGGAACAGATGCAGCCTGCAGCCCATCCACTGGGAGGAGTTTCACTTGTAGTTGTCTTCTTTCACGGAGTCAAACGCCCCCCCCCCCCCCTGGGACGGATTTGTAAAGCCATGTCGAGGGATAAAGGCAGACTGGGCATTGGGCACCTCGAAGTAACATTCTGTCCAAATTGTTAACAAAACATTGAAAAATCGTCTGAAGAAATAAAGTAAAGCATTGGTTCTCATGTTTGCTTCAGATCACCCCTGTAATATTTTCATCCATGGCACCCCTGGCTGAATTACATTGTCATTTACTGTAACCCTGAGCCATGACATTGAAAATAACTTTATACTTTATAAAATAGCCCGTTCTCTTCAGCCTCCACAGCCCTCCTCATCAACATCATCATCACCCTCCTTCTCCGTGGTGGTCTAGTGGTTAGGATTCGGCGCTCTCACCGCCGCGGCCCGGGTTCGATTCCCGGTCAGGGAACACTGTTTTATGATGAATTCCTGTTCTGTTCTTTAACTATAGAAGTGTCTATTTGTACGTCTCTAAATGTTTTGATGAATTGAACAATGTGGACCCTGTTGTAAACAAGTGTAATGCTTAATTGGTTCGTCCACTCACAGTTAACAGTCTTTGTATTGAGTTTGTGCTTGAAATGTATTGTAATTCTGCAAACTGTTAATAAATATTTAAATCAATCAATCAAAAATCTCCTTCTCCTTCTCACCGCCGGGTGACACACTTCATTTTTATGCTTGTCGGCAGCTTACATCTGACGCGGAGGAGAGCGTCAGATGTAAGCTGACCGTCGCGCAAGTCGTTGGCAAAAACAAAACTAGTTTTAAAACTCTTTGGCCGGGAGGCGAACCCGGGTTGCCCATTCCAAAGGCATGTACGTTAACCAGTCGACTAGACAGTCATGACTCCATAGCCAAGTAGCAACGCAGCACCATATAGCCTACACTAGAATGCGCCTGTGTTGTCTGTGTCAACATTTTGTCACTCAATTGTCCCTCTCATGCCCACTTCGCCAACCAAGAAATAGAGGACTACAGGCCATTAAATAGGCTTCCGTGTGCGTCTCCTCTAGGGACCGCCCAAAGCCCCGGAACGATTTAAAGTGAGACCTGACGCGACGTCCAACTGACGCCTTCACGCCTACAGTGTATTCACAGCCAGTGTGTGTGTGTGTGTGTGTGTGTGTGTGTGTGTGTGTGTGTGTTTTATGCATGCTTGTGTTACCTGTCAGGAGATATTTTCAGGTGTTTGTTGAGCAGCCCCATCAAGAGCTTAGAGTATTTTAGGTTCATTGGTTCATCGATCCTGCCAACACATTGGAGGGTGCATTGGGCACAGGGGCCTCCCTTTCCTCCAAACATAATCATCTGGTCAGGCAGGATGTGCACAGCAATGTACTAAAATTTAAATTATTAGGAGGAACGGAGTGTCAACAGTGTGTTATGATGAATTGAACATGGTGGACCCTATTGTAAACAAGTGTAGGCTAATGCTTTATGGTGTTCACATAGTTAACAGTTTTGTATGAGTTGTGCTTGAAATGTAGGCTACTGTAATTCTCCAATCTGTTAATAAATACTTAAATCAATTAATAATACTGTTGTTTTGAGTAGGCTATCGTGTCCAAAGACAAAGAGTGGATTGAATTGAATAATTATCATATTTCCAAAAAATAAATCAAACATCTAAGATCAGCTAACAGACAGAATTAAGAAATTATATATGGGATAGTTGACTGATGAAACCTTTGGCGTTTATGTCGTATGAGTATGACAACTGAACTGGCAACTGCACTGGCGATTTTAGCCGCAACTCTAGATTGGGATGAATCTAGAGTTGCAATACCCTCCATAATCCATTGATCCCACTCATCCAATTTGGTTTGCGATCTGCTTGTCTTAAACAACGTTAAACTCAACATTACAGCTGTAGTCCAACCTTGAATTATCCTCTTCCAATCTGCCGAGCTTGTTTTTCATAAAAATCCACCGTAGACATGTTATGAGCTACTTTCTTTCAAGAAATTCTGTGCAGGTGATTATTTTTCTACAGTAAGTGTTGAAGTTTGGAAGCACTCGTTTTGTTAACGGGTCGCCCTGCTGCCTCCAGCATTATGTGCAAATTCGAAACAGGTGGAATGGAACGCATGGCCGTTCAGTGACATACGACGAGTGCTTCCAAACTCCAGCACTTGGAAAAATAATCACCTGCAGAGGATGTCTTGACAGAAAGTAGATCGCCTGAACATAATTTTTTAATGTGGCTAGCGATTTAGGGGCTGGAGCCAGGCTATGGCTTGGCTGCACGCACCTGGGTCGAGTGCAAGCAGCACGCACACGCACGCGCGCGCGCAAACACACACACACACACACACACACACACACACGGAGGCGAGTGGTGGACCTTGGAATAGCCTGCACTCAAAAACGTTTTTATGTTAAATTAAATTATCATGGATAAATGAACGTTTTATTGATTAAAATAAACCCTAAAAGAAGAGAAACAGACAGACAGACAGACAGACGGACAGACAGATAGAAAGTGTAAACAAGTGTAGGCCTAATGCTTTATGTTTATGGTGTCGTCCACCATATTGAGTTGTAGGCTACTTGAAATATACTGTAGGCCTAATTCTGCAAACTGTTAATCAATCAGATATAGATAGATAGATACATAGATAGATAGATAGATAGATAGATAGATCAGTGCCATTTGTAGCATGTGGTGCCACCTATGGGTGTAAGGGAAATAGCTTTTGGCTTTGCCTCTATGTGTTAGAGGCCCCTCAGTGAATAATTAAATGAGTCCCACCTGCACAATTGGGAAGTCAATTTCGTAGCCAATGGGAAATGGCATATGAAAAATCTGGCTGAAGATTTTGATGACTTGAACCCAGAGAGAATATACAGAGTTGCACGACCTCAAAAAAATATATATACATACAATCTGTAGTAGCAGCAAACGGAAAACAGATAGTGGCCTCATATTGGCCTGCACTTTAGAACCACAAGGAAAAACACAACAAATCAGTTTTTCAGTTCCTTCTTTTTAATGTGTTAACCTGTCATCTCATAAATCTGTTACACTTCTGAAACAAAATATAGGCAATTATACAGTATGTAAAACAAACTGATTTTTATTTTACAATATATACATTTTATAACGTGTGCATTGCAATATGAAAATGAATGATGGTACTGTTGTAAGCAACATAAAAAAAGACCTACTGCATAGTGTTATTTTAAATTCTGGGACCAGACTCGTGCCAATAGCATTTGGAAATAATTCAGCTTGTTTTATTCTGCTTCGAGGAGCTACTAGAAAGACCGGTTTCCCCCAGGATCATACAGTGTATGAAAGTTTAGACCAGTGGTTTTCAACCGTTTCTGCATCAGGTCCTACTGGTCGTTCGTAGCCCACCCATCTGCCCACGTTGAGAATCACTGGTTTAGGCAACCTCAAAGTATCTGATCATTCAGCATACTCTTACGTTACCAACTCCATATTTACCTCTCCCCCCCCCCCCCCCCCCCGGGAAACACTACCTGGGACTATACTATAGAAACAGGTTACATTTTGGCAAACAGGCCGATGGGAGGCCATGTTGATACCTGCAATATGAAATTGTAGTTTCCATATCTGTTGAGCTTAGGTGCCAACATGGTGTCCGTTAGTGCAGTCTGTGCATTTCTGTGGGTTTTGTTCAGAGTATACAACAGACATTTTAATGTGAATCAGAGTAGTGTTTACACTAAACCTACTGTATACACCTCTTATTGTGTGTACTTTATGAGACAGCTCACCATTTCAGATCTTATTTAATCTAAGACATTGCACAAGGTACGACACCAATCTAAATTTGGCCATTAAAATTTCAGACAAGGCCATTTAGATTTAGAAAAAAATGTAACATTCATAGTATGTTTTCCTTAACATCATGCTACCCAGCCCCAACACAAGGAATGTTTCTTAGTAAATCTCCATTGGACAGGTTATTGGCAAGGTCATAGAGAGCTGCGATGATCAGTCAACGGGAAGCTAATCCATTTTTAGGAGTATGCCGCTTTTCCTCAGGTTTCCCACATATTAGCTCATATACTGTATGAATCTCCAAACCAGATTTCTTTGGGGGGAGGGGAAGAGGAGGGGGAGGGGGGGACAACTGAATGCTGAACACTAGAGCTGGAAACATGTCACAGCCATACTCAATGTTATGGCTTCCCTTAAAGACATTTGCTCTATTGAACAGCATCTCAGAGATGTCGGCCACACTCCAGATAATTTACAGCACACCAAGCCGATACACAGGATGCTATTGCAGGTGACAATGGACAAACAAGGTGCCACTTTGAAAAATGGAAACACTTGTGCACAATGTGCACATGATGGGTCAATCAGGGACTGGAGGGACAATGACTCAAGGTTTTTGAGTGAACTACTAAAATATCATTATGTTGGGTCTCTACTGTATAAAGATCATTATGTTGGGTCTCTACTGAGACAAGCCAGACCAAATGCACAACTGACCAAAGCCCAAAGTGCTGCTGCAGCAATTGTTAACATGCAAATGATTAATCATTAACAGGAAGTTAATCCAATTTTAGTGATCACTTGGTTACATGTGAATTGTACCTTAAGGCATCTAGTTTGCTGTTGTTCAACAATACAAATTATTGCAAATGACAGCAAGACATGTAAGTCTTCTGCCTGTACTTTGAAGAGAATGTTAGAATAGTATAGAGTAGAGTTCTGTGACATTTGACTCTTTTGACTTGTGTGCTTTTGGCTTTGGCATCTGTAACTATGAACATGTAGAATGTTAAGCCATTGTAGTCTTTTTCTTCTTTGTTCTTTGTAATTTTATAGTAAATCAAAAAATTATTGTATTGTTAATATAATTGTATTATCTACTTGACTATGGCAAGAACAGGTTGTGGCAATCCTGCAATTAAGATGAACCTGCATTGTGAGTAAAAAAGTGAGTAAAAAAAAACAATTATGGCAAAAACACCAGTCAGTACGAGGGTCGATTAATTTCGACGAAGTGGACTTTAACAAATTAAATTACTTGTTCATCTACTTTGATTATTCAAATGCTTAGGTGTAAATGTTTCTCTTTGAAACACAACTGAACTCAAAATAGCAATTTTAGATGGCTTCTCTGTGTCCTGAGCTGAAGACTGATCGACCCCTGTTCCAACAGTAGCGTTCAACTGTTTGACATTTAATCCCTTGCTAGTTTGCAGCCAGCCAATAGGGAACAAAGGGCACAACATACTGTATAGGGAACAATACTACAACTTCTTGGGTGGCACAGTGACTGCTTTCTCAAGTACAGCATGATTAAAACCAATTGTGTTTGGATTCACAGAGCCGAAATAATGTTCCTTCAAGGTTATGAGTTCTTGGCAAAATAGGAGTCTGCATAAACACCTTGGATTGAGACAGGCTCTAGCATCCCTATTGTGTGTCAAACACTGGGTGAAAATCCAAAAGCTTAAAATGCATTGCGTTGTAGTTCGTCAATGCAAAAAAAAAAAAGGAGCGGACCTAGTCTAGAGCCCTGGGGACTATGGCCAACTAAGCATGTAGGGTTTAAGTGGTTAAAGGTGAATTTAAGGCAGCCAAGGAATATATACTGTATACACAATGGGTTCATCACAAGTTGCAGATAGGTAAATAGAGTAGTTTAAAATGTTGAGCTAAGCAACTTTACGCTTAAGTTTACACGACACGCTACAACTTTAGCACTGGCACAACTGTGATAACCTATTAAGAGCTTGAATCCAATGTGTACAGGTATTCCCCCAAATGTGCCTGCCTTGTGGGCTATGGGAACATTCCTATCAATTATAATACATCCTTTGTAATCTTAGTTATTATATTATCTCATTAATGGTCAGCTATAGTGTTCATGTCCTCTGAAGAGACCTTGTGTCACAGCTTGTAAAGACTTGCAAGTATTATGTCAACTGTCATACATACAGTACAGCACAGTGCATGCCTAGCTAGCATAACGGTATGCATGGTTGTAGTGTTAAATCTCACACAGGACTCAGACATTGAAAAGTCACAGTTGAGATGATTAAGCTAAAACTCTAAAATACACACAAAATGGCTTGCAGATTTCAACATAAGATGGTGGGGTTTACTACATCATAACTTACGTGTAGCTGAACCATGTTGAAGAAATAAGCACTGTTCGTGATTTCTTACTAAAGTAGGCAAGTTTTCAATCATAGAATAATAGTATACAAGAATTACTTCTGTGCATTTGCTCCGTGGTGTAGTGCAACATATTCTGTGTTGCCCTAGTGTAAAAAAACAAAACAAACTGGTATTCAACATAGGCCAAAACAACTGAAAACATGGGCAGAACAATAAATGAGAGCCACAATTCGAAATCTGAGCAAAGTAGTTAAATAATTGATGAATAAATTATGTAAATTGTAGCATTTACATCCATTTTAGTTATCTTGTCAAGCGTGACAATTTACATTTACAACTGTCACTTTTCAAAGGTCTGTCCTGTACAGTACACAATGCATATGTATGCAAATATTTTAAGTCTACACACATACTGTGCATAAACCCAAGGTCATATATTATGACATCACATATGTATACCAAATACCTTTTTTTCTCTGTGCAATTCTTTTTAACACCAGTGGTTCCATAGTATTAAAATTGTTAAAAAACTAATGATGGGAAAGTGAAAGAAGCATTTGAATAAAAGGAAGCATAAAACAAATAATTGAAATTTTTGAAAACATTGATCATGATGTCAAACTATGAGACAAACATAAATAGAAACATCATCCATCGCTCTGAACAACAAAAATGACAAAAACATCCAGGAAGTGAAAAATGTCTACACAGTAAAGTCCTGAATGTTAATTTAACAAATGTAACCAAATAGACCTGTAAAGGATCTATCTGGGTTCGATTTGTAAACTCTTGGGAGTTACAAATGGATAAACAAACACTGACGATTTTACTGTGTATACGAACGATAACAATGATGCATGAATGAAAATGACCCAATCAGTGCCTCTTCCTGTGTTTGCTCCGTCCAATCCTGAGCCTCTGGAACACTTTTACAATATTATCGGCATTGTATTACTGCAAATGTTCACCTGAGGAGATTGTTGGGTGGACAGAGTAGAGTGGGGTGGGGGTACCGTGGCACGTTCCTGACCCTCATTATGTGACTGTGGATGCAAGGAAGTTAATTCATTGCGCCCCCCCCACCCCGTCTCTCACCACCACCAATGATGATGTCACCCCAGATCCCCATTCTTGTCTGTTCATCTATCTGTCTCGTCTGTCTCACAGAACAACCTATACACAACTCTATCTACACAACCAGGCATTAGGGTTTCTCTGTCGAGAGAAAAAAAAAAAAAACTACATTTATATTTACAGCAATTAAATAAAGGTCAATTAAGCACTTGTGTGGTGTCAGGGATGAGAGCTCAATGCTTACGGGAGTGGCAAAGCTTTTTTTTGTGTGTGTTTAAGTTTTTTTAGTTTTTCTTCATTTAAAAAATAAAAATAAAATAAAAAAATAAAAAGTAATCCTGGTTGTCTTAGTTACATCATGCTGCAATAAATAAAAGTGAGGTTAAAACAAAACAAAGGAGTAAGTAAGGGAAGAAGGACGTGAAAGGCTTGTTTTTCCTCTGTAGGATGGCTCTTCTGTGAAGCTATAGCAGTAGTAGTAGTAGCGGTAGTAGTACTAGGAGGAGCAGTGTGTTCATGTCGATCTTGGGTTCCCATGATGCAGTGGGGTATGTAGCAAGGTAAGTAGAGGGTATGACTGAATAGGGACAAGTTTCGTTGGCACCCTACTGTCAGATTTAGCCATCACAACACTGGCTGACGGGCAGAACATTCCCATGTTGATTTGCGTTGACAAACTAGACCGTTAAGTGGCATCCATGTAAATGTTCCAAGTAAGCGGTTATTCCTTGTGTCCATCACTCCTGCACATAAACTCAGCTAAGTAACCAGGTCTAACCAGTGCTGTAACATGCTGACCTGTGTTACATTAGGCCCGACTAACCACTACTCTGTGTCGCTAATTTCGAATTGGCTGAAACAGAAACTGTGGCAACTTTACCCTCTTCCCAGTGGGACTGCTAATTCTCCAGTTGTGTTGCCGGAAGGCAATTCAAAGACAGGCGGTACTTGGTGAATGTTTGGGTAGAAAGAGGGTGTTTGGGCTTGCCAGTTGCGGTAGCCAGAAGAGGAGCTGCATTGCCGGTAGGCTGGAGAGTTAAGTGTGAACCGTGTCTCTCAGTAGCTGTTTTCATGGCCAGCCAGTATGTAGAGGTTGCTGTGGGCGGTAGGGTTGTCTGTTGGCCTGCTCTCCAGCACCACCACCCTGGAATAACAGGTGCACGCACGCACACACACACCCCAATGCACATGTGTGCGCGCGCGCACACACACACACACACACACACACACACACACACACACACACACACACACACACACACACACACACACACACACACACACACACACACACACACACACACACACACACACACACACACACACACACACACACACACACACACACACACACACACACATTAACTAATCTAACTTTGTTCACTGCCCTCCTCTGACATTTCGTTTATTTTGTCAGTACATAGTGAAAGAAGAGCAGGAAACGTAGGAAACAGAAGGGTAGCAGCATAGCCAGAGCCAGGATTTATACATACTATACGCTCCCCTGTTCCCACATAGCTTCAGCAACGGCTGCAGAGGACAGGAGAGAACTTTGGAAGATGTCGTCACATTAAGCCTTTTACAACAAACGGGGAGGCTCTGCAGCATCTGGGCACCGTGCCTACTTGAGGACATCAAGGCCCTGACAGATAGAAAGCATCAAATGCTCGCACCAAGAAATGCACCCGTTGTATTTAACAGCTATAGTGAAACTGGAGGTGTCACGTGGTGATGCATCAAAACCTGTTGACTCTCACCGTAGCTTGGTTCTCTTTTCGAGCATCGAGGGGCATTGAACACCAACATACAATGTGTATAATGGCATGGTTTTCACTTTGTTTGACCATCCAAAATTATTATTCTTTTGAATAAAAGTCAATATATTATGAAATAGATGGTCTGCACATATCCTGAAAACAATTTGTCTCGACTTATCCGTGAACTGTACACTGCCGCATGTTCCTTTGCACGTATGATCTGGTGAGGTCAGTGCTTCAATTGACAACAATATGGATGGGGAGAATGACATACAAAAGTTCTCTGTTCTATACAACAGCAAACTTGCAGAATATAAAGACAGGGATGCTCTGATGCTTCAAATTCTCCAGCCTTTGATGTGGCCTCACTAGACACACGGAACTGATGCTTTCTATCCGTCAGTCTTTGCATGTCATTTGTATGTATTTATATGCAATAACTTAGGTATAAAGTGTCATGTTAGTTCAAAATAAGAGTTAAGATATAACTTAAAAAGTGCTAATGCAGTGAAAAAAATCTCCCTACCCAACTGGGCTTTAGTTCCCACCCGCCGGACACCCACTGCACCATGGAGGAATCCACGGTAGTGGGCAGGAACGTTAGCCCTGTACCACCCAGTATCACCAGAATGCCCCACACAAATACTGTCGGTCCACCCCACATACCATTCCTTAACACCTTTTGGTGTTAGCATTATGTTATGCTTTAGCTATTGAAAAATAGCAGATCTACAAGCTCTATGAGCTTGTAGGTCTGCTATTTTTGAAAAACCGAAGAACGACTGACATAGAAACATAGCTTTTTCAGAAAACCGTCAGGATGTAGAAGACATTTTTAGAATGGGTTCAAATGGGTTAAACCTCAAGACTCCCAATAAAGAACCGCTCCCCCTTAAAGCAGACCTCCATCACCACCCGAGGGAAGAGAGAAAGAATGGGAGTTTGGGCTGGCTGTGCCCATGGAACAGGGAGTGTACCTGGGCTGAGTAAGGCCTCTGTTCTCAGCCCCTGTCTCTGTCATGGTATCGCTACAGTCCGAGCTTCTTCATTGACAAAACATCAGATAAGCATGTTAACAGACACTGTGCACGTGTGTATGTGAGATTCTGAGAGATCATCATGGTATACAAGATTTTAATCAAATATGGTACATTTATTTTGTGTGCGAGTTATGAAATGTTTGTTAGTGTGTGTGTGTGTGTGTGTGCAATGCATGTGAATGCTTGGATACAACATTGTGTGTGTGTGTGTGTGTGTGTTAGGGTTTAATCCCGGGATCTCCGGGTACAGCACACGTAGCCTACTTTCCCACCCGGGAAATGGCTTCGGGACCCGTCGTCCCGGAAGTTAATTTTTTCTTGTTAGAAATTACACTAAAGGAGTTTGCACACAGAGCGCGTTTTTTCCCCTGATCTGTGAGTGGTCAAATATCCAATCTGAACCCTCCCATCATTTTCAAACATGGTTGATATTTATATGGATCACGATAAGACACACTACTGTATAGAACAGTGCAGTGGAAGGGAGAAAACAGATGCAAGAGAGGGGACCAACACCCCACCCCACCCCAAGAATACGCTATAAAGTCCATATAGTTTACTTTAGATTAGAGAATCTAACTTTCCTGGTATTCCTTGCATGCATGCCAGCAACTAAAACCTGTGTAGCCGTTGAAACATAATGGCTTTGCAGTTTGCATTGATGAGAGACGTAGCTATAGCTATAGCTGCTACGTCTCTCATCAAATGCAGGGCAGCTGCAATCAATTTATTAAACGACCAATTCATTTATGCTCCGATGTACAGTGTTGCGTCCGGAATATATACCCTATTTAATGCCATATAAATTCAAGCCTGGATTATCTTTCGGCGCACGATGGTGCCGTGCAGATATTGCCAGATAACATTATGCGATGTAGCCTACAAGACCATCCTGAGCTCTGACACAATGAACCGGTAAGTCTCTCTCTCTCTCTCCAATATAGTGTGTGTTGCGTGCTCTGGCCGTGCTGACTATTTTCACACCCAATCTGACTTAGTACAAAAGGAGATGGGGACCCAGCACTGCTCAAAGGGTGAAAGACCATGTATACAGTATAGCTATGCGAAAGACGTGAGGTCAATTTATTTTCTTGTGCATTTCCCCATATTCACTCTGATATTCGTCCCGAAAACACGCGCTCATGTGGAAACAAGAGTGCATGAATAGCATAGGCCTAGCTAGGCCTATATACATTATTCATATTTTAATTTAATTGTATAGGTTCATATTTTGTTTTAAACAATAAAATATCACATAAATGCATTTTGCGTTTAATCTTTTTTTTTAATTGACGGGAATTCCCGGGTAGCCCGGGAAAAGGTCGGCAAATTCCCCGGATTTAAAATGAGCTAAATCCGGGAAAAATATCAAACCCTAGTGTGTGTGTGTGTGATGTGTTGTTCCTCACCTGTCTGATCCCAGTAGTCTGAAGATGCGTGTGCTATCAGAGATCTCCTGAGTGATCTGATGAATGAGAGAGAGACACATTAGTCCAACTTTAACCCATTAAGACCTGAGACCGATTCTACAAACGCCTTCTAAAATCAGTAGTTCTCACGCTTTCACGATTTTCAAAAATGTTCAAAAATAGCAGATGTACAAGCTCGCAGTGCAGCACGAAATGTGAGCTTGTATATTTGCTATTTTTGAATAGCCAACGCCTGGCCAGCCGGGGCGCCTGATGGAGGGGAAAGGAACTGGTGGGAATAACGTGTTCCTTCCGTCTGGGGAAACTCCCCTCTGTCAGGTGAAAAGAAGCAGCTTGGACTCCTCATGCATTGAAGAAAGCATGAGGTCAGTCTTCTGTCCTCCCCAGGTTGGCAGAGGAAGTGTAGCGCCCAGGATTAGAAAATTGACACTGTGTGAAAAATCGTGGGATAATTTTTTTTATATATAAAAAAATAGCCAAGGCAAAAATCTAAAATGACATGGAAGCTTTCCCGGTGTGAATGGTATAAAATGACAAACGGCCACAATGCATGGCTGAGGAAGGATGATACATCCTGAATGTTCTTGTGTGCACACAGACGGTCAAACTCACCTCATTTGTCTTGAAACTTCTTCCTTGCATCCCATGTCTCCAAAATGCTAGCACACTGTCTTGGAGACATACTGCAAACAGACACATGTCCACAACAGTATTAATGTTTATCAATGTCACTATTTCAAAATGGATTCAAATTGGTCCAACAAAAGACTATAATATAATATACTGCCGTTACAGTAGTTACAGGATTCTTTCCCCTTTTTTAATACAAGCGTATCTGTTTCATTGTCACATAGGGGCTGAAGTTTTGTGTCCTTACCTATGGCCTCAATCTGGAAGTTAAAGGTGAGCTCTGCAGACAGCTTCCTGCTGGACTTTAACCTGCCCTGAAGGTTGACTATCTTTATACACCCTAGAGGAGGGGGGGGGGGGGGGAAGAGAGAGAGAGAGAGAGAGAGAGAGAGAGAGAGAGAGAGAGAGAGAGAGAGAGAGAGAGAGAGAGACAGAGAGACAGAGAGACAGAGAGAGAGAGAGAGAGAGAGAGAGAGAGGGGGGGGGGGCAGGAGGAAATGTAGGAAGAGGGGAGAACATTGAGGTAAATCCGCTGAGGAATCACAGTACATTATGTACAGAGTATATGTACAGTGAGTGTGGTGTGTTACTCACTGTCAAGACACACTAGGATGGTGTCTCTCTCTAGCTGAGTGACGTGAATCACACATGTCTGTGGTGTGTCTGGAACGCGAGAGAGAAAGTTTGAAATAAATGATGTGTTAATCTAAAGACTGATGACAAACATATCCACCTCTGGCCTCCTGGATACTTTTTTTACTTTGTTAGTATACTTTTTACTCAAGTCAAATTATGAAACAGTATTTTTATATTGTGGTACAGCTACTTTCACCCAAGTAAAAAAAACAAAACACATCTGAGTACTTCCACCACTTCAATCCTCACCCTTACCAGCCTCGGTGAACCATGAGGAGGTGGCGTTTGGGTTGACGGTGCCAAAGCGCACCACCTGGTTGAGTTCTGTGCCTTTGCTGACGGCCACGCAGATCAGAGGGTACATCTGCTCCGGGACCACCAGCATCTCAAACACCTCCAGCGGGCACGGCAACGGGAAGTCTATGCTCTGTTTGGAGGAAGAGAGGGAGTGGTGGAGAGGCAGAGAGAGAGAGAAAGTGATTAGAGTAGATTAGATAGAGGGAGATGGAGGAGAGTGCTGTAGTTAATTAAATTGTAATGGATGGACGGTGCTTTAAGGACGATACTGGTGTTTTGGCATGTATAGCCCGTTGCCTGCGAGTTGTTTTACTACACTGTCAACTGTTTCAGTTTGGTACTTGTTTTTTCAACACTATTTACCTTAATAAGCATGAACTTCTGCATGGACTCCACCCATTCCAACAGGATGACACTGGATTGGAAGGCTCCACACAGATACTTATGGCCTGTGTACGGGTTACGCACTGCGTGAGAAACAAAATCAGTTGACAATCACATCCTCTGCTTTGTATGGATTGTTGTTTTGAGTTGAAGAAATCTCAAAACCACAATCCAAAATCTGGAAGTGAGTACATTCATGATTCAGCAGAGAGACTCACCTACGCAACACTTTTGGCATCCTTTAGTGTCTGGAATCTTATTGGACACTGTAAACTTCCTATACGACAGGCAGAGAAACATAAATGTCAAGACAATGAATTTCAGCTGAGGTTAATTACAAATGTATCAAAGTGGGTAATAATTTGTTTGAAAAATTAGCATTATTTGGATGACAAACTATTCCTCATTTCAAAACAACACGCTGTACTTCCAGTTATTTTATTTTCTCTTTCACCACCTCTTTCTCTCTTCATGTATGTCTTACTCCCTTTCTCTTCCCATCTTAACACTGACATCAGATCAGCAATATTGTCAACAGTCATGGTCCTATAATATCACATTGGTGTGTCAGGTGTGGTGATGTTGTCGCTACCTGGGAATCATCTTGTCAGGCAGTTTGTGTGTGGGAATGGATACTGGTAATTTCTGCATCTGTCTGGCATGTCCAAAGAGACCAGACAGACTGTGGGAGTACAGCTGGGAGGCCTTGCCTAGAAGAGAGGAGACATCAGGGTTCCAAAAACACCAACCTCCTCTAAAACAAAAGCATCAATTAATGCAACCACTAATAACTAATTTCTTACCAGATATAGAGAGGAGACAGTTGTTCATAACATACAGCCAGGTACACCGTCGAGGGAAGAGCTAAATACAAAAACAAACAAACACAGCAAATAAAGATGCCGATAGTGTATTGATCGCCCATCATTCAAAATGTGTTCATGCCACAGTTAAAACGTCTAGGAAACCGATGCCCTCCAAATGGTTGGCAAACCATTTTTAAGTCTCTAGGATGTAAAGCTTTTGACAGGTGCCCCAGTTGGAGTGCCCCAAAATACATAAGCAATGGCCTGACGGTCAAACTCACCGGTTCCATTGAGGTTTCATGAAGCTCATTGAGATTTAGTGTGTAGATCCCCTCTTCAGCACCAAATATTAAATACTGGTCTGAAACACACACACACACACAAACACGATTGGAAGATTAATCACCCAATAAGAAGTGATGTGTGATACAGCGAATGAGTGGTTTCTGGTTGGTTACCTCTTGTGTCAGGGTTGATCCAGGAAGTGGCACAGTGGATCTTCAGAGGGCACCCGTTGAAAACCTTGGAGAAACACGCCCCCATCTGGCGAGGAGAGAAGGTGGTCAGACACGGTACTGAACATTGTGCTGGTTTGCTTTCCATAGATGATTTTCCAAGCACATTTCAACTGCACCTTCAAGGTATACAGATTACAGTTATGACCAGCACCTGTACCAATCCTCTAGCTAGCAGTGCACCAACTCTTATTGAATGCATTCAGCTGTCCAGGAAACAGAACGTCTCCATTAAAATTCCCTGCTCATCCTGCATTGAAGTGTCCTTGAGCAAGACACTGAACTCCAAACTGCTCCTGGATGTTGGTGTTTTCAAGCATATTTTCCCCAGTTATATTTTGGCAAAATTGATTCAGGCTGTCCCCAAAGGTTCGGACAATCGCTTGTTACGTTGGCACTGGAACCTCAATGAATGACTCGAAAGTTATTTTTGTGTGTAGTTGTTTTTTTGTTTTGTATATTTCTTTACTGCAAAAAATATTATATGAGAATGTCCAGCAAAATGTCCGGCTAAAGCCCAACAAGGTTTTGCAATACAATAATCCAGATTCTGACACCAAATGAATGTACTCTGACATGCACTTCCTCTGCGTGCTGCTGCTGCGTTCGTGCAGCATGAAACTACACAGTGCTCTACATCTATGTGCAAACGAGAGTGTAGAGTAGGAGAGTAGCGACACGCTTTGATCTCACCACAAAGCGGGTGCCTATGGGCTATAGTTCCAAACATTAATCCTATGGCTGGAACTATCCTATTGAGATAGAATGAGCACTTCCGCATTCCATTGTTATAATGGGAGTCACTCTCTTACTATATTAGTCTGGTGCAAACTACCCTCGGATCACCAGGCTTTCCACCTACATGCAAACAGACCACGTCCCATAAGCTAGCTGGATAAACGTGTTGTAGTTTGAATCACATAACGTGCAATCGAAAATAGCTCACAAAAGCCACGTTACATGATCCAGCAGCTGTAAGTAATTTGTTGTATTGTCTACCTTGCTTTCTTTGGGCTGTGAAGAATGATCTTGCAAACGTTATCCCCCATCCATGAGGCCTAACTGTAGGCATTGGATATAATGCGCCATAAGCTTCATTAACTGATTATTTTTGACTTGCTCAGAGTTTCGTTTCATTCGTCCTTTTTTTCACCGATACATTATGCAATGTCGCCCCCCATAGGATCTTTAAGGAGTTGCAGCTTGGTTAAAATCACTCTGAATGGAAGGTTCAGTGCTCATTGCTCAAAGGTTAATTTTTTTATTTCATTAGTTCGGACGTCCGCTCGAAAATCCCTGCCGAAGCTCGAATCCTAAAAACATGTCTAGGGGACAGCCTTACAAATTATGATATCTGCCCAACTCTACTCTCCTTACTGTTGATTCACCCTGCCTTATTGCCTTTGTCTTCAGCCTATCAGAATGCTTGTTGCATTCCAAAATCACTATCTGCCTACAGTTAGTCAATATAGGACTTAGGCAGTTTCTTTTTATCACTTTTTTGAAAACCTTAGAATATGGCTTAGGCAATTCTGCGATGAGGCTGACAGTATGCAACACACATTGTGAGCTCCTAATGAGCTGAGTGAGTGAGTGAGTGAGAGAATGAGAGAGAGAGAGTGAGAGAGAGAGAGAGAGCGCAATAATACTCACATGAACTTTAGGTGTTGGTGGAAGGCCATTGCTTATTGGTTTCTATAACACACACACACACACACACACAAAACAGTCAGTCACTGGTATTATTCATGAGTTTCAAAATGTAGCCTTACACTTGCCATGTTTGGGACCTAATTAATTTGTTTACAACACCTGTTGGTCCCCAACATGGCAGGTGTAGGACTACATTTGAAACTCATGAATACATGGATTATATGAAGTTGAAGTATATCATATTAACAGTCTTTGACTTGTACACATCGACCCACTTAACACTTTGCCTGAAGCCCACACTTATCTCTGGGTGTCATCATACGTTATACTATATGCTATATTGCTTATAGCATAATGCTTATGTTGTATAAATAAGGGTTAATAGGAGGTTATGCTGAGAGTTTAAAAAGCTAGTCAAAGTATTATTTTAGACACAGGACAAATTACACAACTGACACCGGATAACTGCAGTTCTACAATGTCACTCTGGATGTCTGTGCTGTGCTTACTGGAACGTCCTTCTTGTCTTTCCGTATGGGGACACTAGGGGGCATGGTGGACTGTCTGTCTGCAGGGCTGTCCCGCTCACCATTATGCTGCAATCCATTACCTACAAGACAAACACAACTCAGAGCGCGCGCATGTGTGTATGTGAGAGAGAGCATGTGTATGACTGTATCAATGGAGATGGGGCGGAGAGCATGTAAGGCAGGGAATACATATAAGAGAAAGAAAGGAACAATATACATACCAGAAAAAAAGAGCGAGAGAGCGTGTGTGGTGTGGTGTGTGGCTGTGTGTGTGTGTGTGCGGGTGTGTGTGGGTGTGTGTGGGTGTGTGTGTGTGTGTGTGTGTAAATATATATATGTAGTGTGAATACAATTGCTAAACTACTCACAAAAGCACATTTACATTACACAGAAATGCCCCACTGTTGAGTTGGATGAATACGGAATGCACTGTACCAGGAGGACAGGGTTGAGGTGAGTGTCATTCTACCATGGCAGCATACAAACCAATGGGAGCACAGCGGGAGGGAGGGAGCGAGGGGAGGAAGGAGGGAAGGAAGGAGCAGGCTAGTCGGAAGCACACAATAATTTGGAAATAAGTTTAAAGTCAGGGTGTTATAAGTTAAGAGTCGAGACCAGCCAGTAAATTCCTGGCTATGGCCGAAGGGTTTGTTTTATCAACAAGACTAGCTAATTTGGCAGCTAACAAGTTGACTTTAGGATGATCAACTTTTTTTTTCCCCCATATCATTTATTTGATGGGTGAAACGGTAAAAGTGGTTGGACATTCCAGGGATTTACCAGCTATTGGAAAGAAAAGGTTAAGCCTCTTGCCCTTTGGAATAATGGATAGTCAGCACTTCTCTCACTGGTCACTCTGTGATAAAAAGCAGCTCCCGGGACTCTGTGCTAAATCCATTGGTCGCTCTGTTAAATGCAGCTCACTGCTGTCTCTCATTTAACCACTTAAACCCCGGTAGTCACTGGACATGACGCATACTGAGCTTGTAGATGGGCTTATGTTCCCCCCATATGGACACTGGGTTTCAAGTGCTTAAAGTCAAGGCTGGAAAAATCCTCAGTGGGCAGGAGTCAAGAGCAAACAAAAAAAAGGGGGAAAAAAATTCTGCCAACAGAAACTGCGATTGGGCTGTGATGGTGTTTTCTTTCTCCTAGAAATTAGGGAGTCTGTGGGAAACTAGTCAGTGATTGATTGGGTTACCTGATTGGGTTAGAAAATCAATCAGACCTCACGATGAAAAATAACTAAAAAAATACACTGATTGCAAGGACAAACAATCAATAAGATTCTACAGGAGTTGACGGCTGGGAAGAATATCAGTGTGCAGTTGACACAAAATAGCCTCTTGCGTGGAGTGCCATCAATTCATCCAGATAGTTTTTCCAGAGCTTTTGAGATTTGTGCCACGGATATATCTGCCTTCATCCCAATACAATTTGGTTTATGATTCTCAAAGTGCCAAATAATTACATTCTAAAGAGAGAAAAAAACAGACATCCTGATATAGTTACTCATGACAATCCACAGACCTCATTGTTAACAGCTTCAATGACAACTGTCTTTTTTTACATAAGTATGCCCACCAACTGTATATCTCCCCGAACCGACCGTGCCGCCAGTACCACTGATCTATAGATCTATAGAGTTCCATTCTATTGCACAGGGGTAGATCTATAGAGTTCCATTCTATTGCACAGGGGTGACGGCTCACGTCAAACATCTCCAATTCACATGGAACCTATCTAGATGGATGGACACATAGCACTACAAGTAAGAGGAAAATATTGTTTGTATTTTGGGTGAATTTCCACATTAACAAAAAAAAAAGAATAATACTACCGACTACTGACTGATGGAACAAATAAATCAGACTCAGCAGAAGCCAATGGGATGGGTGAAACCTCTGCGACAATCAACCAACCAGACTCTATGAGGACTGACTGATGAGAGGAACGAGACAACCAATCAAAAGCAGAGGGGCAGGGGGGGAGTCTAGGTCGTCTACCAATCTACTACCCTTACTTTCCTCCTCGTCTTCCTTCTCTGTTTCCTGCTCCTCTTTCACCTCCTTCAGCACCTCCCACGCCTCCTCCAGCTCCTCCTCGGTGTGAGGCGCGTGGAGCCAATCCCAGAAATGCCTAAAGCTCCCGTCATCGCCTGGGGCAGCAGAGCAGTCGGCTTCCGCGGACTCCGCGGGGAGCGGGCTCTCGTTACCTAGGCTACTGCGGCGGTGGGGAGGCAGCCTCGGGGGCGGAGGTCTCGGGGGCACGTTGGAGGCCTTGGCCGGGCTCGCCGTCTCCGGAGCCGGGCAGCGCTTAATGGTCCCGCCCCCTCCGCAGTCATCCTCGCTGAGTGATTGGCTCTCGTCTTGTTTCTGTTGCTGCTGCTGCTGCGGGTGAGGTGGGCAGATGGACTTGGGCTGCAGGGAAAGGAAGGAGACACATATTTACTTATAGAGGGAGAGAGACGTGAATATGGAAATGGGGAAAAAGAGACAGCTTGCGAGGATGGATAGAACGAGAGAGAGTAAATTCACAAAGTACATTTAGTTCGGAATTCAAGCACTTCAAGCAAGTCTTTTCCCACAGAAACACTCTGTACAGTCTGTAAAGAATGGGACATCATTATGCAAACAGCTTAGTGTGTGTACAGCAGCTCCAGAATATTTTGGTAGCCTGGATAATTATTTGCTACTTCAATATCATTGTGGCGTCGAGCTAAATCCAAACATTTTCAAGGTGTCGATAAAGAGGGTAAGTAAGTAAGTAAATTTTATTTATAGAGCACTTTTCGAAACAAGGTTACAAAGTGCTGAACAGTGACACAATATAAAACAAGAGGGGTGGCAGTCTAAATTGAATAGACCCTTCAATGGTCCTTTGTGAGTGTTAAACATCATCCAATGTGACGACATGTTGCTTGTCACCCATTATAAACACAAATGGGATGATCTGACATAATGAGCCTCAGAAAAAAATGTGTGAAGATAATTTGATAATAAAAGGCACACTGACAGGAATGGGAAGTCCTTCAGTGTCACCATTGTTGAGTTTCATCATGGTCGTGATATACCTACCCACAATTCTGCCTAGGATTGTGAGGAAGAGAGACATAACAAGGTTTTCAACACCAGATGAATAACGGAGGCTGGAGCCCCAAAATAAGACGCCACAAAGGCTACATTTCTTCATCTCTGTTAAATAAATGTGAATTCACCATCATCCTGCTTAGAATATGGGACCAAACTAAGTTTGAATTGATCCAGTTTGTAACCCAATGACCAAACTAATAAACAATAAGCTCCGAGTTGCCCTCAGAATTAAAATGAATGTCATTGGTTGTTCTTACCTTGGGAGGAAGTGGGGGCGGGACTTTAGGCCTCATGATGGTGCTTGATTTGCTGAAAGGTTAGAAGAGGCTGGCGTTTTAGTGACAAAACACCAGACATCATCATAGAAGCCACCCATGCCCTTTGCTTAATATAACAGACAGGGTTTAAAAGGTGATGGGAGTATAATACACTAGCATACTAGTAAACCAGAATACTATACTAGTACCCTAGTATAGTATTATGTACTCCTGAGGAACTGGTTACGCTTTTCATTTCAATGTGATTTCTTTTGCGATGTGATCATAAATATGACATTTTTGAGTAGGGGTAATCTGGAGTCTTTATCATTAAAGGGGAATTTCTTCCTAACCCTTTTTTTTTACAAAAGTAAGTTGATAATTATGTATTTTGAAAAAATATATATATTAAAAAATAAATAAAGATATGGTTGGTCCTGGTCCTGGGCGCTGGAAAGGCCTAAGAGGGGTCTAACACTAGAACTCCTATTCAATCGTGCAATTGGTTTTTGTTCTAGATGATGTGACAGCAACACTCATTGCATTGTTGACACTGCACTCTTCCTGGTCTACGTGAGCCGACGTTAGACCACTCTTAGGCCTTTCCAGCGCCCAGTACCAGCGCACTATATCTTTATTTTTATACATTTTTTGGTCAATATACATAATTATCAACTTACTTTTGTAAAACAAAAAGGGTTAGGAAAAATTCCCCTTTAAAGACAAACATAGAGCCCTGGGGATCGCTAAGTACAGGGTTTAACCCATTCTGGGCGGCAACCCCTTTTGGTGTTGTAACCCTTCGACAGGAACCCCTTTTGGTGTTGTAACCCTTCGACAGGAACCCCTTTTGGTGTTGTAACCCTTCGACAGGAACCCCTTTTGGTGTTGTAACCCTTCGACAGGAACCCCTTTTGGTGTTGTAACCCTTCGACAGGAACCCCTTTTGGTGTTGTAACCCTTCGACAGGAACCCCTTTTGGTGTTGTAACCCTTCGACAGGAACCCCTTTTGGTGTTGTAACCCTTCGACAGGAACCCCTTTTGGTGTTGTAACCCTTCGACAGGAACCCCTTTTGGTGTTGTAACCCTTCGACAGGAACCCCTTTTGGGGTTCTGTACAGTATTCAAAAATGTTAAAAAAATAAAAAATAAAAAAAGGAAAAGAATGGTGCTACATAAATATTTGAAGTTTTTCAGAAAACTTAGGTCAGGATTTAGAAGGAGTTTTTAGAATCTGCCTTGGTAAATCCACTGATAGGCTCCCTCTGTCGTTTCTACTGTGTATATCAGTAGCTGGACAGCATCCGGGCTAGGAATTATCCAGATCACAATGTCAGGTTGGTCACATCAAATCACTTTTTTGAGGTCCATTGGCACTGGCAGCTATATTGGTTGTTTAATTCATCCTGTGGGACTGAACAATAAAATCATATTGAAAAGAGAACTGTAACCATTTCCCCTAAAATATAAAGATGCATAAGAAAATGAACGAAAGAAATACAATACATAAAATAAAAGAAGATGAAATGAAATGGATGTGTGAAGTCTCTCAGAGTGACGATGCTGACCTGTGTCCATTAGACAGACCATACAATTAGGCACTGTTCTTTTTATTTTTACTTCCACTAGACACACAGACCTTTTTGAGGAAAAGGGTCTCGTTTAAGATACATTTCTTATAATCACATGAACTCTTGTGTCCCTATTCTGAGGGCAAATATTTGGCGAGTAGCCAAGTAGCCAATCTACAAGCTTGCAATGCAACTCGTTGTGAGCTTGCATCGTTTTCGACAAGGAGCCCTGGGGATCTCCGGTCAACTAAGTATATAGGGTTTAAGTGGTTAATACAATATGCCCATAAGATAGAAGCTATAAGCTTGTACAAGGAAAGTAAAAAATGACAAAATCAACATCTCAGTGTAAGAACATTTTGAAGTATTCTGAAACACAGAGTGCCGGTTTTAGTAGCTGGAAATCAATGCAGACACTGACAGTCTGTTAAGGACGACCAACAATGACTTCATAATATAGTAGTGACCCCAACCTAACATAATTTGTTCCAAGATCAGCACTGATCATTCTGAGATGTTTCATTAATACAGCCTTATGGCCCCAGATGTCATGGAGCAACTAAGTTGATGACATGAGTGACAGCTGCAGCACTGGTAAGAACACACACAATCAAAATAGACATCGACATGGTGCCAATGAACACGAACCCAGGCCAGCAATTAATTAAAAATCCAGTCCACACCAACAACATGACAGTTAACATTATTGCTAGCCAAGCCCTTGTTTCTGTAAGAGACAATAAGCAGACAGGAGCTAAATTTACACTACTATTCTCCTCAATGTGATATTTTTGCGCAAATGCTAAATTAATTATACATTTATTTATATATATATATATATATATATATATATATATATATATATATATCAATTTATGTTTCTCTTTGTAAAGAGAATATGCTCTGCCTCAGACATTTGGCTGTTACAAAAGGAGGGGCTGGGCGCCAAATAGATGCAAAGAGATGAGCAGCATAAGAGCACAAACACACAGACACGCATGCACACACAGCACGCAGGTGAACAGATGGTGGCCTGAGTCGGAACACACAGAAAAAACAGAAACACAACATGTCAAGGTCACGAGGCTTGGTTATCCAAGAACATAACCATATATGAGTTTTCATGCCTCAAAAACTACAGGGACGTAAACAAATAATGTATATTGTAAATGTACTGAAGGAGGCGCTAGGATAGACCATGGGGTCATCAAAATCAGTTGGTTCATCCTACAATCTACTAGGCCTTCAGCATAGCAACATATTGTTAGCTTGTAGACGGTTTGTTTTTGACACGACACCGCCTTACTACGTAGTGTGAAATGAGTATATAAGGTTTTACCTGATGTACAACCTTGAGTTGTTGGAATTGACCATAATTCAACAACTTCATTAGGCAATCGACCATTTTGCAAGTTTCGATAAGATCAGATCTCATTGATTTTGAACAAGGTTCTTATAGAACCGGGTTTTGATCCCCATGCCTAATTGGGGCCATGCTCCGCACAGCAAATCCCATGGCAATCCAGTCAGTAAGCTTTGAGATTTTGGGACAAAGTGGTGGATGGATGGATGGACTCACATTGCCATTCTTAGATCACCGCCGCTTGTGGGGCTAAAAATGTAATTCAGACGCACCGAATAATCGTAATGTTAATTCTGTATAATAGCCTACGTTAGTGTCTTGTTTCATCACAAAGGTTACAGGTTAGAGATTAGGGCGTTTTGTTAGTGTTTCTTTACGAGACAGACCGACACACACATGAATCTTGGAAAACACAATGTCAAAACAGGCACTGTATAAACGCTTCCTAACACACACAGGAACGGCGTTATGTGGCATGATGGTGCAGCACGTTGCATAGAGATGCATGGATGAAACTGTGGCAAAGAAAGGAAGCCTTCATCCGCTCTGCTCCTTCTCATCATTCCCCCGTTTCCTCCTCTTCCTCATGGAGAGGAGAGAAGAGCAAGGGAGCGGAGAGAGAGAGAGAGAGAGAGAGAGAGAGAGAGAGAGAGAGAGAGAGAGAGAGAGAGAGAGAGAGAGAGAGAGAGAGAGAGAGAGAGAGAGAGAGAGAGAGGATGAGGGATTTCGCTCAGACTAGGAGGGGGGACTTACTGATTGTGAGTTTCATCAGCACCATCATCATCATCATCATCCTCATCATCCCCCAAGTGTGCCACATGGCCCCTGGGAGAGGAGGGGGAGATAGCATGGGAGGGAGAGGAGAGGAGAGGGGAGACAGGATAGGAAGGAAGAAGAGAAGTAAAGATGGAGTGAGGATAGGGAGAGAGAGAGGGGAGGTATTGATGTAGGGAGTGAAGAATGGAGGAGAGGGGAAATGGGGAGAGGTGAAGAAAGGCAGGTAGGGAGCGAGGGAAGTGAGATAGGATAGCAGGGAGTGACGGATGGAGCAGGTAAGAGAGAGACAAAAGAGTGAAGAAGGAGGAAGGAGAAGAGGTGGGAGCGGAGGTGAAGAGGACGGATGAAAATACATTGTGGTGGTGATGATACGAAGGACGGAGGGATACCGTAGGTATTCAGGAGGATAAAGGAGTAAGGATGCAGGGGTCAAGGAGGGATGAGGGTGTAGGAGTTGAGTGGGAGGGAGTGGGAGGCCAGGAAGGAAGAACGTAGGTTGGGAGTGAAGATGGGGATAGACAGAGAGTAGTAGAAAGGTAAGAAAAATAATATGTAAAGGAGAGATGGAGGGGGAGGAGAGTGGTGGTGACACCAGAGGGAGGGGGGGGGGGGGGGGAGAGCTCAGTGATGCTTGGTCCACAAACTAACACTAAAGCCCCTGTTGGTCTAGCATTCTAGCAGATCTGAGGACACTCGACAGGTCTAAACCAAAACAAACCATAAACTGGCCTGATCTGTGATTTTGGCCTTCTCCAGTCCTCACAGACCTAACTACAGTATGTGCAGGCTGGAGCCAGACTAGGGGTGTGGTGTGTCAGCCTCGTATCACAGGAACCTTCGATTCCGTAAGCACGCTTCTCATGTATCCTCATTCTTTAATTTGTTCAAAATGTATTTTAAACACTCCACTTCACTGATATGGTTTAATCTAACTGGCAAGGGAACAGTGAAGCCACAGTCAAATGCTGGTGGTACCACATGAGGGATATACTGCAGTACTGGGTGTACTGCTGGCAGTCTATTTGACAATAAAAACATTCCTGTGATTAGATACATCTTCTGGCTAAATTGCATTGTGATTTGTGGACAGTGGAAGCCCACCCACCTGGACAGTGGACAAGATTAATCAAAACATGTATCCAGGTAATGTTTTCCCCTCTATTGTCAAACTGCAGTGTAATTATACAAAACCAACTTTAACATGTTGATAGACTAAGAGCAACCATGATACAGATCTGTGAATGATTAGTGTTTGAGGGCACATGGAAGGTAATACAATATGCTCATGGAATGGAACAGCTCCCAAGATCTTTTCCTAGGTGTCAGAAACAGCAGAAACCCTGATTAATTAGTAATTATATTAAAAGAGGAATACCACACCTTTTCAACATTGTACTATGTCATTACTATACCTTAGTGTGGGGGGGAAAGTACACTATGTAATAAGTGACCCAACTAGAGAAATATTAATATAAATAATATAATAGTGTATAAAAATAGCTGAGTAGCTGTGATCCACTTGCCATAGCAATAAAACCAAATGTATATACCGTAACTTCACAGATTCAAAAAATATTACGTCAAAACACAAACTATGTACACATGATTTAACCTATGGGGAGGGGGCAAGCGATTTCACTACAATGCTGCTGAAAATAAAGACAATGCAGCTTTGGCAAAGAAATTGAGCGCACGTGAATGCATGTGACTGTCTGTGTGTGTGTGTGTGTGTGTGTGTGTGTGTGTGTGTGTGTGTGTAAAAGCCATGCTTAGCAGGGCGCTCCAATGAAGCACAGCGTTCTCCAGTGAAAAATGAAAGCGTCAACCAGTGTCACAAAGACCCAAACCAAACGGGAGAATCCAAACTCTGGTATCAATCAATGTGGTAGTGGACAGCCAGTATAGCTCGTTAGTCTTGTGTGAATTGGCTGAATTAGTCCCGCCGTTAACTGTGATTGGCTGATGATGGGTGGGTGGGGTTAAAGCGGCAGCATATCAGCACACCCGTGGGGATCAGGAAGTGGGCGGAGCTTGACTTACCTCTGCTGCAGCTCCTCCTCCACAGATTTGAGAAGACTCCTGTTGCGACGGACGGAACGGACGGACAGACAAGCCGAGCAGAGGAGAGGTGAATGGAAGGGGAGAAAAGTGAGAAAGGAAGCGCGTCGGGCCATTTTTAAATATATGCTTCGCAAATCAAATCCTTCACATGTAATTCACGTTGAAATTCTGCGTTGAAAAAGAAACACACACACACACACACACACACACACACACACACCATAATTCCCATCAGCCCTCAACAGAATGTACTGTAGGACATATTCCCACTACTGCCCTGACCGCAACTGCATCCTTCAGTCTACTCGGCTGCATTTAATTCCATTTATTCCACACATATCTTCCATGAATACACACATTCACACAAGTGCATACACTTACCAGAGCATCTCTGCACGGTAGAGTTTTGCTCTAAATAAATTATTATCTTTTGAGTATCAGAGCTCTTCACGTGCACACACTCTCAAGCGTAAATAAATACAAAGTCAATATCCCACTTGAGGTGAATGTCTCTCAAATCACAGTGAAGAGAGACACAAAGAAACAAGATATAAGTGAGAATAAAAACAGAGTCACAGAAAGCAGGATGGAGAGAGCAAGGGATGCATGAGAGTAAACAACAGAAGGAGTGATGTCGACTTACTTATTTCCTCCCAGCAGACTTGGGGAGTCGGGACCGTATTCCAACCGTAGATCCTACAAACAACAACAATACACTTTGAGTTACTGTTGTGACACAGCATTTCATCACTGGTTCATTGCAAGGTGCCATGTACCCGTAAACTAAAAAGTGCAATTGAAATGTTGAATTCCAAAAGAAAATCTTTCCGTCTAGACAGTACAATGGTAACATTTCCACTACTTCTGACAAATAAAGTCAGAGGCTCTGGTAACATATCTTTGGTTGCTGGGTAAGATCATAAGAGGGGTATTTAAAATAAATCTTTCACATAGCATCTTTTGGTCAAATAAAATATATTTTATTTATTCTTATTTTTAAATGCAGCATAAATGCAATGCCATTTATCAAATTACCAAGTTTTAAAGTACACATACATGACTAAAAATACACATGTGCATTGCCAAGCACACATGCAAATACACGCATAAAGACTCACACACATGCAATATAGACAAAAGACCTCGTCGGTTTTGTTAACTATAATGTTATAGGACATACAGCAGAGCACATAGCAGCATTCTGTGGAGAGAAACATGAGGGAAGAGTTCAGTATTAAAAGAAGAATTAATAAGCATCCAGGCAAGATGGCTGACGTTTGTCTGAGTGTCTGTGTGTGCGCGCGACACAAATGTCTCTCTGTATGGACGACTGCACGTATGAATGAATACGTGAGATAGAGAAAGTGGGAGGGAGGGAGGAAGGTGTGTGTGAATGATACTGTTTTTTTGTGTGTGTGTGTGTGTGTGTGTGTGTGGTGTGTGGTGTGTGGTGTTGCTGGATGATTCAGCAGAACCCTGTTCTCTCCAATCCTTCCATTTTCGAGAGCTTTTTCACAGCCCTTCTATCCTTCACTTTACTCCTTTTCCGTGTTTCAGCATGTAGGCCCAAAGCAACCACATTAAACAACCTGACCCGAGACCGAAGATCACATCGTTCGCCATGACAACGCCAGTCAGTTAGGCGGCAATCATGGCTGACATGAAACCCCCCAAAAAAGCTAAACAATAAAGACTAACAAACTTTAATAAAAGGAAAATAAACACAATAACAGACAAACGACAACCATTTGTGAGCAAGACTGTTGGCCATCAACCAGACAACATTCACCACTATGAAAACAAAAGGAAAGAAGCTGGAAACACAGAGAGAACAGACATGGAGGCCGTTAGGTGAATGTTAGATGGATAAAGACGGACAGAGAGACCTAGGGAGAGAGGGTGACGCAGATGATATACACTACAGTACCGAAAGAAAGAAAACAATTCAACAGTGATGAGAGAATGAAAGAATGCTATTGACAGAGAGAAGATGGCCATAGCGTGAGTGAATATGAGATGCAGAAAAGCATATATATATATATATAGAGAGAGAGAGAGATATAGACAGAGTAGTACCAGGTTAGGTCTTGCAGTATAGTAGAGTTCCTCAACACAGTCCAGATAAGGCTCAGAGTCACACTGCTAAGCAAGACACAGGAGAGACCTCATATTAATTTATTAACCTGAAGACATGGATGGCGGGATGGAGGGAGGGAGGGAGGGAGAGATATATAGATAGCAGAGAGAGGGGGATATATTGATGGTTGGGTAATGATTGGAGGAAGGAAAGATTGACAGATAGGGGGATAGCTGGATGGGGGGGCATCAAGGATGGGCAGAAGGAAGGATAAATAGACTAGAGAAATGGAGAGGGATTACATAGAGTATGAAAATAAAGGGATGAAGGGATAAGCAGCTGAGAGGAAGAGGGGAGATTGGATAGATGGGTAGAGGGGATGAATAAGGTGAATGGATAAATAATTTGCAAACAATTTTCATGAATAACATTAAGGGAATGTGTTTTTTTAAGAGCAGATTCTTCCAGCTATCCTGAGGATATATTGTAGGAGTGATGATGAAGCAAGTTAAAGGGGGGGAAATCAATATATAACTGAGTGTGAGAACACTGTGACCATGCACTGAACATGAACCCTTCCATTCAACCACATCTATTGGAGATCAACATGGGATCCCAGATCCAAATCAGAGTGGGAGAGAGTCAAGTTAACACTCAGACAAATGGACATTAGTGACAACTGACAATTAACCAATGAATGAGTTAAATTGTTCAAGAGGACATTAAGATCACCTTCCTTAGATTTTTAAGTAGGCCTACAGTACGTATTCTGTTATTTAGACAGGACAGTGTATTCTAAGTAGGCCTATGTATTCTGTTATTTAGACAGGACAGTGTAAAGACACAGGAAAGTAATGAAGAAAAGACTAAAAAGGGGAAGGTAAGGGGTGGGAGTTGTTGGGTGGCATGCAACATAGCGTCTCCAGCAGGGATCAAAACCTGGGACGTTGTAATTATATGGTCATCCTAGGGCTGCACAATTAATTTAAATCTTTTTTTTTTCTTTTTTCAAAATTATATAATTGTGTTTGATGGCATTTAATTCAATCATCTTATTTTGAAAACTGTTGCCCCTTTCCTTCAACATCTTACTTTGTCAACTGTTGCCCCTTTCCTTCATCTCTTCACAATTACACAAGTATCACACTAATAACCAGATCATTGTTAATCCATCCATCAGAACCACAGGACCGTTGCATACTATTTGACCAAAGATATGACACACATTTTAACAGCGGAACTTGCGTTATGGCGCATGGTCTTAACATGGAGTTAAGAATTGCTCCCGGGATGACACCCAATACTATCCAAGTGGCGGAGAGCTGAAGACCTACAGAATGCTTTTCTAGCGACAAAACCAATGGTTTTGCGTGTAAGCAGTGAAAGCACGCAAGCTTAAAATCTTCAGGAGCACCAAAGTCATATAATGATGTCAGGAGATGCAGGAGAAACAGAATCTCTCTCCTCACCGAAATGGAGATTTCCAAACGGCCGTTACTGCGATCAGAAACACTGTCGCCTAATGTCTCATATCCAAAAGACATCTGTGATATCTTGATACATCAACTGAATATTCACATGCTCATTCTAAGTTGGTTATTAATTTATATATTAAAGAAATGCTCTCCCTCTCTCTGTCCTCACAGTGGCTGTCTAAATACATCGAAGATATTAATTATTTTAGTCATAATCGTGCAGCCCTAGGAAATCCAATGAACTGGTTAGCTTCCGGTACGTGCCAGGATCCACTCCTTGAGACCCTTTGCATAGTCCGATTCCTTCTGTAACCCCTATAGTATATATACTTGGTTTACCGGAGTTTGCCTGGTTTGACATATTGTTAAGCTGTCTTTAAAACCTCATCGATATTTACCCATCATGTCACGTGTCGAGACGTCTATTCCCAGCTTCTGCCACATATTGAACATTAATATTCACAACTTCTGCCATACATCATATCATCATCATCATCATCATCATACTATAATTCTAACAATGTCTGAGTGTGTGTTCGTGTGTCTGTCGGTGTGTCACTGTGACTGCCGTAACTCCTTACTGCCTGCACCAATCACTCCCACTTTTCACACAGGCATTGACCATATGAATATGGAGGGCGTAACTAAGCCCTTTTTTCGATTTGACACATTAATGATTATTAATGAATTTATTAGTCAATTACAAACACACCCGGGCGCAGTACCCCCCACGGCCACAAGGGGGGGCAAATATCTCACAACGGGTAAGGGCTTGTATAAATAATTATACAATTTTATCGTTAATGGCTTTAAAAAAAAAACTCTCCATAGTCGATAAAATGGTACTACTTATACCTCAATAATTTAGTCAAGTCGGCTGTTGGCTAATCATTGCATCATGGATCTTTTCAGCTACAACTTCCAAATCAAGAAGCACATTAAAGTGCATTAAAACAACATTGTCACAGAACTTTTGACGAAAAACACCTGAGAGATAACTGATGAAGGTCGTGAGACCGAAACCTTGCGTTTCTCAGTAGTCGAATACACTACTGCTATATAAGTGAAGACAGTGTGCGGGACTGGTTGCCTGCTCCGATGCACCTGTCTGCAATGATATTTAATGTGCTGGATATTATCTCAATCAAGTTTGAGCCTCTCTGCAAGTTGATATTCAAGTAGTACTGAATGGAATCTAGTGGCTTCCTCAACAATCTACCAAAACTACGGTATGCTTTGGAAGATGGTCCGCGGTAAGCCCAGATGAGCCCAGCCCATCCTAGAGTTTTGCATGATATTTTGACAGATTTAGTCAAACTCAATTCTAATCAATTTGAAAAACGTAGATTTAAGTACCATCCTACTATTGTAGCCTTCACCTGGATTCATGTAGTCAGTCATGGAGTGCCCCCCTGAAATCTATTATGTCATGTCAAGACAGACATTATTAGGTAAAAGGGAATTTGTCTGTTAAGTTCCCAAGAAGCCATCTCATTCCCGAGAAGCCTTCTTATGATCCCACCAAGGTGTATCGTGTGAATGGGTTTAAGTGTTCCAACACAGATTGATAAACGTCTTGTGCAGTGGGAATCACATGCGTGCACGACACACACACACACACCTCTTCAAAATTAGATTATGCACACTCCAAACTCTCAAATTAGATATAGTGCATTTGGGTAAACACACACACACACACACACAAAGACACAAACTATCACATCTGATAATAGCTTACCGGTTCATGGTGAGGTTCTGTTTCTTTCCTCAATGGAGGATCAAACTTCACCTGACCGACTGTGAGAGAGAGAGAGAGAGAGAGAGAGAGAGAGAGAGAGCGAGAGAGAAGTGAAAGATGAAGACGAAGGAGGGGAATCAAATGGGTGATATGCTTATGCAAAGGAAAAGAACAGATAACCAGATCATTTGTAATTGTTTGACAGAGAAATCGTCAAAGAGAAATTGAAGTAAGCATATTTTTTTGTGGTGCAACCACTCCTATAGACAGCTATGTGTGTGGCCCTGGCTGTGTCCGAGCATTTGGTTGGTTTTCACCACCAAGTGTCACTGTTATACATCCTAACATATTAACACATATTAACTGTATATTATGATGATTTCAGGTGTGACAGTACAGTACAATAACAGTACAGTACAGGGACCCCCAAACTGTAACTGTCATTTCTCAACCATTTCGGACGTGGGGCAGCTCGCCGGAACCGGGCTGGTGGACGGACGACGGGGACCAAACGGCGGTGAAAAGTTGACTCGTCCGTTCGACTGATTTATAAACGGCTTCGAGTCAGTGTTACTTCCATGTTGCGTAGCACTGTCCAATCTTTACCGTTCATGTTAGCCCCATATGTGCCCTCTCCCTACGCTCATTCTGTAGCTCCGAGATACAGAATGAGCGTAGGGAGAGGAGAGGGCACATATGGGGCTACCGTTCATGTATGCTCTGCGGGCAGCAGCAGCAGCTGTAGGCTATTTTGTCACGATCGCGTTAATGAAGCCAAACGCTACCGGTACAGGATTATTATTTCATGTCAAAATGAAAAGATGATGTTATCCAGGTAGGACTATATTAGCCATGGTTCCATCATGTTTCAGGGCTAGGACAATATAGAACACATAGGTCTATTATTCTCAGTTTACATGTATAGCTTCATTATATAGATATTCCACTGTTACTTTCTTAGCTTACGCATGTTTCTTGATAAATGTTTTTATGTGATCTATTCCCATGCTTTTTTGTTCTTGCTTAATGTAAGTCGCTCTGGATTAAGATCGTCTGCTAAATGCCTAAATTGTAAATTGTAAATTGTATCATCACAGCAGCAGTTTGGCACATCATCAGAATACAATCTGCATTACCTTCCACGTGAACCTTCTCCTCCTCCTCCAACAACTCGATAACGTTCTGTTAGTTTGTTACTTATTTTCTGAGCCATGCAAATAAACAACAACCCGCACTGACCGGAGACGGCGAGGTTCATGTGCCCCGCGCGTAAAGCTTAACCAGAAACAGGACAGTCATTGCATCAGCACGGATGTAGCCTCGGAAACGAAGACGTTTTATTTCCAGCACGGAGGTGAGGGAGATATGGTTTGGGGATAAAGTTTGCGCGCTTCCATCTGTTACGTCTCTTCTCATAATCTGAATCGACTCGTGTTAATGAAGTCGATAAATCGATAAATCGATTTTTTTATGCCCTATCTCACTCACACACACACACACACACACACACACACACACACACACACTTACAGTTGATCTCTGACAGCGTCTTTCCTTCTCTGGTGCTTCTGCTGGTGGAACGAATGCGATGAGGAACAGAGACAGGAGACTGGCAGGAGAGAACAGGAACATACAAACTAACCGTTAGGGCAGCAGCAGTACGAACATGCATAAAACCCCACAAAACTGTTCACAGAATTATCATTGGATCATTGGTCGTTTTCAATGGGACAGTACAGTAAGAAGTGAACAACCTAGGAGTATTTCCTGTTTGTGCGAATTTGATGACACAGCGAAATGTACAGTATATGTTTTGGGTTTTTTTGTCGTCCACATTCAGTCACCAGGCAACTGAACCATGGCAACACAATGCAGCCAAGACACAATAACAACACCTCAATGTCCCTGGCAGAAACCTAGCAGGTCTGGCCGTGACGCCATGGGCCAAAACATTTCCCTAAAAGGGAAACCCTTAAAGCCAGGACAACAGATAACTTTGAACGCAGTAAAATCAAATGATGTGGAAAAACAGTACCTATGTTATAATTAGGCATTCTCATAAAAAATAAATATATGATATACAATTTATTTTGGGAATCATTGTCTGAACTGATAAATCCATAGAGTAATAAAAGGATAGAGACCGAACCGGAGCATTAGCCCCGCCCTCTCGCTATTAATTTCAATAGAAGTTGCTCAGTGGCTTTTTTAAGCACCCGGAAGACTGCCGGAAGGAAGTATAACTCAATGGCTCGATCGAGTGGAAGTATTAGCCTAGCAGGGCTTACGCACGTGACGTCATGAACGTCCGTCCACCTCCACGAAAGTGCTGCAATTCCACATTTCGCCAGTAGCAGGGTTGGGAAGTAACGGATTACATGTAATCCGTTACTGTAATCAGAGTAAAAAAAAAACGTAACTGTAACGTCTTAGAGTACATTTTAAAATGTGTAATCTGGATTACAGTAACGGGGGTGTTGTAACGGGGGTTACATGAGGATTACATTCTCCCCTTCCCCTCATTAATTTTACAAACAAGTTATAAATTATTATAACACCAAACGGAATGGATTGGAGTTGAGCGCAGCGCGCACCTCTCTGACTCTGTGTAAAATCCTCACAGTGGAGGTTGCTGCTGCGTCAGGGCGGTGTTGCCAATTTGCGAGAGAAATAAGCAACCAGGTCTATGAAAACAAGCCCAAAAAAAGCGACTATAAAAGGCCACACGAGCACTTCAAAGCTATATAATATCGTCCATTAAACAATGTGCATATTTATATATGTTGGCTATTTGAAAATAGACGATCTACAAGCTCACAACCGTTCTACCATTATTTACAAGCAACTTCAGAAAAATAAGCCCAATGTGGCTTATAATAATCAGACCAGGCAACACTGCAGAGACACTAGATAGGAGAGCATATTATGATATATTGGATTGGGGATAAATAATGGGTAGCGCAGTCTTGTCTTTTAGGTCAAATACAATGAGGCTTTTTATTTAAAGAGTAGCCTACGTGGTATAAATATAATTGTATAGGGCTGAGTTCTTTGTAGACTATATAAATGAGTCTTTACTGTCTAGTCAATGTTTTAAGCTCATGCCATGTCTATCTAAATGAGTGTCAGCCAGGAATGGCAAAAATAGTTTTTATTTGCCACTTTGACCACACATGGATGGAGTTGTTGGTTGTCAAGTTGTTGGTTGTCAAAGTTGTTGGTTGGTCAATCAAACAATCAAAATGGTTCTGTAGGTCAAGATGCATTTTTCTTATGATCTGTTATAAGTTGACACAATGACTCTACAGTAATGTAACTGTTCAGAGGTCAAATTCTTAACAATTAAATGACCTTATTTCAGTTGTCCTTCATAGGCTCAACATTCTTGTCTATCAATGGTAAAACTTGTATTATCTAATTAAATTGAGTTTTACTTAAAAGTAATCCAAAAATAACTGAAAGTAACTTGTAGTTACTTTTTAAATGGAGTAATCGGGATTACGTTACTGACTACATTTTTTAGCAAGTAACTTGTAACTGTAGGGGATTCCTTTTTAAAAGTAACCCTCCCAACCCTGGCCAGTAGGTAGTGGCAGCTTCAACGTTGGATAGCCTTACTGGGGGCTTGGATAA
Source organism: Protomyctophum parallelum (assembly GCF_964188405.1). NCBI lineage: Eukaryota > Metazoa > Chordata > Actinopteri > Myctophiformes > Myctophidae > Protomyctophum > Protomyctophum parallelum. The sequence goes on from NC_139704.1 coordinate 27,530,491, forward strand.
ATCCAACCCGCCATGTTTTGTGATGCCAGGAGTTGAAGAAGTCTACTCTGGTAAACTCACCCAAGCTCCATATACACAAATATAAGGATAGTTTAAGACGTCCACAGACGTCTTATCAAATAAAACGGCCCAGTTGCTAGGCAACGCCTTGCTCAGCCCCGCCCAACCTGTTTCGTGCACACACACCATTCACTTCCGTGTTTAAGTCCAGACTTAAAACCTTTTCTCTAAAGCCAAATTCCAATACGCCAAATCTTGGCCACTCGATCACTCCAGCATGGCTGTATTATGGCGAAATTGGTGACCTGACGAAATGTGCTACCATCTTGTGGACTTCACACAACTTTTTTTAGTTTAGTTTTTAGTTTAAATATGTGGCAATGGTGGCATGAATGAATACCACTAGGTTGAACTCTTCTAATAAACAAACTGCAACAATTTACATTCAGACTCTGACGTTATGTGATTGTCTACACCAGAGGTTCTCAACCTTTTTGGCTGGGGACCCCTGGAAATGCTTTGGCCATGTCTCGCGAAAAAAAAAAAAAAACACACACACACACACACACACACACACACACACAGGCATCAAACCATGCATGTAGGAGGACTGCATACAGGACACATTCATACCATAAAGTAAATGCTTAAAGCTTGTCAAATCCACACTATGAACAGGTCCGCTGCATGTGAAGGGACAGTACAGAGACACAAAATAATTGCAGAGGTCAAATTCACACATTGCTTTTCAAACGGCCTGGACAAAACAACCAAACAAACCAAAGCATCACTTCAAGCCTCAACCAAGTTCATCCTTCTCTTCCACAGGTCTGGGTTAGTCACTGTAATGAACCATGTGCATAAATATGGCAGCAGAGCACAATGTCCCACTTGCCTTTTCAACACAGTCAAATCCTGAGTGTTGTACAAAGAGACCAATTTGGTTCCATTTCTACAATGTTCAATGTTTGTTCATTTTCCTCTAAGAGTTAAATTAACCGACAGGATTTTAAAGTGTAGAGAGTGCATCACCAACTGCAGAATGATTGTTTGCGTTCTCTGCACTCTGGGATGAGTCGCCACATCAAAACAGGAGGGAGCCATTTCATGACCCTTAACAGTAAAATACTGCAGTGATAATTTAACAGAGAGGCAGAAAATGAAAGCGTTCGAGTACCACCACTCAGGATTCTGATGTGCTCCTTCCTTGTTACAGAACTGAACTGGATAGTCTTCCTGGAGTCTCAGTACTCGATTATTTTGTCAGTGCAGGCAAGATGGCAGCCATGAAACTCCAATGGAAATGAGCACACATGGACAGTGCATGAGACTCAAGACATTCTCGAGTATTCATCACAACTGCCATGGGAATGTTAACGTAATGACTTCTTAGCCATTTAAACCCATTAGTTCTCAGAGTGCCGTGCACCTCACCATGATTCCAACCAGAAAACAATTTATGGCTTAGATCTTCAGTGCAGCAGACAAATAACCACTGAACAATATTGATTTAATTTTCATTTTAATTAAATGATCTATCCATTCATGTTCTGTGGCTGACTGCCCTAGTCAATATTAGCTCATCCTGTCTGTGTGTAGGCTATTTAGAAACCAACCGTATGCAAATCAACAATGTCAGCACACTCGCAGACAGTGATGAGCATTGAGACTCGTCGCCATCGACAAGAGCACCCTCCGAGTTGGCAAGCAGTGGTGGATGGAATAGGTTAGCGCCCGTATTCCGTTAGTGGGCTAGCTAGTTACAGAATGGCTTGCAAGCAGGCGCACGTCACTTCCAACCATGATTTGCATACGACTGGCTTCGGAATAGCACACACACATCCTGTCCATATTAGAAGGTCATCACTGCAGACACTACAGGCCACACTGGTACCTTCCTACGTGCCGCAAAACGGGGCGCACGCCGAGCCCCGGGGCTTATGGGTAAGAAATGACCCCTGTACTTGAACTAAGGAGGAGGAGAGGAGATTGTAGGAAGAGGAGGGGAAGAAGTAAAACAAATAAGAGGAAAGTGAATAAAGAGGAAGAGAAGAGATGGGGAACAGGAGGAAGTGGAGGGCGAGTGGCTTAATGAGGACGAGTATGTGGAGTAGGAGGAGTGAGGGACAAGGAGAAAAGGCTTATGGTGTAAAAAAAGAGAAGGTGAGATTGAGAGAAGGGAGAATCATTCAAAAGGTAGAGGCAAGGAATGAGGAAAAGGAACAATTAAATAATTGTAAAAGAAACAGTAGCCTATATATACTGAAAAACAGTTATTTCCATCAACTAATTCTATTGGGCTTGAAGCATTCCATGATGCTGTTAAAGTATTACAATACTGTTATTTGTTACTGTGACTACCCATAAGAAAAAGTCCTTCTGCACACCTACAAAGGACAGGTGCGTCGGATAACTGGAACTGATAAGTAGAGGAAAATAATCCAGCCAGCACACTTGTCTTCACTTGAGTTTAGATTTTATTGAGCAACGTTTCGGTCTTCAGACCGACATCAGGCATCTGGATGCCTGATGAAGGTCAAGTGAAGACAGTGTGTGGGATTATTTTCCTCTACTTACTGTGACTACCCAAAATGAGCTTGCCTGCAGTACTATACTATTGGAGACAAGAGTCCTGAAGCAACTATATTTGTTCTTTTTCCAGATAACAGCTGTTGCACCATGTGTCAATGGGTTAATGGCAAATAGCCCATCTACAAGTTCATTTTCAGCAAATGTTCGCCCAGAATATGGATGCTAGAGATCAAGCGGTTAAAAGCCACAGCTTTTGTAAGAGGCAAGACATTACCTCAGGTTCGGGATCATCATCATCAAAGTCATTGAAGGTGCTGTGGTCAGGGTTGTTGGCTTTGTCTAGCAGCTCTATGGCCAGAGTCCTGCTGAGCGGCTGAGACACAAATGGATGCTGTGGGAAGACGGACAAATCATCAAAAATCCATCAAAACTGGATATTCAAACATAAAAGGAGAATTCCACCCTAACCGTGTTTTACTATGAAAACGTGCATTTCCTGTTGGTCCGCCACACCCCCATATATGTGCATTTTCTGTTGGTCCGTCACGCCCCCATATATGGTCATGCCTCGTGACATCACGTGACATCCGATGCGATGCCCCTAATAAAATCCCTGTTATGCCTCATTAGCCCATATATGGCCATATTGTGACAGTCTCATGACAACCACTGTAGTTGCCACGACACGAATCAGACTTGCAAATTAACCAAGTTGGTACAACATTATGGATCTCCATACGTGGAGCTGACTATCAGCACCTGGAACTCCATATATGAAGATCACAAGTCATATATGAAGATCACAACACTGACCACATCAAACCCCGGATACATGGTTTGACGTACTAGATCTGCATATTATGAGCTGTGTGCGTGTGTGTATATATATATATAGAAGAGATACAGAAAACAACATGCCATGGACTAAGTTTTCATATCATCTAGAACAGATGTAAACCAAAAACAAATGGCGATTGAATAAGAGAACTAGTGTAAGGCCGGCACAGACGGCAAATCCGCAAACTCTGTATGGAACACTCTGCATGTTTGTTTTCTCTCTGCAGATGAGTAAGGCTGGGACCGAGGCTAGACTCCTGTTCACTCTGGAATTTCACTTTGCACTCATTTGCAGCATCATTTGCAGCACAATGTGTTTATTTTTGTATTATTTATTTTCCACAGCAATTTAACAGACTTACTGCTTGTGACGTAACGTTCCGCCAGAAGGAATCTAACTAGCAACTGCTTCTGACGGAATGCTCCGTCTGATAAGCTTTATTATTGATATCAAACCGGATCGCTGATTTCTATTTTTACATTATTATTTTCTATTTTGGCTTGGCCTTTCCTTCTTTAGCGATCCTAGACCGGGTTGTGCAACCGCGCTGCGGTCCACCGACCATTATACAGGACTAAAAAGCTGAATAACTCTTAATCTACAGAGCACTCCATGGTTTGGATAAAACGTGCGATGTTCAGAGGTCTTTGCTGATTATCCGGTGGTCTAGATGGAAACAATGGCGCTTTCTAGAACAAGGATGGCTATATTTTAGCTCGCTAGCATTGACGCTATTTATTTAGCCTTATGATGGACGCCAAAAACAGGATGTGGGTCCTGTGTGCGCACCCTTAAAATCGCCTCAGAGTTAATATACAGTAGTTGTAGTGTCTAGTGGCTCCTAAACATGTGCAGCAGTGTCAGATGTTTGTTTTGGCATTCACCTGTAGGAGTTTCTCTGCTGTGGGCCTCTTCTTTGGGTTTTTGGTGAGAGACAGTTTGACAAAGTGGTGGAAATTATTTGTCCTGTTAAAAAGCAACATAAAACACAGGGGGATCGAGACAGAGATAGACACATAATAGATAGAGTGAGTGTGAGTGTGAGTGAGTGAGAGTGAGAGTGAGAGTGAGAGTGAGAGTGAGAGTGAGAGAGAGAGAGAGAGAGAGAGAGGGCGGGGGGGAGGGTCCAAATGACAAAACAACAAAGAGACAAGAAGAGAAGTCAACAGTCAAGTGAATGTGGATTGATTTGCAGATGCATTGAATGTGCAGCGTGCGAACACAGCCTCCACTTACCACTTGACTTTGTCTTTCAACTTGGGAGGCTGGAAATTACTCTTTGTCATCAAGAACAAAGCCCTGGGAGATGGACAGAGACCAGGTTAAATCTCAACATCAACGTCTAGAGATAGTAACAGAGCTGCACATTCTCCCTCACACACACGCACACACACACACCCCCCTACCTCATGGGATGCAGGTCAAACATTGGGGGCTGTAGCTCTGCTAGCTCTATAGCGGTGATGCCCACAGCCCATATATCACACAGCTGGTTGTAACCTCCCTTCCGCTCTACTGCTGCTACCTCTGGAGCCATCCTACACGAGAGAGAGAGGATGGAGGGAGACAAAAGTGACAGAAGAGGAAACAGATATAGGGCAGAGAGAAAGAGACACAGGCAGTGAGAAGGAGTGCAGTGTAAAGAGAGAGATGAGCCTTTAATCCAGTGTGTCCAGTGTGAGGGTGTTTAATTGTTTACAACGGGAGCGCCGCATTTTTGAAAACACCGGCAGTGTGGCATTTTGCGTTTGCTCATTCACGTGTGATGTTTTTCTCTGATTGAAGCTTGAGCTTGAGTTTTAACTAGGGCGCTTTTAGCCAAGCGCTTTGGCGTTTTCAGCCGGGAATAAAAGTCTCAATGGACATGGCCCCAAATAATATTTCATTATTTTACAAACCAAAGACATCTTTATGTTTTCAGTCCCTATTGCCCGTACAGAGCGCAGAACTGCACCTTTGTCCTGGAACAGGCTACAGAATGACATAGCAAATCTTGCTACATGTTTTATAAATTCTAAACGAAAGGATCAATGTTTTTAATTAACCAGCTGTGAATATTTATGTGTAAAACAATTTGTTGTGATTTTTGCTACCGTCTATCGAGTCCTCACCTCTGTTAGACACCACTTACCAATATGGAGTTCCAATGAAAGACTTCCTCTTGGCTAGAGTTGCTGTGATCTGAGCTGATACACCAAAGTCAGCTAGAGAGAGGGAAAGATAGAAAAATACATTGAGAAAAGGAAAATAAGTGACAAAGTGAGAAAGGAAGGAGGATGTGAGATGGAATGAAAGAGGAAGAAATGGTTAGAAATTAAGAAAAGAGCGGAAATGAGAAAAGGAATGAGGGAGAGAGAGGGGTAGCGAAAGAGGAGAAAGAAGCAAGTGAGTAAATTAGGTCATTTGAAGAAGTCATACATACCCAGAGAAATACAGAGCGTAAAATCAACAAGGAGTGTAAAACTGACCTCGGCCATTTTTTCCGCCCCCATCTCATTGTTAACCCTACCAGTCCCAATTTTTTTTTTTGGGTAACAAATTGGCATATTTTTAATTCATCGTTTTAACATACAAGAAAGATCTGGTGGATTGAAGAGATGTTTTCTTTTTTTTTCATTCATTGCAAATGTATTCTCTCGATTCGCCACCAGATGGCGGGAAAGCACCATTATGCTGATTTTGGCTAAAATAGACGGATCTTCCTAAGTCACTTCCGGTTTAACGATCAACAACATCCTGTAGTACTTTGACCCTAGTCAATAGCTTGGCTGGTCCGGATTGCTAAGCTAATGCTATATTTTTCATAACTAAGTCAAATTAACCTCAAATCAACCCCAAAATTTTTTACAGCGACGCACATAGAGACGGCGCGCGTGCACGATAGCGCACGATCACGCGGATTTCGGGCCGTTTTTTGGTAAATTACATCCAACATTAGTGATATTAGCGAAAAAATATAAATTTTTGCTCTTTTGACCCCGCGATAACTGATATTGATTGTCATTCCGTTTTTTCCGTTAACGGGAGGTTTAGATTTTTCGATTAATTCCGTTTTTTCCGTGAATTGTAGGCCAAGGGTTAAATGAGCACTGGGTTTTTCAATGAATGCGTTACACTCACCTAGTTTAATATAGCCGTTGTCTGTCAGGAGAATGTTGGCTCCCTAACACACAAAAGCAGAAGAAATCCTTGTCAAAAAGCTTTTAAACTACTAGCAAATAGCAAAATAAATATTAACAAGACACTTTTCATGACTTCTATGAACTTACACAGGATTTTAAAAGTTCATAGAAAGGCTTAATTCCAGGCTCACCTTGATGTCTCTGTGCATTTTGCCTTTGTTGTGTAGATAGTACAGGCCCTATCAGAATCACACAGGAGACACAGCGATTTAGATCATGTTGACATGTCACAAACACTATATTAAATATATTTAACCCTCCATGAGGTCAGTGATTTACATTGAACAGCAGCAGCATAGAAATATTTACAAATGTTGTACACCATAGACTAGAATATTCTAAACATCTAGCTTAAATTGGGCGGCTGTGGCTCAGGAGGTAGAGCAGGTTGTCCAATGATCCGTGGTTTGAATCCCGGCTCCTCCTATCTATATGTCAAAGTGTCTTAGGACAAGACACTAAAAACTTTGCCTCCAATGAATGAAAGAATGAACCATTGTAAAGCGCTTTGAGCACTTGGGAAAAGCCAAAGAGATTTGGAATAGATGGCCCTATCTTTTTTGGCTTTACCTTACCCTTTATCCCTAAACTTCTACCATATTTTACTATCTTGAAAAACATTTTAAAATATTTCAACTAGTCGATCTACATCGACACGTTGTGTGGTTGTAGATCCGCTATTTTAACTTGAAAATGTTTTTCAAAATAGTAAAAAATGGCAAATAAGTGTAGGGATAAGGGGTAGCGGAAGATATAGCACGGAGTCTCAACTGACGAGAAAAGTGTTCCAAGTACAGCGTCAACTCATGTAACGACCCGTTTAGTATACGCGCTTAAAAAGTGGTTAAAATAGCTAGCCTTTGTTTTCACTGTACACAGACAAATCACAGATATAAACACACAAATACACAGAACATTACCTGTAGGGTCTCACGGGACATATAGGCTATCTGAGACTCTGACAGCGGGCCAGTTACTGAGAAGAGAGAAAGAGCAGGAAGTTAAAACCAACAGGTGATTCTCATGTAGAGTATGATTGCATGTTTTGATAGATGGGTGTCATACTGTGATAGATGTCCTGTAGGGAGCCTCCTCCACAGTATTCCATACTGATCCATAACTTGTCCCTCCTACACACACACACACACACACACACACACACACACAAGTCAGTACTGTAGCATGCATGCACACAGACACTCACTGTTCACAACAGTGACTCCCTTAATTAAAGGTCCTCACACAAAAGGACATTGTTTTTCATGCCATGAATTTATCCAAAAACATATTTTTAACTGAGTATATCCACACAGAATGTGCAATAATACATGCCGATAAATTTGCAAAGGCATAATTTGCAATGATGTTGATTTTTCACGGCAAATCATATTCATCACACCCGTAATGTGTAAATTAGTGTGCATGTGTACACATGCACACATTTTTTATATTTTATATTTACTCTTGCCATGTTTGAAACTTTGGTATCAAATACACAGTAAAATCCTGAGTGCTAATTTAACTCGGGTTAAAGTTACGGGTCCATTTGGTTCCCTTTGTACACTCATTTCATGAGATTGCACAACATTCAATGGCTACATTTACATGGGCAGTGCCAGTTAAATCCCCTTTTCATTCCGAATAGAAGTTCAATCCTATTACACGTTGTCATGTAAACACCTACAAAAACTTAAATCCGAATGAAAATGCTCAATGCGATCTAAAAACCATTCCGATGTCACTGGCCGGATTATTCCAATGTTCAATGCGATTGAAAGAAAATTGGACTCATGTATACACTGCTTCGGATGCAAGTTCATTCTGGTCTTTCTGAGCATGCTCCAAGGCGCTCATATCCAAGGCGCGCCGAGGAGTTTGCACATAGAGCGCATTATTTCGTGCATTTCGGAACGTGGAGCAGCAGCAGATGATGATACCCCTGATCTATCTGTGTGTGTGTGTGTGTGTGTGTGTGTGTTCAACGGTCTCTCTCTCTCTCTCTCTCAAAAATAACGAGCGACCCGATACAATAATAATCAGTGTGTTGCGTGCCCTGGCCGTGCTGTAGATGATAAAGTACAAATAAAAACGAGATGATCACCTTCCCAGCGGAGAAGGGGAGCCGCAGCGGGTTGGGAAAAAAAGATGGTAAACATATATGCCCGCACCTATCCAACCAGCAGCCTCAAAGCTACTGCGGAATGAAATGATGGGATTTCAAAGTATCGACTTTCGTCTGTAATGTTTGTATTGTTGAGACAGTCACAATGAATGAACTGCCTATATTTTATGTGTCCAACAGATGGCGTAGTTTCACGTGAATTAACATGTATCATGTCTTATATCACTTCTCCATATAAACACTCATTCGGAATGAACATTTCCCATGGAAACTCGCAGCAAAAAACATTACTTCCGAAGTATTTTATTCTGAAGTATTTATTCGGAATGATCACCCTTCATATAAACGTGGCCATTGACTTGTGAAAGCCGATCTTTCATTCATTATATATGGAATGTCTGTACATATTCTTATGAAGACAAAGTATGTGTCGTGGTGTCTCACTTCCAGTTTTCCTTTTATGTGTGTGGACTATAATGTGACAAATTGTACAGATATCATGGTCAATTATTGAGACACTCCCGCAGGAGAAGGAGGAGCACAAGAAATGGGCAGAGCATTATCTATTTTCTTATCGTTTTAGAATCGCTGTCTTTAGTCCCAGACAGTGGGATTGAAACATTAGTATGAGCAATACATTGTGATGCTGACTGAGTAAGAACTGAGAGCGGGTCTACCTTTGTCAATGTTTAAGTCTACATAAAATGCTATCTAAATTACATAAGTTGAGCCTTTGCATACGCCTGTAGGAGGTCAAGGCTAGGGCAAGTGCTACAGATAGTTGGATAGGCTAATATCTTCTTTGAAACAAAAACACAATACACACACACAAAAGGAGGTGAAATATGCATATTTTCCCCCATCACACCATCATAGGTATTAGGTAACCAATAGCACAATAAGATGCGCACACACAGTATGCAATCTGTCTTACCGGAGATAACTCCCAAAGTAGGCGACTATGTTGGAGTGTTTACAGTCTTTCATCATTATGATCTCCTGCTGGACCACCGCAAAGTCCTCACCTGTTACACATTACACACATGATTTAGTATGTTGATGATGATGCTAGATTGCTAGCTTGTTTGGTACACAGCATACTGCTACTTTATTAGTTAACATTGGCAGAGGGGAGGGGTGGAAAGATAGACAGAACTCACCAGGTTCCAGTTTGATGACTTTGATGGCAGCCAGCTCTCCTGTGTTAACATTACGTGCCTGCATGGAGAGAGGAAGAAAGACAGGAGAAATAAGAATCAGAAGCAGAATAATCACAAGACAAAACTGGCCCATCGGTTCACTTGATCTGATCATCAGCTAGTGGATTTCATTAACATGTTGGACATCACACACATGATGAGTGTAATTCTTTTTCAGGATTTAGTGAAAGAGTAGACAATATTCCTCCTTTGTTTCCTTTTTTTTTTTAACATTTTTTTTGATTCACAGGATCCCAGTAAGAGTAAACAGTGGCGTGGTGACTGGTGAGGCCAGATCTTAATGTTACAGACCCTGGGAAAGATTGTATCATTAGCGGAGTCTGACGGTTTGTCCAGCACGCCACTGAGCAAATGTGTCTTACAAACATGTATGACACACTTGTTCAAACTGACATGAAGTGCTTAGTTAGATATTTGTAGAATGTCAGGTTTCTACAGGACACTGGGTCTGTGTTCTATAAATAGTCTGCCTAGCTGTCTGCCATATTTACATTGAACTGCAGGGAGGGTGGCCTGCAAAACAAATTATACATGAATTGGACATAAATAAAATATTGCCTTTGACAGTGGGGATGAATTTCTGGCTTCTCCCAGTTTGTTTGCGCGTGTGCGTGAATATATATGTGTGTGCGTCCGTGCGTGTGTAACTGGACATGCCCAGGAAGGAATGCTCGCACCCACAGGAATATGATGACTATAAAACTAAAATTAAAGTCACACAAGAGGAAAATACAAGGTAAGAAGCGAAATAGAGATAAAGTAAGAGAACACACAGAGACAAAGAGTGGTGATAGAGAGAGAGAGAGAGTTGGGAGTAAAAAGAAAGAGGGAGAAATATAATGAAAAGTGAAGTCACAGACTCGAGATGTGGAGTGAGAGGGGGAGAGCAGGATAGAGAGAAAATGCTGCAGAGTTGAAAATATCCAACCCAAAACAAAGTGATGATGGGAGCAAGTTGACACAATGAAAAACATGAGATACAAGAGAGGAGGAGGAGGGAGCCAGCAGACAGACCAGATGAGTCATAGACATTTGTGCCAGCTCGGTGACAACAAAACACAGTCTTGGCAGGACTGGCAAAATGGCTAGTGGGCCAGCTAGGCCAACTGAGTGGCTTTTCTGGATGGATTGGCCTGATTTTGCGTGTGTCATCATGGCTCACGTCGGCTCAATTTGCGTATGCTCATTACATTGTGAAGAGCCGTAGGCGATATTTGAGTTTCTAGGATGAGCAAGCGCTCCCTCGCCCCACTCATTCTAGGAATACAAATTTAGCGAGACGCAAAACCATGCTGCACAGCTGCATTGGTGAATGTAAACAAGCAGCCATGTCATAGGAAGTAGAACGGAAGTGGTTCTACGCATAGATAGAAAAACCTAGATGCCTCATTGGCTGCTGAAGTTCATTGGCATGACGGTGTATGCACTGTAAGGGGGAGGTCAAGCGGAAGTGTGGCAGGCACGATGCGTCGTGAATACTGGCCAATCACAGCGCGTCTTTTCTGGGACTTATCAATTCAAACCAATAGAGCTTTATTGACATGAGAAAACAAACGTTTAAATTGCCACGTTTAAACGTTTAAATTGGCCTACCAAACGTCTCTTCTGTGACGCACGCAGAAGCTTCTGCTATGCTTCCGCGTGTGTCACAAAAGCTTGCCTCCACTCGATATATACACACCTCAGAGCCGAAGGAGGCGTCTACCTTTTTATGTCTATGGTTCTACTAGGGGTGCAGCTGTTTACGGTTTAAAAGCGAACCGTTCGGTACGCCCTGCACGGTTCAATACGCCTTTACGGACCGCATTTCTTTCGGTTTAGAGAAGAAAAAAAACATCAGAGTTCCCTTCGACCCGCGAGTGAATCCACCTGGTGTTGTTTGGAAGCAGTTGATCCACAAGCATCAATACACATTGGGAGCCTGTAGATCGTCTATATTCGTCAGGCAACACCATCGGATTAATACAGGATCATATTGATTAGCCTACCTGACGTTGTTGTGCTCGCAGCAGGAGCTCATTAAAAGTATTTTCCGTCAGAAAAAACAACAAAATACTCCATGGCTGTATATAGGAACTCTTCTTGTAAGCATTATAAGCATATCCTTAAATATTTATGCAGAGATTAAATGTGGATCTATAATTGTAAACTAAACGCGTTTACTTTTTTCTTCCGCCTCCCTCCCCTTCCCTTCTCTTCCCTGCCGCTGCACGTGCATAGGGTGATTTTTTTCCCCTTCATTCAGTATAATATTGAAAGGCACAGTATATGGCGACATAAGTAATGAAAAGGCAGAAAATACTGGAGTGTGTCTGGATAGACTAATAAAACATGCATTGCTATTTATTTGTTTTTTATTTTTTTATGTACCGAAACCGAACCGTGAACCGTTGCACCCGTAGGTTCTACGCATGCATGCCTGGTCTATCTGGCAGTGCGTCACCACCTCCTAGCTCCTAGCATGCACATTACAGCGTGTTCAATCAATTGTGCCTCTAAACGCAGAATAAAAAGTGAGAACACAACAGGGCTTTGCCATTTTCTCTACAGACCATTACTACCGGTAGTTTAAACGTGAATGATGATTGGCTACATACTGTTATAGGCTGGCTGGAAGGCTAACTAAAGGACTAAGTCCACAGATTTGTTCCCCCCCCCCCCCATGTTAAAGTGATTAACACATAAAAAATAGCTATGCCCAGAGCTGACAGAAAGCTTGTTGTTGATAGGTTTTGATTGTCACATGATTTGTGTTATTAATTCAAATAACCTAACTGAAACAGCTAATAACAGAAGAAACCAAGTCTGCAACTGATCTAGCGGTGGATCTCGAAAGGCCTGCTGTTAGGACAAGGACTGTGTAGCCACTAGCCACCCTCGGCCATTTTGATCTTTAGTCTTGCCACTTCCTCAATTTTGATTGATCAGTTGAAAAGAAGTGACAATGTTGAACTAGTTTCTACTTGAGGTGCCCAGCAGGATGCTCCATCAAACAAAACACTAGTTGCAGAGAGCGCGAGCTGCGCTGCAGCACTGGAAAGTAGAGCGCTCCTACAAAGCCTGCAAGGTCACTGAGGTTGGAGCTAGAGGTGGAGTCTGACTTGCTCCTAGCATGACTTAAGGCACTGGGCTGGCACTGGCAGCTCAAAAAGCACTTTCTGTTGACACAGCCCCTAATGCTACATTCCACTTAAAGTCAGAGCAGAGGTAGTAGTTCCAATTGTATGCAGTTCCTTTGACAGTAAACATGTCTATTATAATGATTATAAAAAGTATTATACTGATATAACATGTCTGTTTATCTCAGCAAACCCAAGCAAGATATTCGAGTTTTAACTTCAATGGAATGTAGCATTAGCCTATCCAGCTAACCAATGTCTTGTTGTATGGATGAGTAGCTAGTTACACGTAGTTGTGACAGTGACAGGCTGGGGTGAACGGTGGAGTGATTTGCTGAACAAATGGATTGGGCGGCCAATTGTCTGGCATGACAAAATAACCCTAACCCAATACTAGTATAGACGTCACTTTAGACAGGATAAACAGTAGGAATTTGCAGGGATCACTGTATCCATGCGTGGCTTTCAAGTTTCCACATATGGGTTTTCCAGTCGTTTCCAATTTCCATGATCGGTCTCCAAGTCTTTCCACTGATTCTGTCCTTTATGAACCTCCCCACCACCACCACAACCATAGTACACACATCCCTATGGCAAGCAGGCCTCATGCATATTGCAGTTTTTACAGTACAGTTTTTGAGTGGTGCAACCACTCCTACAACCAGCTTGCAATGTCCTCGTACCTGTTTGTGTGTCTGTGTAAGCACGAGTATGTGTGTCTGTGTAAGCATGAGTATGTGACTTAATAATAGCAGTAGGGGGCGCCAGAAACAGTGAGAGGGGTAGTGACTCTAATGAGAGAGAGTGAGAGAGAGAGAGAGAGAGAGAGGGGGGGGGGGGGGGGGGGGGGGGGGGGGAATTGCACCACTCAGTTCACACGTGTGTGATTTTTTTACAGTACGTGTTCACAGCAGGCACCTCAACTCTGCCTCAAGGCCTACATCTGCATCTATGCAGATTGCAGAACAAGTCGAAAAAGTACTAATGCAGTAGTTCAAACTTTCAAGTGAGAAAACAAAATGTTGTTGTACAGGATGTTCTCATAAAAGGCATGCCATAATATGCATGTTTTTATATTTGCCCATGCTGTGTGACACACACATAGTTTTAGGTACAGCCATTCCTTCATTCTGAATTCCTAACCAAAATGGATCTGAATACAAAAACATGTTAGACTGGTTAGTTTGACTATAGTTTAATCCCAAGAGCTACATCCATCTGGTGTGACTGTGTGCGTGCCGTGCGCATGCATGCAGTACTAGAGAGTGGGGCAGTTGATTTCACTGCCATCTTAATGTGTATTTGTGTTACTGTACAACCATAACTCTGTGTGAGTTCTTGTGCTAGACAGCTATTTTTGAGTGCGCAGTGAAGGATCGAGTAATGATTGTAATTAACATGGCCCTGTGTGTGTGTGTGTGTGTGTGTGTGTGTGCATGTGACACCCTCAGCATATGGTCGGCGCAGTAGAGCAGCGGTGTGACATTTCACTCCTCCTCCTCCTTCTTTGACCAAAAACAAAACAGCATAACAGTGCTATCTCACCCTGATCATCCTCCTCTCAGCCCACAACACTTCTTAGAATCACAAGCACTATCAGGGCTATCTGCCATTATAAACACACACACACTTCATAGTTGCTTAATTAATTCTACGCATAACATGTAAACAGAACAAACAGATCATAATCGCTTTTTTACATAATGCTGTATTTTTAAACTGTCAATAAAATATTCAATAAAAGGAAATTATAATTCCTCCACAAAATAGTATCTTAACTATTCAAAATCTAATTTTAAGATTCTATTTTTAGAGCACAAGACTATAAACAAAAGATAAGTAAAGAGCTATGGACACAGACAGAGAGCTGGTGTGTCTAGAAAGACCAACAAGACAGACAGAGAGAGAGACAGGTAGAGAGAGTGAGATAAGGAGACTTACAGTATCTAGTTAATGAGATAAGTCCTGGTAGACAGACACTGAACTGAGGTGATCCAGGATCAGTGTTAACCGTTGTTAGTTCAAGTAGAGAAGGCCCAATGACTGCCCCATCTTGTACATATTTGAATATAGGTTAACCTTTGAACATGTCAGACTGCATGGCTCTTTTATGCTAATAGGAGTGTTGATCATTCTCCACTAGTATCTCATTGCCAGACAATCAGCAATCTCCACCTACACCACCATACATGGCGCGAGGTTACATCTGGATACTTCTAAATGCAGGGCAGTTGCTAGAATAGCGGTGAGAACAGCTGGAAACAAAGCTACTGTTTGGGAAACCGATCGCATCACCGGCGCACTCCTTCAATATTGGTCCAATATTGGACCAAAAAAAAGTGTGATTTTGCATAAGAAATCTAAGCCTTATGGCCATAAAACAAACTGAAGAGGGAGAGGGGGTCTTTAATCCTTTAACAGTCAGTACACAATGCAGCATTATTTTCAATTATCATCATACTATAATTCAATCAATGTTTGTCTGTCTGAATGTGTGTCTGTGTGTCACTGTGACTGACGTAGCTCCTCACTGCCTGCACCAATCACTCCCACTTTTCACACAGGCATTGACCATAATAATATGGAGGGCGTAACGAAGCCCTTTTTTCGATTCCACAGTCCACACATTAATGATTAACACAATTTTTACATACGACGCCTCAGGCCGTCTTAAGGATTCGAACAGAGAGGTGCCTTGGACATCGGTGGACGTCCTAGCGCATCCTCAATGATACGGGGCGAGATAAGAATATTCAGAATTTTTCCTATTATCTTTTTTGTCTGTTCGCCTTTCGCTTGCCGTATGCTAACGCTCTGGGCAATTATTAGCTTGCCGTTGACTCACATGTTAGCGCGGCGGAAAGAATGACTCGTATCTCCTAATCCAGGGCGCTCTCCGTGGTGATGAATGGATCGATATGCTGGCGCTTCATTTCTGCTCCTCATCCGTCTCTCCGGCAAAATATGAACGCTTTTTGGATCATATATCGTATAAATTAAAATGATCAGGATGTAAGGTCAACTTTGTAAAGTCAACTTTTTTAGGAAAGTGTTTCCGGTTCATGGCTTTCAGAGTAAAAGCGCTCAGACAACTCAGTGTCAGACAACACCCAGGGCACAGTACCCCCCACGGCCACAAGGGGGATACTGCGCCCGTCTCACAACGGGTAAGGGCTAGTAAATTATAATTAATATCTAACATTATACTACTCACCTGCTCTTGATACTGTCATCACGTTTGTCCAAGGAAATTCACCTGAATTCACTTTCCCTGTGAAAGTCCTATCTGGCAATCCCTCTCTCCCATGCAACCCATTTTTTCACCCAGTGTCAATTAGCTAATCCTGAGCGCTACACTTCCTCTGCCAACCTGAGGGGCAGTGGGCTGACCTCATGCTTCTTTCTATGCATGAGGAGTCCAAGCTGCTTCTTTTCACCTGACAGGAGATAGTTTCCCCAGCCGGACGTAGCGGGTGGAAGGAACACGTTATTCCGACCAGTTTCTTTCCCCTCCTTCAGGCGCCCCGGCAGGCCAGAGAGGTAGTATAAGCATTTATAAGAACTTTCTTTACAAGATTCACAAGACATTATCTAAAACGTTTCACTCCACTGCAACTACATTGCATTTAGAATCTGCAAATGATTGGATGGCAGAGATCTCCAATCATCTGGCAGCAAGACAATTTCTTTATACTGGCGAGTGGCGACTGGGAGCTGTACTGTATAAACACAGATGTGTACCTTGGGCCACTCAGCATTTCCAATGGATCTGTCGGAGGTTAAGTGCATTGCTTGAGGCAACATTTAACAGCTTAGGTAATGAGCTGATGCTTTTATCCAGAGAGACTTCTAACACATGCGACAATAACGTAAATAAGCTTCACTAACCACATCACTGACATCACAAGCAAATAACAGTGAATAGATGTTGGAGCTGCACAGTATAATGCAAAATTGCAAATTACAATTGCCAGAGAGACTGGGAGTTTAAATGAAGGAAAGAAAATGTATTCAAGTATCTTTCACATTGAGCACATTCTAACGATTCAATAAATCCAATAATTATGAATGATTTCCACACAAAAAGTAATAATACCGCATTTGGCCATATTAAGCAATGACTTTCTTACAATATCACACACACAGCACTGTGCCTGTAATTCTTTGAGATCAAATAAGCATCAGTCTGATAACGAGCAAGCTCTTCAGCAATTCACTCCCACTGAGCCAATTTTCCCAGGCGTTCCGGAGATTTGAACGGGCTTCCTCCCTCTTACAAGCCTGTTTTCTCCAATCATTAGTGCTACACCTAAAGCCTTAGGGCCACTAACATGCAGCAGCTATCCCTCACTCGCTTGTCCTCAGTTCGCCAGACATGACATTTTCAGAGTTTCCAGCTCATTTCATGCATCGCCATTTACCAATTTACACCTGTGCCTTTCACCAACATGTAAAACATCCCTGCTGTCTTTACCTTTACCTCAGGGTAAGAGAACAAGCAGGGGGAAAAGCGTTCTTGGGCCATTCCGTGTCAGCACCATTCTAGATAGAGGTAATAACCACAGAGTGGGCTGGTGGTCAGTGGTTGTGCTGACAGTGCCATGAACCAGAGTTAATGACACTTGAAGAGACATTCTAATGTGAGAAACACAATTTATCCACAGAGTTAAATTGAAACTCAGCATTTCACTGGGGTGTAACAGCTAATTGAACTAAACGAGAAAAGAAAAGATAATTTTATAAAATAATCGATTAATAAATCAATTCCTATTTTGGTATTATCTAACTATATTCTACTATAATCCTACTATAAAAAAATGAGGAAACCTATGAATCAATTATTCTTCTCAGTGGGCTGAGGACCATCGATCCGAACTTGCACAGCGGAACCATCGGGATATGAAGAGAGTGACCACAGGCTATAGAGTCAGACAAATCCACGGAGGGGGTGCCCTGAGCGCAGCCATTACCCAGATGTACCATTAAGCACAGCTTTACACCTCAGCACTGATTAGCTACACCTGGCCTACAGGGCACTGTTCCATGGATTTGTCTATAAGATCTGTAGCCGACCGGTACCTTAGTTTGTAATGTGTAGGCCACACTATACACAAAGATATAGAATCTCAATAGGGGCATAAAAGAGATACATTTTGACTAGAGATGCTCTGATTGATTGGTGGGCGATTAAAATCGGACGATTCTAGCTCCTATTCCTAATGACTCAATCGGCCATCGCCAAATTCACTGATATGCAAATCTGATCTTTTATTAAAAAAAGCTGCGAACCAAAATAATGTGCCATTTCAATTAAGAACTCGGTCCGAAACGAACCGAGTATAATTCAAATGTATTTTTAGACCCGGTCCAACAGGGTCTCTAATATAACATCAACATCAACATGGTATTCTCAGATTATTCATGCGTTGTAACTAGTCACCTCCTCCTCGGCTTCTCCCCCACCCTAACTAGTACCCACGGCGTTCTGCTTGCCATTTTTGCCGTCCATCCCCGCAGACCATGTCAATAAACATGCTCCACAGAGATAACGTTCCAACTTGCATCTTTCCTTTGGCTTTTGTTTGCATTTCACCTCACTAAAAACATCCATCCATTTTGTTCATGCAGCAGCATCAGGCCGCACTTAAAGTAAGTTGAATTAAAAATGTAATTCATATTGTGACTGAGGTCACAATACAGATTCTGTCCTGGAAATGCGTCCTGGAAAATATCTCCATTAGCTTTCCAAGCTGGGTCTACGAATGGCTATGAAAACATCTTGTTTTGTTAAAGTGAAACTGACCGCGAGCTGCCAGGTTCGTTTTCCAAGCAAACGGGTCTATGAAAACATTATGTTTTGTTAAAGTGAAACTGACCGTGGAGTGGGGGTTGCCAGGTTTGTTTTCCAAGCAAATGGGTCTATGAAAACATTGTTTTCTGAAACTGAAAAACATAGCTTTGACTAGTTATTCCATATGATATATGGAATGTCCCAATTTATTTTACTATAGCCTACTATACCTATCCTCAAAGTAGCAGGTTTATATTGACTTGTGCTTTTGTATGAAATGTACCCATTCTACATACTGTGAAATAAAATGTCCAATCAATCAATTACTGTAGTAGCATTCAACACTCTTCATGCAACACTTTGGCCCTCATTTATCAATCGAGTGTAAAATCTGCCACAGATTCGAGTGCAGGTTTCGTAGTACACCCACGTCGCCACGGCATTTATAAAGTGATCGCAAACAGCTGATCCTTCCTTAATTTCGTTCTGACGTTAATAAATGTGACGGCTGAAATCTATCGGGCACGCACTCATTTGTGCGACATGAACACCTGCCTTACGTCCTGGAAACCATGGTTACAGGAAAAATAATGTTTCCCTCGCTGGACTTGCTGCCCCAGCTCTCTCATACACACAGACGCACGCACACGCAACTTGCAACTTGTTGTATCTTAAATAAATAAACCTGCATGAATTAAATAAAGCTGTCTGTTTCTCCTCTCGCTTCGCTTCCCTTGCTGCCTCCCTTGCTCCTCACCCCCCCGCACGCACGCACGCACATATTGCAATTTGCAAGCAACTTTCACTGTGTGTTGTTAGTTGTATATAAAATTATTAAAATGTTTATTCATTTAATATACAACAAGATTAGTGAACGAAAACCTGAACCTGTGATTATGTGAAGCATTAATTAAATAACATTGCTCACATCATTGGAATGAGTTTCAGCCCGTGAAAAATGCTGTTTTGCAACTCTGCATCTCCTCCTCCGCTCCTGTTCTGTCTGTCTCTGTCACCGTCGTGACCTGCATGCACGTTTATGACATTACTGTATTAGGCTGCATGCCTCGCAGCCTAAACCTTATTTATGTGGTACTGGTGGTAGGCTGTAGTGGTGGAGGTCCGTGGACCATGAATTAAGTTGGCACCCCGTGATTTCCATATGACGGAGAAAAGAAAAAGAAAAGATGCGGTCCCCATGCACTTTGCTGCCTCGGCACTGTCGGCATGTCACATTTAGTGGCATCCGAGTGCGTCAGGTTTATCCTTAATTAAAAGGACGAGACGTGAGAAAGACATGGCTGTAGACTTACTTATCTGCGAAAAGAAAAGCTAAAGCTGCAGGCTGCAGCACTGCAAATGCCTCTTGATATGTCATGGGGGGGGGGGTCGGGGGGGGCTACCGGTATGCGCTCATGCAACACTGTTTAAATGGCTTAAGCATGACTTGCAGCAGTTTTTAATTGCACGATTTTAATAAGCTTGCACACTTGGAAATATGATAATATCCTACCAATTTCATATGACATGCTTTTACAAAATATTCTTTTTTCACATGTAGGCTATTATTAGTTTTATACATTTTAGGAGTGAAAACATATGTTTAGATGCCTGTGACAGCCTCTCAGCTGGTCAAACAATGCTGCTCCGCTGTTCTACGACAGAAAAACAGGTGAGGACAAAGCGTACGCCAGCTGCCGAGCAGACGCGAGTTTTGAACGTTGTCAAGAAAGAAAGAAGAAGTTGTCGGAAATGAGTCTGAGTCAATGAGTCTGTCTGATATTTGTCTGATATATTGAAGCAAAAAAGCTGATATATTGTACTTAACATGAATCGGCATCGGCCAAACATGAAAGAAATAAGTAATCACATCAGTGATCGACCACAAAAGTCTTGATCGGAGCACCCCTAATTTTGACAGATACTTACAGATATATCCATATAATGTACATATGCAAAAAAGGGACAAAGAGCCACAGCCAAACGGCAAGACGGAGGCAACGGGTACTCTGACAATGGTAAACGGGTACAACAGGTATCGCATAACAGGGTGAGGCATGCACTCCTACATTTTCATCAATTCCAACTTGGCATCCTGGATTGTTTTATTCATTGAAAAAGTAATCAATATAATAACAGCTAGAAAAGGATCTATAGCTGCAGCCCTAGATTTCAGTGTAGCTTCTATGATGTATAGGTCAAGTCAGTGGTTCATAGACACCCGACAGCAACAGATCAGTGTGGTAGTTCAAATAGTGAATCACATAAAGGTAAGGCTTGAGCTCCTCAGATCCTACGTTACACATCATCCCATCTCCCTCTCTCCTCTCTTCTTTCTGTACCTCTTCATTGAGCTGTTAGATAACCACGGATCAGACGGATGACTTAAAAATCGAAAGGAACACGAACAACAACCTTTCAGTTGACAGTCTCTTGACTTGTCAGCTGCCAGCACGACATCTTGAAAAATATATATCCCACTTCTTAGACCAGTTGTGCAAATACTACTCTATTACAGCGGGACCCAAACGTTGGTGATATCTATTGCGTTGCAGAATTTTGTACAACATAAATTGCAATGCAATAATGAAATAGAAAGTTGCATTCACTTTTCACTGTTATACCCTCTGCATTGAGGGATTTCGAATTTTCAATGTTTTTACTGATCTTGCTGTGTGATGCGATTCATTTGTACTTTTAAGAGCACGCTTTGGTTTTCTTTGAAAAATGTAGCTTGGCAAGAACTTGTTTTTGGTCAAAACATGTTGTTTGTGGGGAGGTTGGGTCGCTCGGCTAAATAATTTGTGTGCAGACTGCAGATGTGCTCCTTCCATGTGGGCTGGGTCGCAACAAGCATGGATCGATATGTGTGCGTTGGTGAAAGCTTTGCAGGTTTTGCAACCCTGGTTTAGACAACCGCACCGGTCCTGTGAAATTGACACTTTTGCTCCACTGTTCCTTGTAATGGTGCTCTTGGAACTTGGGATAGGCTCAGTCTCTACACCCGGCAGGGCTCATTCATTGCCAGCTAACAACCCAATGAAACTGCATGCAGTGAAGTGTTTTTTACTAGTGCATCTGTCAGCCCTTGAAACACAATCTTAAAGACAAGCATCCAGCAGACATGCTACCCATGCACAGTCCCACAAGCATTTTAACAACTTCTGCTTTAATCTGTCTAAGTGTGCATTAGCCATGTCCCATAATAACCATACATGACAATGTCACATGCATGTCATTCTTAACAGACATTTCATTCTGCAATCAGTGTTAAAGAGAATGTTTATGATTGGCTTGCAGAGCTGATAAATGAACAGACTTTCTAGTCTCTCACGTGGTCTAGTAGCGAATACTAGCGGTGTAGTGGCGAGATTTTCATGATTGGCTGGCCTCTAAGCCAATGGGAGACTATCCCTATACGCCCACTAAGCCTGCTCTCCTCTGCCCCACCGCACCATGACTAGAGACTGCAGACGCGACTACAGAAAGGCACTAAGGTACAATATGCAATAGAATGGAATGCAAGCGGATATATAATGACTTGAGTAATTTCTTGTTTTCTCTCTCAGAAAGAACTGGAATTGTTGTCTGTGTTGTACCAGAGTGCAGTACAGTCAGAATATTGGTGCTCTTCACATGTGTATTGTGCTCACTTGTGTAAGAAGACACACTTCAGTGTTCTGTGTGTGTGACTGAATATAGATGGGACAGCTAGTGTTGGAAGCGGACTAGTTTAAACTGGGTATAGAATGATATTGATAATAGTGTTTAATACTCTAACTGTAGGCATTCAGGACATTTAGTTAGTGGTGGTGGTCACTGGTCTGTGAAGTCACATATGACATAATGCACACTTCAGTTCACACACTGATGCCACACTGGAATTGGTGTGTGCGTGCATTGTGCATGCTTGGATAAGAACAAATCAGGAGGAAGTGTTGCTGACTCACTGTGGACAGCCAAAGAAACATTTGCTCCGTGTATACATCATGTTGTCTAAAAAAATATATGCAACTTAAATGCATGTCACAGTAGATGCATGTGTACTGTACACACAGGCTCGCTAGTCTGCAACCTGACCAAAGGAACTAAACCTGGAATTCTGAGAAGAAAAAACTGTGCCAGGAAAAAAACATTCCCATTTACATTACATTTTAGGAATTTAGCTGATGCTCATATACAGAGAAGCTTTCAGTGAGTGCAAAAGTAGAACAACCAAAAGTTAAGAATACAGGGCCCCCAAACCACCATACAAACGATAGACAATAAAGAGCAAATTGTCATGCTCCTAGTTTATGTAAAGCATTTCTGTTGTTTATTAATGGAGGCCTATACCTGTTTCCCCCCCGTTATTTTAAAGAGCTGGTTTGAACGTGTCCTGTACCAACCAGATACATCACATGAGCAGGCAAATCTCAAAATAGGATTTGACACTAGAATGGTTCCAAGATTTCTTTCAAACTAATTCAGAACCAGAGTGGCGAGGCATTTAAAATGAGATGCCCCCAGCAAGCCTCACCCCTCAACAAATGACATGCATGCAAGCCTCCAAGCGTCACACACACACGATCTGACCAGGCTGGAGGAGGAAAAGTCATCAAAACCACATCATGAAGAATCAGATATTTTCCCTATTCAAAATTCCAACAGACAATTTCTATATTAAGGACATTGCTGTTCCTTGGAGTGGTTGCACCACTCAAAAAGCACTAGAGTAAGAAGATATTAAGGCCACCTACAAATTGACAGTTCTCAGGCTCAGAATGTCAGAAATGATGGCGACCATTGATAGTGGATAGTGGCTGAGTGGTTTAGTGAGCCCACCTGGGTAGCCAGAGACCCTGGTTGTATAGATGTTTGTATAGATGTGTGTCCCTGAGCAACCCCGGCCTAATTAGAAGCCATAGAATGGATGCTCATTGCTCCTAGACAATTGTTATAGGATGGGTAAATCATGCAGAGCACAAATTTCACATATGTATATATAAATGACGAGTACACTATACATCTCCCTTCACACATGTCAGTTCTCAGTTGTGTCATCAATTAAACTAAATAACAGACTGATAACAATGTTTTTGTTGGAACGTGACGTACTTCAGTGGGGACAGTGATATGTGATTGCCTAATGTAGTACTAGTTTTGTATGAATTTGCGCACATTCCACAGAATTCATTATATTTTCTCCAAACATAGATGTTATAACAAAATATCATAAGCAATAGGCCTACCGACAGAGCAACCTCCCGGGCCTGACAGGATCTCAGTCTGGGCTATGATTTAACACATCTATGGGATCTTTTTTTTTCATAACCTTGACTGCACCATTAACAAATTTCAATCAATCAAAAATCACACTCGTGGCTTGGCTGCCACATGACGTCACAGGGTGACAAGAACAAAACAAACAAAAAGGTCCATAGACTTGGCTGCCACATGACGTGTGGTGTTGACGTTAGACTTATGTACTCTATTGGAGGTACTAAATACATATCAGGCTCAGCTGAGAATCACTTCAGGCTGAGGTATCTATCCACAAGGGAGCTTATTGTGTGAATTGACTGTTGTCAGTCATTCAATTCATTTGAGGGATCAAATCATCAACCAATAATAATGTGGGAACGGAAATCAGAAAGGGTCCTATTAGTCAGCCTACTTACCCCATAAGATCTCCCGCTGATTCAATTAATGATCAATGCTTATTATCAAGCACTGAAGTCACCTAACAGGCACAATCAAATCCCCATGCAGAGATTCAGGTACCGCAGCAGTCAGCAGCCAGTCAGAATGAAACACAGGACAGGTTTTAGGCTACTGCTAAGAGCAAGTGTCAAGATCATTCATTCATTTGAATCAGTTGTGTGGAGGGATAGCTTGCAGGGTTAAGTAGGCAGATTAATATGACTCTTTATTTCACTCGGGTTGTGTTCCCACATTATTATTGAATGACAGGGATCACTCAAATTAATTGAATGACTGACAACAGGAATTCATGCAAAGCCTCAAGGGACACTGGGAAGTGGGATCTCGTGGATAATGGATACACACATGTGTTTGAGAGAGACAGACTATGCATCCACCTGTGTGTGTACTTGAGCATTCTGTTCTAACTTCTTCCTCTGTTGTAGCAATCTGAAACAATAGGACACACAGTCACAGACACACACAGGAAGTCAGGACCACTGCATTCCAAGACCATGGCTGCCCAGCTGTGCCGCATGTAGGCCTACTGTATGCATGTAGAATTCAGACCAGGGCGGAAATATTGTACCCAACAGGTTCATCAGGCTGTTAAGTACACCCCCCCCCCCCCCCTCCCCACACACACACACACACACACACACACATTATGTAATTCATCTACTACTGTAGAAAACCAACAGTTTTAATAGACTTGGATGTTAAAAGACTGACCAAAATAGCATAATACTGAATATATATTGTATCAAACATAAAAACAGGGTTTACACTCTCAAAGGAGGCCAAAAGCCATTTCAAATAGGAACCATTGCAACAACAATTTCAGCATTCATGCCATGTACACAAAGAACGTTTAGTACCACGTTTGCCACCAAAACACAACACAGTACATTAGGAATACTTTTCCCCGCAGCTGATATAACAGCACAAACGATTGTTAAATTGTCAGATTTTGTGAATCTGTAAGATTCGATAAAATAGCAGGTGGGACCATTTGACCCCCTGGGGTCAACATGCTGGCATCACTGCACTGTCCTTGAAACAGGCTCAGTGTCTTGCACAAGGATAATTAAACAGGAAATGGACCATAGTTGGGCAAATCAAGCCAATTACCTTGTGACTGAGTATTTGATCAACCTACCAGCCAGAATTCCAGACAGTTTCTAGTTCTACTCATTTGCATTGTGGTTATTAATGTAAACGGAACTTAAGACTGACTTTAACATACTGCATCATCACAAATTGCACCTTAATGTCTGATCTCATGTACACTACCACCTTTGTGGTTAACCTCATGAGTCATGACTCATGACACTGTGTAGAATAGATATCTTCCCCATGCTCTCCGTCCCCCTTTATTTTTATTTTCCTGAAAAAAACAACAACCGATGGAGCTCCCACAAAAAACACATTTCAAGCACTTCTATACACACCTGTACACCTGTGATGTGACCAAGTTGATTCTGAATCGAACCCTGATCGCAATACTAGCCTGAAAAATCACAATTGGATATCTTCCCAACTCAGTCAGCCATAGTATTAAACAATTTGCTCCCACTCAAGAGCACCCTACCATAGGTTCAAGTTGACAGTTTTAGGCGATGATCAAACCTGTGAACTTGGCATTATGCAACAGTTACACTGACCATTAAAAAAGGTCCTGACATCAGTTTTCTACTCTATGTGAAGATTAGCTTTCACTGGGACATCACCCATGAATTTAAATCACTGTAAAAGTTACCGTTTTAACCAGTAGTGTAATGACTACACTTGTTTCCCTAGAACAAAGAAAAATTTAGCCTTAAATTAGACCCAAACAAGATTACTTCTAGCAGGTATATAATTAGTGTATCAGAAAAGAAAGAGATAATGAGAGACATTTTGGATCTATTGTAGAAATCACACAAAAATGCCTAAAAGCCTGATTAAAAATAATCAAACAAACATGAAGAAAAAACAATGAAATGTAACCAAAACATTACATTCCTGATCCTGGGTTATTTTATTGCACTTGTAACACTAATTATGATCCTTGAGGTTAACCAAACGTCATAATTACATCCTATCAAAACTTAGATGAATTTACCCAGGCTGCCAAATGCCTCTCTCCCCACACACCAGTATGTATTAAATTGATCCATTTGTAACTCAAACAGTGTACAAATTATACAAACTGTAAAGTTAAATTAACAGGGTTTTACTATGTAATATTTATGACATTAAATTCCACGACACGGAGTCCCTTGGTAAACAACAAACATGCCCCGTCAACTCAAGAGTGGGTGCCTGAATGTCATCGCATACCTAACATCAAGACGATAAAACCCTGACATAGTACCCAATACCCATAACAGTCAAACTATTGCTATTGGCCATATGATAACAAATATCAATACGGTCTACTCTAGTATGTTGATGATACTGATAAGCATTGTAGCCGTGTGCGCTCAGCAGCCCCGGGGCCTTGTGTACATCATGAATCCTCATTCCTCTCCAGCTAGCCTCGTCTTTCAATACGCAAAACCAGGCAACAAAGCCCGTTTTTTCTCGATCAATAACAACGTTGTTCATCGAAAAGGGGGGTAAACAAGGGGATTATAGTTGTGTTGGTGCTTTGTTGATGCCTACTAGGCGATTATTATCATGATCTGGCGGAGCTGTCATTCTTTGCTGCGCTATTCGGGATCAAACCAGATATATAGACACATTCTCCACCACCCAGCCGCGAAATAGGCTGCAGAAAAAGCGTTGCTGCATTATTGTTTTGATCCACGCTCACAGACGTGTCACAAGCTCCCGTTTTGTCAACAACGTAGCCACCCAAAGAGCTAAAAGTTAGCTGCTGGGTGCTACCAGCCAGGCTGCCGTTTTTTTTTACCTTGTACACATCTCCGTATGTGCCGCTTCCTATCCGCTGAATAAGCTCGAAATCCTCCTGCGGGTTCCTGCGGGACAGGTCCACGCTGGAATCCATCGTGAACGACTCCCGTGTCGGGTGGGGGTCCCGGTGGTCGTGTCAACGCAGACAGACACCAGCACGGTGGGATGTGTGGGGAAACGAAATATTTAAAAACATACGGCGTCAGAGAGAGAAATCACAACAGCCCGAACCCACTGGAACTTCAACATGGCGTCCACTGCGCAAGGAGCATGCGCACGAATGTTGGCGTACGGTCCGGTGACTGTTCTGTCTGTCTGTCCCACTGTTCTGTCTGTCTGTCCCTTCAGAGCAGCAGAGAGGGGATACATCCATCCATGATCCAAAGTAACTCTACCTGACCTGTTCTTTCTGTTCATTTAACTGCGTGAAATCTACACAGAAATGTATTGAGGAGGTCCAGGTTACCTTTTGTAATTTGTAGCCTCTCACAGTTTGTTCAGTAACTGCATCTCAGTAAAAGTAGGTGAGGTCCCCCCCATCTCTCCTCCAAGAAAACCAAAATAATAAATTTTCAGGTCGCCTGATCAACATATGGAATGTCAAAACAGGTCAGCTCCATATGGAGATCTAAGGGTGGTCAGCGGGGTCAGTGTCTTGAGTGTAGGCCTACATGGTTTGATGAGGGCCCAGGTAGGTCCGGGCCTTAATTTTCAGGCCTGTTGAGAACTCTAGGTTTTGCAGGTTTTCATAGTAATCTGTGACCTACGGTCGAAATAAATTAAAATCCTGGTACAGTCACTACAGTGGCACCGTTACAAATTTGTATAAAAGGTGCTTAAACTAAAAGGACTCACAATGTTTTCCTATTTGTTAATGCACATTTCTATGAATTATTTAGATGTAATTTAATTTCGGATGACAATTGACACCTCGCAATCACCCATGGTTTGCTCTCATTCAAGTAAATCATTAGGCATAGCCTGTGCTGCTCCTCCTTATTTCAGAATACAAACCGACTGTTACATAATAGGCTACTCTTATTTGAAAAGCACTTTTGCTAATAATGTACAGTATTATCTAAGTTATAATCATATTGCCTTTTTCTATGAGAAGCTGATACTTGATCCCATAGACACCCAAGGATTAAAACTAGACTAAGCTCATTATCACTCAAAATACCTTCAAACTGAATAAGACTGGATATTGCCTACAACCTCACAATACGATATCACGATATAGAGGCCACAATACCATATGTATAGTATTGATTTGCTAGACACGTTTATTTTGAACAATGACTGTGTCCGACTCCTACTAAATTTACTTTTGCAGTCCTAGACCTAGACCACCGATTGCCAATGTTACCAAAAGATTGACATAAAACGAAAAGTTTCCAAATCAATCAACAAAAAGCAATGAAATAAATACAAATACAAATAATTTTTTGAAGGAAATGAAATATTATCTTTAGGCTACCTTTTTTTTACTCATGTCTGAGTCTCAGACACAAACACACCATAGCTGATGTTTTTTTCTCACGTCACACCCATTATTTCCTGCCGTATCGTATGGTAGTAGCCTCTGTATCGATACGATTATCAGCAATGAATACGATTATTGCCGTATTGATTAATTGAGCACCGCCCTAAAGCTGGGTAAGTAGGAAAAATCCAAACTATCCCTTTAAAGTTTGTAAGTTACATTTTAATAATACAGTATATCATTACAAAATGGGTAGGCACACAAGACTCACAAAACACATACACATACAATCTTTATATAATAAAAAAGAGAATATCACAGACACAGTTTGTTTTGAATGAAGTCTATAACTTGACATATTTTTGTATAAGTCCATCAATTGCCCCTAAGCTCACTCTGTATGACGCCTGGTGCTTCAAGGAGGAGAGAGGGTGTGATGACACCTGTTCTAGTCCTGTCTGAGTGGACAGAGATTCAGACTGAGTCTGACTCTCTGTTCCCTGGATACAGGGTGGTGTGACATCTGGGTTGGTCTGACAGGTCTCAGGCTTTAGCGAAGAAAGAACAGGAGATGACGAGCAGCGCTGCTGCCCACTAAGAGGCATTGTTTCCTGGATAGGTGTTGGGTAAGAGCCTGGGTGTGTCTGGAGCTTTTTCAGCAGACAAGATAATTGAGGGCTCAGTAGGAGAACCATGACTCCACCTACACAGAGGACTCTAGAACACACACACAAATATTTTTTTTAAAGACATATCAGAATAGTGGCATTCATGCATGTGCACACGCACACACATTTCTTAATATCAGAATACACTTGCATGCCCATACAGTACGTACAAACACAACATCCTTGCATACATGAGACAAACATACTGTATACACACACCAGTCACACACACACACACACACACACACACACACACACACCAACCTCTCCATCTCTGTAACAATGTGAATCAGCTTGGCAGCCATGTTTTCCTTGGTATCAAACTGCCTGCCAAATGGCAGATCACACAGAACAGCATCCACACTCCCGCTGGCCAGAGGGAGCTCTGGGCATCACAGAGAAAAAAACACACAGAGAAAAAAACACAACTTTCAGTTCAATGCATTCATCAGTCACTACTCGGTACACTATGTACTATTCTTTGCCATAGCCCACAATGCATAATGTTCTTTTGAGTGAGGAAAGGAAAGAAACTGCTTAATTTGAATTCTGCTATACTTGATGATGTGCATTAATTTGAATTTAGATCAAATACATTTTGTCTAACGTCACATGCAATACCTAAATGTTGCAAAATGCAAATATGTAAAAAGTGTCGATAGTATGTGTAAATCAACGGACCCCCAGTTTGGTACGCATTAGCCATGGTCCATTTGTACACTCTCTGAGTTACAGACCTGTAAGGATTTATTTGGTTCCTAATTATCAGTCATTTAGCAGGGGACCTCCTGCATGGAACCTCTTCAAGGACCCATGGGGGACATCACGCCAGTATGTCAAAATTAGAGAAATTATGAATATATACTGTACTAAAATATAATTCCCACAGGGTTTCCTACCCGTGGTTGAGGCCTTCAGCAGGTGAACTCTGTCTGCAAGGTTTGCAAATGCTACATTCTCATTGGCCTTCTGCAGCTGTCTGTCATCAATGTCCATGCCCAGAAAAAAGGCATCCTGACAGTAAGGGGAGAATGCTTAGAATGATTTCATATTACTTTAGATATACACCTTATCCATGATACAATGTGTTACAACTTACAATTAACCACTTTCAACCTAGCAACCAAAGTTGGGCATGTCATTATACATGAAAAAAGTACAATTTCTATTTTTTTTTTTAAAGATCTACAAGCTCACATTGTGTCACACAGTAATACTAGGTATGCACCAGTATATAAATTCTTGGCCGATACCAATAATAATTTAGCCGATAGGCGATACTGATACCGATATTTGTTCATTTAGTGTAATTTTCCCCTTTTGTGCCAGCCAGGGAAACAAATACATCTTCATTATAATATATGAAATCGCTGTTCAGAATCTGCAGAAACACAACATGGCTCTATGCATATACTGTACACAATTTTGGAAATCACTCTTCCTCCTTCCGGGCCTCTTCCGACTTCCTTCACAAGTGATAATACAGATGATATTTAGTTATTAGTATCATCGGACAATAACACATGTGAAGTTAGTCGGAAGAGGCCCGGAAGTATTTCCAAAAACACCTCTGAAAGTGACTGGAGGGACATTTCACAGCTGGAAGAAACTGCAGTCAATCAATGTTAATATTTGTAGTAGATAACAGTAGCAAAATTTTAAATTTGCACTCTATGGCCAGAAAAATAATGTAATCTGTGTGTTTGACTAGGGTTTGAATGGATTGCTGAATTCCTACAATGACCAGAATGCTTTGCTGCACTGCTCCTGCTTGTGGAGAGGGGGAGGGATATCTTACTGAGACAACATGTAGTCCAAGGTAGATGGAATGGAATGGAATGGTCACCGACGTCATTTTCGCTATCGCACCATGGGAGCCAAACTACACCCGGAAGTTTGGTGGAATGCATTGGAGTCAATGAGAGCCCAGTGACCAGTTCATGAACAAACACTATTTCTGAATAACTGAGACCTTTTGTAAAGTAATTGCTTCTGGAAAACAACAGAAGACATAAAACATTGTCGTCTGCTGTGTTGCTTTTCGATGTGTACACTGTTTTATAGAGGTGCGAGACTGTCCACCGTTTCCTGTCTGGCAGCTAAATCTCACGATACCTCCGATACAGAAACTCAAAGTCAAAGTCGTACGATTTGTCACACACGTTACCGCAGTGAAATTTGTTTTCCGCATTTGACCCATTTCTTGGAGCGGTGAGCTGCAGCTGTGCACTCGGGATTAATTTGATTAGTTGATTTGACCCCCCAATCCAACCCTTGATGCTGAGTGCCAAACAGGGAGGCATTGGGTCCCATTTTTACAGTCTTCGGTATGAACCCCGACCTCCCAGTTTCAGGGCAGACACTCTAACCACAAGGCCACTGACTGGTGTCCCTGTCCCTGCTGCTGTTTAGATCCTCAAATAAAATGATGTACAGTGTGCACTACTGTGCGAGATTTGCCTCCCATGAAAGTGTCATGGTGCAACCCAGTCACGTGACCTCTTCCTTGATGTAGTCAAGAAGGAAGTGAGATCAGTGTCTATGACATTACTGGCACTAAAACATGTAAAAACACATATTACACACACACAAACCCCAGGAAAGTGTTTATTGTGTCCCAAACAAACATCATTCAAATAAGATCTGGTTGCAAAAGGGGTGAAGTGGCCCATATGTTCATTTTTGCCGATACTGGTATTAACCGATAACTGTGTGGCCAATATAGTGTCTAAGTATTTAAATAGGTAGCACATTTAGCTGAATTCTAGGACAGTTTTAAAACACAAACGATGAATAATTCACACTGGTTTATTATAAGTGGTTAATCCTGTTTGTAACCATTGTGTTAAGACATCTAAAGCAGAAACAAGACTCAACACACTGGAATACAAGAAACTAGCCCAGGGCTAACAGGTGCTGTAAGAACAGGTCTAAATTAATCAGTAACCTAGGACCACGTTTACCCTTAAACTAATGATAATGAACTTCCTTCAGGAAAAATAATGTGTTTGTCTTTCTAACCTGTGTAAAAGAGTTATGCCTGATTTATACGTGGCTTGTCGCAAACCGAAAACATTCACAACATATTGTGAGCTTATAGTTATTCTATTTCTTGTATGCAACACTGGCATGCAAATGTATCAGGCTTTTTAGTGTGCTGACCTTCTGCTCCTGTGCACCTTCCAAAAGGATAGTTCCAACCCCACACATTGGATCTAAGACACAGAAACCTGGCTGGACAAAACACAGCAAAGACAATATTTGAACAAACATCGCAGGATGAGTTTCATGTACTGACCATACATGTATGGTAAAAGCATGTGTGAGAGTGGCTAAAACATTTTCAGATACAGCCTTAACATAAATATCAATTTGACTGATGTGTTTGATTGTCTACAAATAAAGCTAGGATCACTACATCTGTGGATGTAAAATGCATCAGTATGTGAGAACCTGTATTTGGGCCAGAGCGCCCATAGCCCAGGCTACTGTACACCTCAGTCCGGTGGTTTTAATGTAGCTCCTGTTAGCTAAAGGCAATCTGAAGAAGAAAATGAAATGATCTAACAGTAAAAAACATAATATATTCATACAAGATCAATTATACACAAACTTGAGATACACTGAATAAAGCTGAAAATAAGTAAAGAAGTAGGGACAATCGCTCTGATACACTTGAGTAAAAGTAGATAAAATATCTAACCTTGTCAGTGGTATCCCCAGTAGACAATGGTCATCACTCAAAAACACATTGACCTGTAGAAGCAACACAAAAACACTATTTCACCATAATAGGGAGAATTCTTTCATTCATTTTTAGCAGAGATGGATCTCATAAAAGCTGACAGGAAATATGTTTATAATAAAATACATCTTGTAATTGTGTGTGAAGGATGGTACCTCCAACTTAGGATTCCTCAGGTCAACCTTCCAACCCAGCAGTCTGCAAAGGCCTGATCCAATCAGACCACTCAGCTCCTGTGTGCAGTTACAATGCAAAGGAAGTGACCACAGACAACCTTAATACAAGCAAACCAGCAAAGGACACAAAGTCCATGACATCATCCTTCTGTATTAAATAATGCAAAAGAATGACCTGCGACATATTGTAAGGGTAGCGGTAGCAGCATCTTCTCCAGCTATGATAACTACTATTAGCTGGCAAGGAGAAAAGCCTTTGTAATGTTTTCTATAAAAACAACTATTATATTCAAACACTATCAGACCGCTGGTATTGCTAGGGTTAATAATTAAGCAAGTTACAGATGTGTAAGGGTCCATTTGGAACCCCATGAAGGAACATGGTCCTGGACCACACATTGCAATACAGCCATTTAGAATCATGTGCAAATTGATACTATACAGCACCAGCATGGTGAGGCATGCACACACACACACACACACACACAAACACACACACACACACACGGTGGCAATTTAATAAAACCGCCTCAGTACCGTATGCGTGCGCACACTCACACATACAGCAATAGATTCTTCACGTGCTACATAACCAAGTATATTCTACATGTATACCTGTGTGCTGAACCATCTGGCTAGAGCTCCAGAGCACTTGCAGCTGATCCTAAAAGTGACAGGTTCTGTAGGAGAAGGTTGAAGCAGTTTGTCCTCGCTGGGCTCCTGTAGTTCCGTTTCTTTTGTGTCTGTGGCCTCCACTTCAACATACAAAGTGATCAGAATAGTCATTTGACAATTGACATTGACTTGTGAAGTGCAGCAGAAAGCAGAAACTCTACTATTAATTCTAATATGGCCACATATTAATACTAAAGTAGATGTTGATGTATTTAGTACTTTTAGTTGGGAGTAATAGAAGTAGCAGAAAATGTGGTAGTAGCAGATGATAACAGCAGCGGGAATACAGTAGTAGTAGTAGTGATTGCAATCATGAATGTGCCAAAAGCTCATTATTATTAAAAAAGAAATACAAATGTTGCACAGTTGGATATTATTTATCTCCAGCATTTCATTACAAATGATTACCAAATAGTAATAAATATGAAAAAATATAAATTTCTAAGAATTATGATTACATTTTCAGTCAGTATCAGAAAGTAAATATTACCATGTTCCAATGGTCTTATGTGCATGTGGCTGTCCGGTTCCTTGCTACAGTCATACAGTGCTGCAGTTACTGTTGCATGGTTTCTACTTTGTCTGGCGCCACTCAACTCCTCAACCCCATTTCTTTCTTCCATTCCCTTCTCCTCCTCCACTCTGTTACCTTTGACCTCTGATGTGTCGTTCTCTTCTCCACCGTTTTCTTCGATGTTCATCCGACTAGATTTGTTAATCGCCTCTCCTGAGTCTCCTGCCCCCCCATCATTATCCCTCTTTCTCTTACACTCTAGCGCCAGCGGTCCTTTATGTGCAACACTGCAAGACCCCTCACGATGCTGTTGTTCACCAAGATGGTGTATCCCTCCCTTGCCTCCCTCTCTTTTGCTGTCAGTTAGTTTATCTTCCTCATCGTCCTCCCTCTGTTTCTTCCAGGTTTCTTTCTGTCCATCACTGCAAAACGTATCAATGCCACTAACCTCCTCATTCTTTCTCTCTGTCCATTTAGCTCCATCAACCACACTCTCTCCGCGTTCCCACTCTCTTTTTCTCATCCTACAATCCCCACTCTGCTTTTCCATCACTTTCCTGTCACTCCACTTCTTATCCTCCTCACATTGTCCCTTTGTTAGTCCTGTTGCTATGTTGTGTGAGTCGACAGAGGTGCCTTTGCAATCCAGCACCTCCTGCAGACGACTCCATGTCATTACAGCACTGGTCCATTCGCTTGCATCACCCAGCAGTCTAGACCGTAGTTCAAAGGCTGCCTTGGCTAAAAAGAATCAAAATTATATAATTATAGAGCAGTGTTTCTCCTCCAGTGGAGAAACGGAAAGGAAGATAAAGTGCATTGACAGACATTACAAAATTGTGGAAAACGAACATTAACAGGGGAGCACTATGTTATTTAATATTCAATACATACACCTAGAATGTCTGTGATCTTGCATACATTTCATGTATTCCAAATACACAGCCATAGATCGGTCCTATCCTCCACACACGGTTATCAGACTGACCTCGTCTGCATTTAAACTTGTAGCTGTGCGTGTGTAGTGTGTACTCACCCAATAATTAATTCCAAGACTTGGAGTCAGATATTGTTCTCTAGTTTCATATCCATTTAAAAGTTGTGGCAGAAGGTTTAGTAAAATATCTCCACTTTTCCACGAGCTGCACACATTCTCTCCAGGCGAGGGGTCCGGAATGAGTGCAGGACTGAACATATCAAAACTTCCTTTGGGAAGCACAAATGTATGGAGCACACAATTGGCAGGTGGTGTGATTAATTACCCCACACCAAAGGCAACGCACCAGTCAATTGTGTGCCCCATACGTTTGTGCTTCTCAAACATTGCTTGTTCCAGAAGGAACTTTTCATATGTTCAGTCCAGTCATTTCAGGTCCGGCCTCGTCACTGACAGAGAATATGTTTTACTAAACACACCTTTTCTGCCAGAGCTTTCAAATGGATATGAAATTAGAGGACGACGTCTGACCTCAAGTCATAGGAATAAATTATTGGGCGAGTACACACGCACCACTACAAGTTTAAATGCAGACAAGGTCAGTCTTCTAATCATGTGCGGATAGGATAGGTGTATTTGGAATGCATGAAATTTATCACAGACATCTAAGGCTAACAGTACATATACTTTTGTTTGTGTTTTGATAATTTCATCAAGAGCAACCAACAATGAGTCAACAGGTCAAGGTTTTATTCCTTGCTTAGTTTTCTTTGATGTAACACAAATGTGTTACAAGGATTAATCCTGTGTGTTCTCTATTTCAGGACTATCTATCTCTCATCTTATTTTTATCCATCTTCATGCACTTTATTTGGAGTCTTCATTGTTCTTTCAGACAATCTTATTTTGTCTTGATATACCTGTAATGCATTACTGAAGGTATGCTGACGCAGCTGACCTGAGCTAAAGTGGCCAGGCAGCTTCACGGGCAAGTCTTGTCTCAGCAGAAGGAAGAGTCTCTCTGCAGACTTGAGCTCTTTGACTCTGTCGATCCCTGCAGAGGTGCTGAACAGCACCTTACCTGTTGCCTGACAAACCTGTACAAAAAACACCAAACAACACAATTAGTCAGAGGATATTAATCAAATCTGGGAATAAATTTCTTCACCAATGTGTTTGTAAGGATGTCTACTAACATATACATAACATTTCTATTAAACCACCATAGGGGAATTTTTGACAGCTGCTGAAAGTTGGGGTACCATACAACCAATATAAGGCAAAATGTTCTAAATTTCATTATGCTTTAAGTAGCATGTGATGTGTCAAACTAGGGGGTTTACCTGATTTTGAATCCATTCCAAGCATTAGTTTTGCACGAAAAACAGTGGCCCTAACTTTCAGCAGCTGTCAAAAACTCCCCTAGGGTCGAATAGAAACCAATGTGGGATATGTTAGTAGACAAATTTACAAACACATTGGTGAACATTATACTGATAATATTCCCTGACTA
This sequence comes from Protomyctophum parallelum, assembly GCF_964188405.1. Taxonomy (NCBI): domain Eukaryota; kingdom Metazoa; phylum Chordata; class Actinopteri; order Myctophiformes; family Myctophidae; genus Protomyctophum; species Protomyctophum parallelum. The sequence continues at coordinate 27,567,586 of NC_139704.1, forward strand.
AATGAACACTAGAGAGCAAACAACAGTGTTGTTTGACAGTAGTAGTGGTTCTAGCCTTGGATCATTGATTGATTGATTGATCAGTTTGCAGAATTACAGTACATTTCAAGTACAACTCAATACAACAACTGTTAACTGTGAGTGGACGACACCATAAAGCATTACACTTGTTTACAATAGGGCCCACCATTTTCAATTCATCAAAACAATTAGAGACGTACGAATATACACAACTATATAGTCAAAACAGGAAATCATCATAGGGGAGGTAAAAAGGGAAAATAAACTATAATATACAGTGAGGGGGAAAAGGGGTGGGTGTGGGATTCAGATTTTACATGGGCCAGTTTCGAATTGCAGCCGTCCGTAGGTGCCCTTTGAGGGTGGTTTTGAAGGAGTCAAGGGATTCGCATGTCTTAATGACTGTTGGTAGGGCGTTCCACATTTTGGTGGCATAGGAACGAAATGAATTTAGTCCCTTGTTTGTGCCGAATCTGGGTTGCACATGGTTTGTTGAAGTATTTAGACAGGTACATGGGTATCTTGGTGGTGTATCGAATCTTGCGGACCAGACCAATTGCAAGATGCTGTACTCTGTCGTCAACTCTAAGCCATTCCAGCCTATCAAAGTGGGCAGGGGTGAGGTGGGTTCGGGGAGTGAGGCCAAGTAGTAGCCTGACCAGTTTGTTTTGGGAAGTCTGGAGCCTAGTTTTAAGGACCTTAGAGGTGCTGTGGTACCAGGAGGTGCATGCATAGTCGAAGAAACCTTGTACGAGGGCTCCTGTTAAGGAGGTGTTTTTGTTGACCAGTGAGGAGATCCTGTATAGGAATCTTGTTCTTTGGTTGACTTTTTTGATTACGCTGGTGGCCATCTTATCACCGGAAAGATTTGCCTCCAGGATGGAACCTAGGTAGGTAATTTCTGCAGTATTTGCCAGTGTTGTATCTGGTCCATACCATACTGTTAAAACTGGGAGAGCACTCAATGAAGTTTGTGGGACACGGCAGACAGAGCAGATGAGATGTTGTTTATTTCAGCGAAGTACAGCACGGCACACAGGTTAAGGCTCACGCCAGCCAGAATGGCCTGACGTGCTCCACACACGCCCGAACTGACTGAAATGGTCATATTCTAGGTAGCTATTTAAGCATCTTACATGGGTGTACGGTGTTGACAGAAAGATGCATACACTTTTAGAGACAAGTCCTTTGATCAACCAGTCTGTTCCTTCATGTCAACACACTCCTTTGCCATACAAACAGCCACAGGAGAGGCTCCAGGAGTGTAAACAAACCATCACCCTGAGATGAGGGTCTCAGGCCGACACCCACGTAGGTGATAACAGCTGAACACACATGCAGGAACACACATTACTTAGAATTATGGAATTCCAGATTCCACACCAGCATCCACCTCTGATGTTTGATGTGGTCGCTCAAATAGAGGAGGCATGCGTCAGTGGAGTGAGATGTTCTGAAACCTGATTGGAATTCATACATTAATTTTTTTGTGGCAAGATACTTTTCAACGTGTTCATAGACTATTTTTTCCATCACTTTCGAGATAGAGCTAAGAATAGAAATAGGGCGGTAGTTGCCGGGGTCTACTCTAATTTGCTCCCTTTCTTGTGCAGGGGGGTTACATTGGCCAGTTTAAAATCTTGGGGGACCTGTCCCTGTTTGATGGAGGTTTATTATGTGGGTGATGATTGGGTTGATCAGTTGTTAAGACAATCATAGATAGTATTTTATCGAGTCTGACTATTCTTTGCAAATATAACATTACAGACAGTAGTATGATTATACAATGATGCTAAAAGCATAACAGAAAAAGCCCTGAGGGCTTATTCTCATTGTGGTCTCCTTACCAAAGCAAAGGTTAGACTCGATATAGCCAGACTCGATAATACGATAGTCTAAAGTCTAAACTAACAATATGATTCGCAACGTCACATGACACAGTCATGTTTCAGGGCTATAGTAAGAAGTAGAACGTATAAATAAAGTGAAGTAAAAGTAAAGCGATATTAAAAAAGTACTCACATCTTCAGCTGCAAGCTTCGACTTTACCTCTTCAACTAAAAATTGCTCCATACCTTTACCAGCAGTGCAATAATATCGAACAGCACTCGCACAAGTCGGCTCCCTCATAACGTGTTTTCTTTGATAATAGGAATAGGAACAAATATTCGTGGTTAAAATTACAACCTCACATGGTCAGCCTGTGTGGGCAGCGTCTAGTGAGCTAATCTAGTGAGCTAATTTAAGACTTCCGGTGTTCGATCTCTTCAAAATAAGAGTACCCTCTAGAGTATTGAAAAAAAGTTTAATTTGCACATTAAAACTACAAATTAAGCATTTAAATGATGCTATATGATGCTATAAGACACACATTATGTTTCTGTGTAAGAATAAGTAATTAAATCCTTATAATAATAATAATAAAGTTATCTAAATGGATAAATGCTATTCACTGGAGTGCATGGACTTTATAAAGTGGACACTGGACAAAAGACGGCTCCGCAAGGCAACTATCTGGACATACCCACGCATTCGGGGAGATGTCCTGTACCACACCCCACTCTCCGCTAAGCGGGAGAGGTGTAAAATTCACAGCAGCAGACCTTCTACTGTGGTCAACGCTGAAAAAAGTACCGTTTCCGGACCCAGAATGGACACTGGACAAAGAGGCCTCCGCGAGGCAACTATCTGGACATACCCACACGTTCGGGGAGATGTCCTCTACCACACCACACTCTCCGCTAAGCGGGAGAGGTGTAAAATTCACAGCAGCAGACCTTCTACTGGGGTCAATGCTGACAAAAAGTACCGTTTCCGGACCCAGAATGGACACTGGACAAAGAGGCCTCCGCGAGGCAACTATCTGGACATACCCACACGTTCGGGGAGATGTCCTCTACCACACCACACTCTCCGCTAAGCGGGAGAGGTGTAAAATTCACAGCAGCAGACCTTCTACTGGGGTCAAGGCTGACAAAAAGTACCGTTTCCGGACCCAGAATGGACACTGGACAAAAGACGGCTCCGCGAGGCAACTATCTGGACATACCCACGCGTTCGGGGAGATGTCCTGTACCACACCCCACTCTCCGCTAAGCGGGAGAGGTGTAAAATTCACAGCAGCAGACCTTCTACTGGGGTCAATGCTGACAAAAAGTACCGTTTCCGGACCCAGAATGGACACTGGACAAAGAGGCCTCCGCGAGGCAACTATCTGGACATACCCACACGTTCGGGGAGATGTCCTCTACCACACCACACTCTCCGCTAAGCGGGAGAGGTGTAAAATTCACAGCAGCAGACCTTCTACTGGGGTCAAGGCTGACAAAAAGTACCGTTTCCGGACCCAGAATGGACACTGGACAAAAGACGGCTCCGCGAGGCAACTATCTGGACATACCCACGCGTTCGGGGAGATGTCCTGTACCACACCCCACTCTCCGCTAAGCGGGAGAGGTGTAAAATTCACAGCAGCAGACCTTCTACTGGGGTCAATGCTGACAAAAAGTACCGTTTCCGGACCCAGAATGGACACTGGACAAAGAGGCCTCCGCGAGGCAACTATCTGGACATACCCACACGTTCGGGGAGATGTCCTCTACCACACCACACTCTCCGCTAAGCGGGAGAGGTGTAAAATTCACAGCAGCAGACCTTCTACTGGGGTCAAGGCTGACAAAAAGTACCGTTTCCGGACCCAGAATGGACACTGGACAAAAGACGGCTCCGCGAGGCAACTATCTGGACATACCCACGCGTTCGGGGAGATGTCCTGTACCACACCCCACTCTCCGCTAAGCGGGAGAGGTGTAAAATTCACAGCAGCAGACCTTCTACTGTGGTCAACGCTGAAAAAAGTACCGTTTCCGGACCCAGAATGGACACTGGACAAAGAGGCCTCCGCGAGGCAACTATCTGGACATACCCACACGTTCGGGGAGATGTCCTCTACCACACCACACTCTCCGCTAAGCGGGAGAGGTGTAAAATTCACAGCAGCAGACCTTCTACTGGGGTCAATGCTGACAAAAAGTACCGTTTCCGGACCCAGAATGGACACTGGACAAAGAGGCCTCCGCGAGGCAACTATCTGGACATACCCACACGTTCGGGGAGATGTCCTCTACCACACCACACTCTCCGCTAAGCGGGAGAGGTGTAAAATTCACAGCAGCAGACCTTCTACTGGGGTCAAGGCTGACAAAAAGTACCGTTTCCGGACCCAGAATGGACACTGGACAAAAGACGGCTCCGCGAGGCAACTATCTGGACATACCCACGCGTTCGGGGAGATGTCCTGTACCACACCCCACTCTCCGCTAAGCGGGAGAGGTGTAAAATTCACAGCAGCAGACCTTCTACTGTGGTCAACGCTGAAAAAAGTACCGTTTCCGGACCCAGAATGGACACTGGACAAAGAGGCCTCCGCGAGGCAACTATCTGGACATACCCACGCGTTCGGGGAGATGTCCTCTACCACACCACACTCTCCGCTAAGCGGGAGAGGTGTAAAATTCACAGCAGCAGACCTTCTACTGGGGTCAATGCTGACAAAAAGTACCGTTTCCGGACCCAGAATGGACACTGGACAAAGAGGCCTCCGCGAGGCAACTATCTGGACACAGCAGCAGACCTTCTACTGGGGTCAACGCTCAAAAAAGTGCTGTGCCTTGGGGCATTGACATGAAATCACTTTCTCTACGCAGGCTAAGTCAGGTCAAGGAGTTACCTCTAGCTTTGGAATGGGTGTCACTTGTGTGCGTTGATTGCATCTGTCTGTGCATTTATGCATTTGTTTGTCCTGACGAAACTTGATTATTTCTCGACTGTTTATTTTCTCGTATGACACGACATAGAAACTACTTGTGACTACTGTCTTTGTGTGCTGTCGAGCGGATGTTCTTTGCATCAGCTCAAAGGTATAGCCTGCTGTGTCATTCGATTCATTTGTCCAGATATGCCATTTATGATCTTTAAGGATGTACAATGACGCATATGGTGGCCTGTCGAAAAATACACACATACTGGTCAAAGCATACTCATTTTGGTGGTACAGACAGGATAAATTGAACGTTTTTGGAATTTTTGTGCCAGCTCTTAACAGGAGAAGTAAGGTCTGTGGGCTGTTAATTACTTCATATGTTGATAAGCTCTTTTCCTGCTGACATGTTTCACATTGTTCAGATTGAGCAGGTAATATTTGTGCAATAGTGTCTAAGATGCCTTTTTGTGACACGTCAAGTGGCTGCACTATGAATTGTGACATGTTCTTTGTAGATGGTAAGGCCTTGTCACCACATTGAGTACAACTATACAGACTAAGACTTTTCAGGCAAAGCAGGTCATCTCCAAGGAAAGGAGACCGAAGTGTGTATTCTACAAAGCTGTTTAATATGGTGCATACTTCTGTCCTAGAACATTTCTGAGACACTAATGACACTGATGTGTTGGCTAGATTGAATTTCTCAAGTTTCCGTCTAAATGTTGAGTCCTGCGCTGCTGCTTCTTCAAGCCGTGTGTGACATTTTTTGATAGCAGATGTAGAATTGGTAATGGTATAGCTTCACACATATTGTCATTTAGACTTTCATTGCATAAAACCACATCATCATCATCTTCTTCCAAATTGTCCTCCGTTATTGTTCTGTTAATTGCTTTCAACTGTCCAGGCACAGAATGTACAGATGTCTGTATGTTTTGCTTGAACAACTGTGTGGACACCACACATACTCAACCAAACTACTAGTTTGTGTATAAAATCTAATGGGTCATTGTGCATTCCTAAGGCCAAGTAAGATGCTATTCACTAGTTGTTGAGTGACACCACAGATTGTTTTGCAATCAAATGTGTGACCTGGATTTTGAAAAAACGCTTGAACGAGAGCTGCTAAATTCCCCGGCATAGATGACAACTGAACCATCGAAGTAGGTGTCAATGGTTTCAATTTATCTTGTACTACTTGTAGATGCAGTATACCCACGCGTTCGGGGAGATGTCCTGTACCACACCCCACTCTCCGCTAAGTGGGAGAGGTGTAAAATTCACGGCAGCAGACCTTCTACTGAGGTCAACGCTCAAAAAAGTGCTGTGCCTTGGGGCATTGACAATTATTTAATTAACGAATTAAATAACCTTATTTTATTCTGAAGGCAACCGGATGTCTTAAATTAGCTAGCTCTCAGACAGGAAGTTCTAAATTAGCTCATAAGACGGAGCCAAATATCTGTCTGAGAGTGGAGCCTGCCTGGCAAATGACATGGGGGGTCCTTTTTGTGGGCTTGGCCGAAAGTGGGCGTTACCAAAAGGTAGGCGTGGCCATGGCCGCCAGAAGTCTGTCAGATTTTGACAGCTTCAAATTAGTGTTAAACATAATATAACCCAATTGACTCCAGTCCTCTCTGTTTAATATATCTATAATGAAACTATATAAACTATGCATATACCATGAAGTGCTATGACTACTAGCTCTGGTCCATAGCTCTAATGCGTTTCATTTAGAGCTACTCTAAACTTCCCCGCTCGCATGAATGCAGACCAGCCTCTACTCTTTGGCGTAAATAAAAAGAACGTTTTTGCTACACATAAAAACAAAGGCGAGTTGTGTCATTAGAAAGCCTACTTTGGTAATTGGTTCTAGTTCTAGTGAACAGAAATAATAAATAAATAGACTTGGTAACCTAACTGTAGGGAGTGCAAACCAGGGGGGCAGTCAGCCAGATATTTCGTGAAGCCTCATTTGAAATCGGTAGTTCATATAATGGCCTGTTGTGGCGCTGGACTGGACCCAAAAAGCCCCATAGCTCCATAGAGGCCCATGTATTTTGGCCCAACTTCACCTAGACTGTATTACCTTAATAAACATGGTCATGAATACTTTCTTCTTCCAGTCACTAGTTTAAAGTCTCATTTCTAATGTCATAATATTCTTTTTGGAAAATTATGGTCCCATTAATTAAAAAAATGACCATAAAGTCGCGTATGTTCTGAGGGGCGTGGCTACCGTTACAGTCTATGATCGGGATTCCCCTCCCACTCAAGAGTCTTCTCCTCCCACTCGAGTCAAAATAAAAACCAACGGAGAAGAAGGGGGGAAGTCCCGCCTCGTTGTCTGGGCAGCCAATGACCAGCTGGTACAAAACGGAGCCAGCCAATGGCCAGCTGGTACCAAAAGATGGCGACTTACATCAGGAATTAGCATATCATTACAGGCTTCATTTTACGTTCATGTTAGACCCGGGGAACGCTTTGTCCATATTTTTTACAGTCTATGGTGCAAACACATTAAAGAACCTGGGGGTTATCATCTATGAAAAGGCAACACAATGAGCAGAAAATAAAAATGAACCATGTAAATACAACAAATTGAGCAGAGCACTGCAGGGAGTTGAACCCCATTCCGGTAAACCAGAAGTACCACAACCAGTGCCTTGGTTTAACCTTTTTTCAAATCGTGAACAATGATGAAGAATCGCGCACTATAGCATGCCACTTAATGACCTTGGGGTCAACAAGGTCATTGATATTGATCAATAACCTTGAGCAGTATAAATGACCTTCAATAAGACTAGTAAATGACCTTGACCAGTATAAATGACCGTGACCAGTATATGACTGACCAGTATAAATTACCTTCATGAGACTAGTAAATGACCTTGACCAGTATAAATGACCTTCATAAGACTAGTAAATGATCTTCACCAGTATGAATTACCTTGACCAGTATGCGGTCCGTGACCATGGACTATAGCCTTTAGCTTTTCCTTGATTTTCACCTTTTTTTTTAATCCTCAACAATGATGAAGAATCGCACACAATAGCGCGCCGCTCAATGACCTGAGACCATGGACCAATGAACCATGTAAATATAACACATTGAGCAGGGCACTGCAGGGAGTTGAACCCCGTTCCGGTAAACCAGAAGTCCGACACCAGTGCCTTAGTTTTTGTGTTGTTGTTCATTTACAGGTCCAGGTGTGCATACGCATGTGCGCCTGTGCGTGTGTAGGTGCATTTGTGCATGTCTGTGCACGCTTCAATGACCACTGTTGGACCCCATGGGGATCAAGGACCTCAGGGAGCCACCCATAATTCACAACGGTCACAGCGAACTCTGTTGCATCACAACTGGTGGCCAACAGTCGTAACCAACACCGCCACCGACCCACAGGAGAATACCATCGCACAGTGGTATCAGACCAACCACAATCAGCCAGCCCTCAAACCAAACCCTTCGACCTAGAAGAACTTGAAACTGCAATGGGAAAGTTGAAACCCGGAAAAGCAGCAGGGATTGATGACCTACTGGCAGAAATGTTACAGCACCTGGGACCCAACGCAAAGACCTGGCTTGTGGGGATGCTGAACACATGCATAGCACAGAAAACCATCCCTTCTGTCTGGGAAAAGGCCAAAGTGGTTGCAATCCTTAAACCTGGCAAAGACCCATTATCCACAAAGAGCTACCGACCCATTTCCCTCTGCATCACCTACAAGGCTATATGAGAAGCTGCTACTCCAACGCCTCGTTGCCACTCATAGATACCAAGCTGACTAAAGACCAAGCTGGTTTCCGTCCCAGCCGCTCCTGTGCTGGACAGAGCTCAACCTCACCCAACACATTGAGGATGGGTTTGAGGGGAAACAAATAACTGGAGCAGCATTCAGAGATCTCTCTGCTGCCTACGACACTGTCCAACACCGCACAATGGTCAGGAAAAGCCTCCTCAACAACAGGCGCTTCTATGTCCAGTTAAATGATGGAAAGCCCAAAAGAACGGCCTCCCACAAGGTAGCGTGCTCGCCCCCCTCCTTTTCAATATCTACACAAACGACCAGCCACTACCCAATGCCTAATGCCAGCATTTCATCTACGCTGACAACCTCTGCATTACGACCCAACAAGCAGACTTCCAGAAGATTGAGTCTGTCCTTGAAAGTGCCCTCCAAGAAATGTCAAGCTACTACAATACAACCACCTGAAACCCAACCCATAGAGAACACCTCACACACACATAATTTCCTTTCGTGGCTGTTTACATTCGAGGGTCGCTGGTACTCTCGAACGGAACAGTTTAACGTCATGCCCAGGACGAAAAGATATAGAGAACACCAACATGACAAATAACAGCAGGAAGGCATGAGCCACAATCCACCGTCTTGGCAAAGACCACACCACCCATAATTCACAACAGTCACAGCAAACTCTGTTGCATCACAACTGGTGTAGGTATTGGATGGAGCCCGCACATCACAGGTATAAAAAAAAACGTTCTATATTGAAATACTGACAACGTTTCGATCTATTTGATCTTCATCAGGTCATGTGTACACAAAACATACACTTTTATACTAAGGGAGTGCCCCCATCAACCAATCAAAACACCACATTTTGGTGCCCCTCCCATCACTGCAGGTGTGACACGTCAACCCTGAGTGAGTAGGTGGGGACCCAGACATATTGATGTAAATATAGTCTGTTCAGAAATTGTAGTGCCTCTCATAGAGCTTGTAGGTGATGCAGAGGAGGGAAATGGGTCGGTAGCTCTTCGGGGATAATGGGTCTTTGCCAGGTTTAGGGATTGCAACTACTCCAGCCTTTTTCCAAACAGAAGGGATGGGTTTCTGTGCTATGCATGTGTTCAGCATCCCCACAAGCCAGGTCCTTGCGATAGGTCCCAGGTGCTGTATCATTTCTGCCAGTATGCCATCAATCCCTGCTGCTTTTCCGGGTTTCAACTTTCCCATTGCAGTTTCACGTTCTTCTAAGTCGAAGGGTTTGGTTTGAGGGCTGGCTGATTGTGGTTGGTCTGATACCACTGTGCGATGGTATTCTATGTGGGTCGGTGGCGGTGTTGGTTACAACTGTTGGCCACCAGTTGTGACCAAGACCGCCACCAACCCACAGGAGAATACCATCGCACAGTGGTATCAGACCAACCACAATCAGCCAGCCTTCAAACCAAACCCTTCGACCTAGAAGAACGTGAAACTGCAATGGGAAAGTTGAAACCCGGAAAAGCAGCAGGGATTGATGACCTACTAGCAGAAATGATACAGCACCTGGGACCTAACGGAAAGACCTGGCTTGTGGGGATGCTGAACACATGCATAGCACAGAAAACCATCCCTTCTGTCTGGAAAAAGGCCAAAGTGGTTGCAATCCCTAAACCTGGCAAAGACCCATTATCCCCAAAGAGCTACCGACCCATTTCCCTCCTCTGCATCACCTACAAGCCTATCCCGTCACACCAAATTGGTCGACACAGCCCTAAATGACACCTGTGGCATCATCATAGGATGCATCAAGACAACACCTGACCCTGTCCCAACACCTGTTTACATTCGAGGGTCGCCGGTCCTCTCGAACGGAACAGTTTAACGTCATGCCCAGGACGAAAAGATATAGAGAACACCATAATGACAAATAACAGCAGGAAGGCATGGGCCACAATCCACCGTCTTGGCAAAGACCACACCACCCATAATTCACAACGGTCACAGCAAACTCTATTGCATCACAACTGGTGTAGTTATTGGATGGAGCCTGCACACCACCAAAAAAAAGAAAAACAACATACTATAGTATGCCCTCCGTGACCATGGACTTTAGCCTTTCGCTTTTCTGCAATTTAACCTTTTTTCAAATCCTCAACAATGATGAAGAATCGCGCACTATAGCGTGCCACTTAATGACCTTGACCAATATCAATGACCTTGAGCAGTATAAATTACCTTCAATAAGACTAGTAAATGACCTTGACCAGTATAAATGACCTTGACAAGTACAAATGACCTTGACCAGTATAAATGACCTTCACCAGTAGAAATGACCGTGACCAGTATATGACTGTGACCAGTATAAATTACCTTCATGAGACTAGTAATTGACCTTGACCAGTATAAATGACCTTTAGAAGACTAGTAAATGATCTTCACCAGTATAAATGACCTTTAGAAGACTAGTAAATGATCTTCACCAGTATAAATGACCTTGACCAGTATGCGGTCCGTGACCATGGACTATAGCCTTTTGCTTTTCCTTGATTTTCACCTTTAAAAAATCCTCAACAATGATGAAGAATCGCACACTATAGCGCGCCGCTCAATGACCTGAGACCATGGACCAATGAATGAAATACAACACATTGAGCAGGGCACTGCAGGGAGTTGAACCCCGTTCCGGTAAACCAGAAGTCCGACACCAGTGCCTTAGTTTTTGTGTTGTTGTTCATTTAAAGGTCCAGGTGTGCATACGCATGTGCCCCTGTGTGTGTAGGTGCATGTGTGCATGTGTGTGCACGCTTCAATGACCACTGTTGGACCCAATGGCGATCAAGGACCTCAGGGAGCCACCCATAATTCACAACGGTCACAGCGAACTCTGTTGCATCACAACTGGTGGCCAACAGTCGTAACCAACACCGCCACGACCCACAGGAGAATACCATCGCACAGTGGTATCAGACCAACCACAATCAGCCAGCCCTCAAACCAAACCCTTCGACCTAGAAGAACTCAAAACTGCAATGGGAAAGTTGAAACCCGGAAAAGCAGCAGGGATTGATGACATACTGGCAGATATTATACAGCACCTGGAACCTAACGCAAAGACCTGGCTCGTGGGGATGCTGAACACATGCATGGCACAGAAAACCATCCCTTCTGTCTGGAGAAAAGCCAAAGTGGTTGCAATCCCCAAACCTGGCAAAGACCCATCATCCTCAAAGAGCTACCGACCCATTTCCCTCCTCTGCATCACCTACAAGAGAGGCTGCTACTCCCAACGCCTCATACCACTCATAGACACCAAGCTGACTAAAGACCAAGCTGGTTTCCGTCCCGTCCTGTGCTGGACAGAGCTCAACCTCACCCAACACATTGAGGATGGGTTTGAGGGAAAACAAATAACTGGAGCAGCAACTGGAGGGCGAAGCAAGCACGCAGGCAGCTTGTGCCTGCCTGCGTGCCTGACTGCCTTCCTCATGTGGAAGCTGCATAGTTGAGTTTGTGTGTGTGTTTCTTTTTCTGTCTTTCTTTCTTAGGACGAAGATCAAGGTAGACGCCGTTGGAAGGCTCAACACAAGCCGATGCCCCTAGAGATCCATCCCAAAGCTTCCCTCAGGGAGTCCAGCAAGCCAGCTAGCCAGCAAGCCCGCCCAGTCAGCCAACGCAGCCAGCCAGCTCCGCCAGTCAGCCAGTGTAGAAAGTCAGGCTGCCAAGCCAGCGCACATCAGCCCTTGCAGTCAACCATTGTAGCCATACCAGCCTTGCTCAGTCAGCTCAGCCAGGCCTCTCTCGAGGCCTGGCTCTCTGTCTGCCTGGCCCGGTCTGCCTCGCCCTGCCTTGCAGCAACAGAACCAGCCTTGCTGGCAAGCCAGCCAGCTCAGAATACGAGCTCAGCAAGCCAGCGCAGCTGGCAAGCACGCAGTTAGTCTAAACCAGTTTCAGACTGGCAGGCCAAGGCAGACAGACAGGAAGACCGAGGCGCCTAGGCAGGCAGACAGGCCAGGAAGGCAACAAAGTGCAGGCAGGGGGACTGTCCGGCCTAAGGCTGCGCTGCAAGGGTTGGAGCCTGGCCAGCTCCTGCTGGTCTAGACTGAGTGGCTGTGGCTGCACAGTAAGGCTGCGGTAACCTAGTCTGGGCTTGCTGCTGCACTGGCTTGCTCAGCTCGCATTCTGAGCTGGCTGGCTTTCCAGAAAGGCTGGTTCTGTTGCTGCAAGGCAGGGCAGGGCAGACCGGGCCAGGCAGACAGAGAGCCAGGCCTCAAGAGAGGCCTGGCTGAGCTGACTGAGCAAGGCTGGTATGGCTGCAATGGCTGACTGCAAGGGCTGATATGCTCTGGCTTGGCAGCCTGACTTTCTACACTGGCTGACTGGCGGAGCTGACTGGCTGCGTTGGCTGACTGGGCAGGCTTGCTGGCTAGCTGGCTTGCTGTGCTCCCTGAGGGAAGCTTTGGGATGGATCTCTAGGGGCATCGGCTAGTGTTGAGCCTTCCTATGGCGTCTACCTTGATCTCCGTCCTAAGAAAGAAAGACAGAAAAAGAAAGACACAGAAACCCAACTATGCAGCTTCCACCTGAGGAACCGAGACGCGAGAAAAGAACTGAGCGTCACTTGGGATGGTCACAAACTCTCCAACCATACCCACCCCATGTATCTTGGAGTTACACTGGACAGGACACTCTTCTTCAAAAAAACACCTGGAGAACACAAAAGCCACGGTCAACACCCACAATAACATCCTGTGAAAACTAGTGAACTCCCAAGTGGGGCGCAGACCCACAAACAATCCGTGCAACTGCCATGGCCCTGTCTTTCTCTACAGCAGAGTATGCCTGCTCAAGCTGGAGCCGATCACGTCACACCAAATTGGTCGACAGCCCTAAATGACACCTGTCGCATCATCACGGGATGGGTCAAGACAACACCTGTCCCGTCCGTGCCTTTATGCGCTAGCCGGCACCTCCCCCCGCACATCAGACGACTGTGTAACGCTCAAGATGAATGGAAAACACAGGAGATAGACAGTGAAGTCTGGAATGAAATGATAGAGAACACCTCACACACACAGTTTCCTTTCGTGGCCGTTTACATTCGAGGGTCGCCGGTCCTCTCGAACGGAACAGTTTAACGTCATGCCCAGGACGAAAAGATATAGAGAACACCATAATGACAAATAACAGCAGGAAGGCATGGGCCACAATCCACCGTCTTGGCAAAGACCACACCACCCATAATTCACAACGGTCACAGCAAACTCTGTTGCATCACAACTGGTGTAGGTATTGGATGGAGCCCGCACACCACAGGTATAAGAAAGACGTGATGCAGAGGAGGGAAATGGGTCGGTAGCTCTTCGGGGATAATGGGTCTTTGCCAGGTTTAGGGATTGCAACTACTCCAGCCTTTTTCCAAACAGAAGGGATGGTTTTCTGTGCTATGCATGTGTTCAGCATCCCCACAAGCCAGGTCCTTGCGATAGGTCCCAGGTGCTGTATCATTTCTGCCAGTATGCCATCAATCCCTGCTGCTTTTCCGGGTTTCAACTTTCCCATTGCAGTTTCACGTTCTTCTAAGTCGAAGGGTTTGGTTTGAGGGCTGGCTGATTGTGGTTGGTCTGATACCACTGTGCGATGGTATTCTATGTGGGTCGGTGGCGGTGTTGGTTACAACTGTTGGCCACCAGTTGTGACCAAGACCGCCACCGACCCACAGGAGAATACCATCGCACAGTGGTATCAGACCAACCACAATCAGCCAGCCCTCAAACCAAACCCTTCGACCTAGAAGAACTTGAAACTGCAATGGGAAAGTTGAAACCCGGAAAAGCAGCAGGGATTGATGACCTACTGGCAGAAATGTTACAGCACCTGGGACCCAACGCAAAGACCTGGCTTGTGGGGATGCTGAACACATGCATAGCACAGAAAACCATCCCTTCTGTCTGGGAAAAGGCCAAAGTGGTTGCAATCCCTAAACCTGGCAAAGACCCATTATCCACAAAGAGCTACCGACCCATTTCCCTCTGCATCACCTACAAGGCTATATGAGAAGCTGCTACTCCAACGCCTTGTTGCCACTCATAGATACCAAGCTGACTAAAGACCAAGCTGGTTTCCGTCCCAGCCGCTCCTGTGCTGGACAGAGCTCAACCTCACCCAACACATTGAGGATGGGTTTGAGGGGAAACAAATAACTGGAGCAGCATTCAGAGATCTCTCTGCTGCCTACGACACTGTCCAACACCGCACAATGGTCAGGAAAAGCCTCCTCAACAACAGGCGCTTCTATGTCCAGTTAAATGACCAGAGGAGTAAATAGAAAGCCCAAAAGAACGGCCTCCAACAAGGTAGCGTGCTCGCCCCCCTCCTTTTCAATATCTACACAAACGACCAGCCACTACCCAATGCCTAATGCCAGCGTTTCATCTACGCCGACAACCTCTGCATTACGACCCAACAAGCAGACTTCCAGAAGATTGAGTCTGTCCTTGAAAGTGCCCTCCAAGAAATGTCAAGCTACTACAATACAACCACCTGAAACCCAACCTATAGAGAACACCTCACACACACATAATTTCCTTTCGTGGCCGTTTACATTCGAGGGTCGCTGGTCCTCTCGAACGGAACAGTTTAACGTCATGCCCAGGACGAAAAGATATAGAGAACACCAACATGTCAAATAACAGCAGGAAGGCATGGGCCACAATCCACCGTCTTGGCAAAAACCACACCACCCATAATTCACAACGGTCACAGCAAACTCTGTTGCATCACAACTGGTGTAGGTATTGGATGGAGCCCGCACACCACAGGTATAAGAAAGACGTTCTTTGTTGAAATACTGACAGCGTTTCGATCAATTTGATCTTCATCAGGTCATGTGTACACAAAACATACACTTTTATACTAAGGGAGTGCCCCCATTAAACAATCAAAATACCACATTTTGGTGCCCCTCCCATCACTGCAGGTGTGACACGTCAACCCTGAGTGAGTAGGTGGGGACCCAGACATATTGATGTAAATATAGTCTGTTCAGAAATTGTAGTGCCTCTCATAGAGCTTGTAGGTGATGCAGAGGAGGGAAATGGGTCGGTAGCTCTTCGGGGATAATGGGTCTTTGCCAGGTTTAGGGATTGCAACTACTCCAGCCTTTTTCCAAACAGAAGGGATGGTTTTCTGTGCTATGCATGTGTTCAGCATCCCCACAAGCCAGGTCCTTGCGATAGGTCCCGGGTGCTGTATCATTTCTGCCAGTATGCCATCAATCCCTGCTGCTTTTCCGGGTTTCAACTTTCCCATTGCAGTTTCACGTTCTTCTAAGTCGAAGGGTTTGGTTTGAGGGCTGGCTGATTGTGGTTGGTCTGATACCACTGTGCGATGGTATTCTATGTGGGTCGGTGGCGGTGTTGGTTACAACTGTTCACCAGTTGTGACCAAGACCGCCACCGACCCACAGGAGAATACCATCGCACAGTGGTATCAGACCAACCACAATCAGCCAGCCCTCAAACCAAACCCTTCGACCTAGAAGAACTTGAAACTGCAATGGGAAAGTTGAAACCCGGAAAAGCAGCAGGGATTGATGACCTACTGGCAGATATGTTACAGCACCTGGGACCCAACGCAAAGACCTGGCTTGTGGGGATGCTGAACACATGCATAGCACAGAAAACCATCCCTTCTGTCTGGGAAAAGGCCAAAGTGGTTGCAATCCCTAAACCTGGCAAAGACCCATTATCCACAAAGAGCTACCGACCCATTTCCCTCTGCATCACCTACAAGGCTATATGAGAAGTTGCTACTCCAACGCCTTGTTGCCACTCATAGATACCAAGCTGACTAAAGACCAAGCTGGTTTCCGTCCCAGCCGCTCCTGTGCTGGACAGAGCTCAACCTCACCCAACACATTGAGGATGGGTTTGAGGGGAAACAAATAACTGGAGCAGCATTCAGAGATCTCTCTGCTGCCTACGACACTGTCCAACACCGCACAATGGTCAGGAAAAGCCTCCTCAACAACAGGCGCTTCTATGTCCAGTTAAATGACCAGAGGAGTAAATGGAAAGCCCAAAAGAACGGCCTCCAACAAGGTAGCGTGCTCGCCCCCCTCCTTTTCAATATCTACACAAACGACCAGCCACTACCCAATGCCTAATGCCAGCGTTTCATCTACGCCGACAACCTCTGCATTACGACCCAACAAGCAGACTTCCAGAAGATTGAGTCTGTCCTTGAAAGTGCCCTCCAAGAAATGTCAAGCTACTACAATACAACCACCTGAAACCCAACCTATAGAGAACACCTCACACACACATAATTTCCTTTCGTGGCCGTTTACATTCGAGGGTCGCTGGTCCTCTCGAACGGAACAGTTTAACGTCATGCCCAGGACGAAAAGATATAGAGAACACCAACATGTCAAATAACAGCAGGAAGGCATGGGCCACAATCCACCGTCTTGGCAAAAACCACACCACCCATAATTCACAACGGTCACAGCAAACTCTGTTGCATCACAACTGGTGTAGGTATTGGATGGAGCCCGCACACCACAGGTATAAGAAAGACGTTCTTTGTTGAAATACTGACAGCGTTTCGATCCATTTGATCTTCATCAGGTCATGTGTACACAAAACATACACTTTTATACTAAGGGAGTGCCCCCATTAAACAATCAAAATACCACATTTTGGTGCCCCTCCCATCACTGCAGGTGTGACACGTCAACCCTGAGTGAGTAGGTGGGGACCCAGACATATTGATGTAAATATAGTCTGTTCAGAAATTGTAGTGCCTCTCATAGAGCTTGTAGGTGATGCAGAGGAGGGAAATGGGTCGGTAGCTCTTCGGGGATAATGGGTCTTTGCCAGGTTTAGGGATTGCAACTACTCCAGCCTTTTTCCAAACAGAAGGGATGGTTTTCTGTGCTATGCATGTGTTCAGCATCCCCACAAGCCAGGTCCTTGCGATAGGTCCCAGGTGCTGTATCATTTCTGCCAGTATGCCATCAATCCCTGCTGCTTTTCCGGGTTTCAACTTTCCCATTGCAGTTTCACGTTCTTCTAAGTCGAAGGGTTTGGTTTGAGGGCTGGCTGATTGTGGTTGGTCTGATACCACTGTGCGATGGTATTCTATGTGGGTCGGTGGCGGTGTTGGTTACAACTGTTGGCCACCAGTTGTGACCAAGACCGCCACCGACCCACAGGAGAATACCATCGCACAGTGATATCAGACCAACCACAATCAGCCAGCCCTCAAACCAAACCCTTCGACCTAGAAGAACTTGAAACTGCAATGGGAAAGTTGAAACCCGGAAAAGCAGCAGGGATTGATGACCTACTGGCAGAAATGTTACAGCACCTGGGACCCAACGCAAAGACCTGGCTTGTGGGGATGCTGAACACATGCATAGCACAGAAAACCATCCCTTCTGTCTGGGAAAAGGCCAACGTGGTTGCAATCCCTAAACCTGGCATAGACCCATTATCCACAAAGAGCTACCGACCCATTTCCCTCTGCATCACCTACAAGGCTATATGAGAAGCTGCTACTCCAACGCCTTGTTGCCACTCATAGATACCAAGCTGACTAAAGACCAAGCTGGTTTCCGTCCCAGCCGCTCCTGTGCTGGACAGAGCTCAACCTCACCCAACACATTGAGGATGGGTTTGAGGGGAAACAAATAACTGGAGCAGCATTCAGAGATCTCTCTGCTGCCTACGACACTGTCCAACACCGCACAATGGTCAGGAAAAGCCTCCTCAACAACAGGCGCTTCTATGTTCAGTTAAATGACCAGAGGAGTAAATGGAAAGCCGAAAAGAACGGCCTCCCACAAGGTAGCGCGCTCGCCCCCCTCCTTTTCAATATCTAAACAAACGACCAGCCACTTGAAACCCAACCCATCAAAAACCCAAATATGCAGCTTCCACCTGAGGAACCGAGACGCAAAAAAAGAACTGAGCATCACAAACTCTCAAACCATACCCACCCCATGTAACTTGGAGTTACACTGGACAGTTTAACGTCATGCCCAGGACGAAAGGTTATAGAGAACACCAACATGACAAACCCTACACTTAAACCCTCTATATTTAATAAAAAACAATTCTGGACAGTAATCCTGTATTGCAGGGGTGCCCAAAAGGTACATCGTGATCTACCAGTAATCACAAAGGCTGTGCAGGTAGACCATATGGCATGCCCCTGTATATAATCTATCACTTGAATTAAGGTGACTTGACACCAGCTCAAATGTTGCACACAAACATCAGTAGCAAAAGTACAAAGTTATTGTGACAGTAATAATTGCTATAGTGTGTGTTCAGTAACAGGAATATTCCTGTCTCTCCAGCTCTTTAATAAATAGAAAAGGGTATAATCAGGATAATCAAAGCGGTGGATATTGCTCTTGTCTTCATGTCTTTATGTATGTAAATTGTCTTGTTGTTTGTGTTATGTCAAATGCGTGTATACGTGTTCTGCATATACTTGGCTGCTGTGTTGCAAGATAATGGGAGTTACTGATACTATGGGACTGAATGGGAGTGAAAGGGAGGTACTGTTACTATGGGACTGATACTATGGGAGTGCATGGGAGTGGATGGGAGTGAATGGGAGGTATTGTTACTATGGGACTGATACTATGGGAGTGAATGGGACTGAATGGGATGTACTGTTACTATGTGACTGAATGGGAGTGAATAAAAGTGAATGGGAGTGAATGGGACTGAGTGGGAGTGAATGGGAGGTACTGTGACTATGGGACTGTGTTTAACAAAAAACTGGAGAGACCGGGAGACCTCTGTTACTGAACAAACACTATAGCAATGATTTTGTCACAATATAGAGCCATTTAACACTGTTACTGAACACACTATAGCAATGATTACTGTCACACTATAGAGCTATTTAACACTGTTACTGAACACACACTATAGCAATGATTACTGTCACACTATAGAGCTATTTAACACTGTTACTGAACATACACTATAGCAATGATTACTGTCACACTATAGAGCTATTTAACACTGTTACTGAACACACACTATAGCAATGATTACTGTCACACTATAGAGCTATTTAACACTGTTACTGAACACACACTATAGCAATGATTACTGTCACACTATAGAGCTATTTAACACTGTTACTGAACACACACTCTATAGCAATGATTACTGTCACAATACAGAGCAATTTAATTTAGGTAACCAAATTGACCCCAATAGTAGATCTTTACACTCTCAATAGTTCAATTGTTGTTAAGCATCTGCTTAATTTCCAAAAAACTACACAATTAGAGAATGTAGAAGATTGCTACTTTTGATCCTTGGATTATATAATGCTGATTGTAGCATAGCGATAGTGGTTAGTGACTGAGCTTTGTTAACATGAGTGCCCGGGATCGTTTCCCACCAATTTCAAAGAATGTTTGTTGCTTCGTGCCAATTTTCACAGAATGTTTTCCTTTTACCTACCAGACAATACTCTTCTCACCTCTAGTCGATTATTTATTCAGCGTTTGAGCCACGGACCAACATTTGAGGCCATCTAGTCTCTCAGACCCATTTGAGCCACTGACCACCATTGTGAGAGTCTATTAATGTGAAATGGTGGTCCGTGGCTCAAACATGTTATCACTTTTGAAGTTACTTGTTGTGTTTAGATATGTAAATACTACTCTTTAAAGCCGTGTTTCGGTAGTCGAGTGGGTACTGTCGACGGTTAGTAAACATTGAGGCCGGGCATAGTTGTTTATAAACCTTCGACACTAACCATTCGGCTACTGAAACACTGTTTTACAGTTTCGTACAAACATCATTTATAAACATCATAACAAGTAACTTCAAGTGATAGACGTTTGAACACACAAACAACAACAGCGTTAAGTATTAAATAACATTTAATCACTTACTTGCTCCGAAGACGGACCCGCGATGGTGACGTGGCACGTTCCAAACAAACACTGACCAAACCTACCTCCACGCGTCTCTTCCGTATTTGAGGGCGGCGGCACTTCCTTCCGGTGTGAGGCCACGCCCGCGAGATTTAACCGCGAATCTATTGTAGTCCTCTTACGTTACATCCGGGTCCCTTGGTCCCATCCGCTTCTAATGCAAAATAGCTACATATGCAGGGCTGCACATAAGTGGTGCGCAGGTGCGCATGCGCGGTAAAAATTAAAAATGCGCTGTCAATCAAGCGCCGGGAAGCGCTTCTGCGTACCAACAGCTGGGGCCGCCCAGAATGATTATTATGGCCAGAATACTAGAAAATGTTGTGGCGAGAGCATTTCCCACCGACTGCCACTCAAAGTGGCTACTGGCCCAATCACAGCGCATCCTAACTCATAAGGGGGAGGATCCATGCTTCTTTCTGAGTGCTAGGAGCCTGGGAGGAGGCGGAGGGCGGTTGACAGGAAAACCTTACACAAATAGTTTCGTCTTCTCTTCTCCGTTTCAGATAGCAAACTACTGTAGTCCCCGGTGTAAAAAGTCATGCTTTGGATGCTTTGCACTCTTCCCATTTGCCGCTGTGCTTGTGTTTGTTTTCCGGCTGTTGGAGCAGCATGGTTGCTCGTGTGCGATGCCGTCTCAAAACCCGAATCCGAGGCAGAAACCATTAGCGTCTCTCACAGCCTAGGCACCGGCCACCGACTTTTTACGGGTACTAAGGTTTTAGTTCCGACATAGTGGAGTGGGAAGAGTTTAAAGCATTGCGGACTGGCACTGCTGCTGCCCAACATGAATACCGTGTCTCGACATACTGTCCCTTATTATCGTAAAGTCGGGTAGTGTACACTGTTTATTTTTTTCACCGAGGAGCCATGTGTGTGTGTCTGACTACGTACGTCGCCTCATCTAAAAACAAAAGGGAACTAGGGAAGCCTGATGTATGATTCGCCGTACGATGTGTCGCATGTTAAAAAAATAGCTGATCTGCAAGCTCACAACGTGTCGCAACACGTTGTGAGCTAGTAGATTGGTTATTTAAATACAAAATAATACAAAATCTAAATATTGCTTTGATGCTCATATCATATTATCCTTAAGTTGTTAACTTGTTTTTATTATAATATGCATTCCATAGGGCTGGACCACACATGGACCTAGATTTTAGCAAATTTATATATTTTTAATAATGGGATGAATCTACAACAAGAGCCATTCTAGGGCTAAATCTAGAGTTGCAATACCCTCCATTGACTCCCCACTCATCCAATAAATATTGTTTTGCTATAAGTTATTCATCCCTCTTTTATCCATCCGGCGAGACGGGTCGCCGCATTTTAGGAGCACCAAGCAACTCCTCCAGGTGCTCTTCTGAGTACTAGACCAAAAAAGTTGTGTGCAGCCCTGTACATATGAACGCGTGAATCTTTTTTTTTTTTTTTTTTTACAATAACGTTATTTGTCAGAAAGGAAGCCATTGAGGGTTAAAATGGGTCTTAATGCTTCCAACTCATATAACTGTCACCAACAACACTTTTAATGATATTACATGAAGCAGACAGCCCTGTGATGAAACCTTTAGCATTACACTGTGGTTAATACGTTTTTATTCACAATGGAATGTTATTGTACTCTTAATATATCATGGTGTAGCACAGCACAGTAGATTCATATTTCAATCGATCTGGGATGTTAAAATTGTGCAAAACTCTGTTCAATGAATGGCCTCTTCTGCTACATTAAAAATTACTAAACATTAAACGTTACTTATACCTGTTATTGAGACTCCTATAGAGCATGTTGACATGGATAGCTTGGTTAGTAGTATCTCTGTTAGTTAATGCAGTTTGATTGATTAAATTAATAGCCTATTTTATTAGACAAAAATGTAGAACAGTAGTGTCATAGAGTGGAAAATGCCATTTGGTTTAATGTCACAGAATGCAGTGCCACGTAGAGCAGCATGATAAATGGTTAACTTTATAGTGTGTTCAAAAATGGCAGATCTGCAAGTTCAGTGTCTTGAATGAGATGTGCTGTGAGTTTGCATATCTGCTATTGTCCAGCATAGGACCGTTGCACAGTGAAGTATAAACAAGGCTTTAGGATTTATAAGTCGTTTTTAGAATATAATAGAATATTCACTCCAGTGAATAGCATTTATCAATTTAGATAACTTTTTGATGTTATTTAATTACTTATTTTTACACAGAAACATAATGTGTGTCTTTACAATAACTGTAATGTAATAATAATACTAATAATGTAATGTAATAATTATTAATTAAATAACCTTATTTTATTCTGAAGGCAACCGTATGTCTTAAATTAGCTAGCTCTCAGACAGGAAGTTCTAAATTAGCTCAAAAGACGGAGCCGATTGTGTGCTGTGGATGGCCATATTGGGTTTTTTCTTCAATGTTTACATCGGAAACGGAAGTGAGCCACGGCAGTGGCGGGTTGTTCCCAGTAGGGGTCTCCCCTTTACAGCCAAAGCGCTGCGTCACTGCGTTTCTTATGCAAATTGAACAATTTTACATAATTATATTGTTGGTACTGTAAACTGTAATACAGACAGTACCAACAATATAATTATGTAAAATAGTTTTGAATTTGAATAATGCCAATCTGTTACAAGGAGCATACAGTAACAGTAACTGTATACAGTATGCTCCTTATTGTAACAGATTGGCATTATTCAAATGACATAAAAAACAAAAGCCACAGAAAGGTAAAACTTGATTTAATGTTGTATCTCTCACTCAGATAAATCATAAATGACACACTCAGAGAGAGAGAGAGAGAGAGAGAGAGAGAGAGAGAGAGAGAGAGAGAGAGAGAGAGAGCACTGTGATAGCCAGTGGGTGTTTTGAGTGTGTCTGAACAGGTGTTCATCACTACAGAATAAAGTGCAAACAAACCCTCAGGCAGGTACAACTATAAGTGCATCCACACAAGTCTTTTAATCTATCTCATTATCTCTGTAGTCTGTTCTCCACTCTCTTTTATCACTTCTCCTTGTTTAGGGCTATACCCATCTGTTTTTCCCTTACCTAGTCAGTCAGTCAGTCAGTCTGCCTGCCTGACTGCCTGCCTGCCTGCCTGCCTGCCTGAGTCCTGACCTGCCTGCGCATTTTCTGTCAGAGATAGTTAGTTTATACATCCATAGGAGACGCTTACTTTTGAAAGTTGACAGCAGTATTTCAATGTTTTTGCATTCACTTAATTAATAGTATAAAAAACATTTGCGACAATTAAGTAGCAGCAATTTATTCAAATTTAATTGAATTAAGGTTAGTTGCTCTGTTTATATAATGGAATTTCTACCGAGGTAATTTGCTGTAAGCAGTGTAGGGTATAAACAGTGTACACACAATGATTTGTATTCCATTTGACATCCTTCTCCTGTCACATCAGCTCACAAATCTCGCTACTGCGTTTGTGCATTGTTGTAGGTACTTCACCCAAACGTTTTCCCCATTTTTCCTTGCCTATTCCATGGTGCATTGAAAATTGGTCACATCCAGTCACAGCATGAGCTGATCTTACAGCAGACAGTATAAACTGTATCCCAAGCAACAAAAATAATGTGTAGGCCTACTTGCTATGGCATTGATGATGTTACATCTATGACTGGTTCTTCTAGGGTGAAGGTGGATGGCAAAGACGGGAAGAAAGATAACAAAATGCCAAAGCTCTGCTCTCTGCCACCGACATCAGAGGCCTCCAAGGAAAACATGAAGAGAGCCAATGTGCCATCTATTTATTATTTATTTGCTTATTTGGATGGGGCAACGCATATTAATAAACACCACACAAAAATATATGTGTAAATAATAATTAGCAAGAATGCTAATTTCCATCCATAGTCCTATATACTACATAAAACATCTGTCTGCAAAACAAAGCAACTAAAAGTCTATTTCTATTAGCATGTTCATTGACCTAAAAACCATCTTTACAAAAACTATGCAGCAATTGCATACCCCACTTGGTTTATAGTTAATTCATTATAATTCTGTAAATTTCTCAAAATAAATTTAACATTAACTTTTGCAACCATTTTAAATATGTCATCCACTAGGTCTATGGACATCTCAATAATAAAAGTTATAGAAAACTACATTTCTGAGCCCAAAAATTAATTAATGTATATAGACAATATTTTAGGCCAATAAAAAAAACCCCAAAAATAACCAAATTTCCCACCCCACCTCAGGGGCACACTACACAGATGGATGGACGGATAGGGGCAAAATCAGTCACGGTTATGCTTCCGGCCTGGTTGAGAACATGGTTGAGAACAGGCTATTCAACCATGCACTAGCATATTGATCAGGTTACTCCTTACAAAATACTTGTAAACACAGACCGTTCCTGTGGATTATGTCTTCTTTCAACAAAAATTATAAATAATAGTTTTTTGGTGTGTGTGTTAGGGCATAAACTCATTTTTACTGCCAGTGGAAGTGTTATTAGGTATGGATTGTGGTCCTGGTCTGGTAGTTATTCCACTTAAGGCCATTGGCAATCACCTAGGGGATGTGGCCATGAAAACCATTCAGGTCCAACAATACCCCAACCCATGTATGAGCAGACTGTAATTCTTAACATCAGATAGAAGGTACAGAGTCCTGCGGTGTAGATGGAAATGATACAAGCTATCATTATAATGTCCAGTTTGCCGTAGGTTTGCTGCCAACATAGAACCCATGGACAATAAAAAAAGCCTATACTGTATACTATAGGGCCTACACACACTGAAGAAAGTTATGGATTATTGTATATTAGTTTGTCACTGCTCCCCTTAACATTTTCTTCTAATTTAAATAAAAACATTTAGGCTATACCAGGATTGTTTAATTCAATTAAAAACCTGATAGCAAGTTTAAATAATTATCAGTGAATACATGACCCGATGAAGATCCTGTGAGATCGAAACGTTGTCTTTAACTTTAGTAATTCTTTGCCTAAGAATGGTGTGCAGGCCCTACCTTCCATGATTGCCTTATTGGCCCTGCACCCACTGTCGAGGTGCATGTAAATAGGTATGCTCTGTGAATAGATACATGTCATTATGTATTTTGCGCATATTTCACATTTTCGATATTGTGTAGCCCTTGTGGGCACTGGGCAGGCAGGCACTTTATCCCTGCTGTATCCCTGTGTGAAGTGCCCTAGAAGTCGTGGACTTATTGGAGTAAGATTTTCATACTGTATGTCAGCAGCAATACACCAAGTCTCTCATCAGTTCGTCTCCCTCTTTCTCTTAAAATTTGGTTCGGTGACCGTCTTCATCAGCCCGTAATATTGGATGTATCCATGTAGAAAGGGGACATTAATACTCCTTTCACCAGCTGCCATTTAGAATAATTATTCCCAACAGTCCTGAATAATATGCATTAACTCCACAAAATGCCCACCACCCAGCCCCATATGTGGCATGATCTATCGCTTTGTATTGAACTTGTTTTCATTCTCTTCCACGCCCCATAAACACAGAACAGAAGGAGTTTGGAGTGAGGAAAAATTACAGAAACTGAGAATCTAAGGGAGGGGAGAGAGAGAGAGACGCACGCACACACGCACGCACGCACGCACGCACACACGCACACACGCACACACGCACACACACACACACACACACACACACACACACACACACTTCGATTTCTTTATTTGAATCCACAAATTACAATAAATTTTACAAGGAAACAAATATAACGGGGTTGACAGTTCATGTTCACTTAAGGATACACATGGCACCTCCTTCTCCACACAGACAAACTGCCTATAACAGGCGAAACAGAACAGTATTTGGCAAGTTGTTTGGCTTTGCTTTTTGTCATGCCAGCTATTCTTAGGCCACTCATGGTCAGTTTATGCACATGGCCCAGGCTTCCGAAAATCAGTATGGCAAATCTACAGCGAAACCCCAAGTTTGTTATACTTCCAAGTAATGGTTAATATTTATCTTGGAATGCCTGGTCCATGTACAAATCAAAGACACAGCCCACCTCCAGAATCAGGACCTCCTTGTGACTGGTGTCAACAAAGACATCAGGTGTATTCGGGATGTTAGCAAAGACATCGCATGCACAGCTAAACCAATCTGGTAACACTCTTGAATGTTTATACATTGCTGCACTAGATGGCACATACTTTCGAACTGCATCAGACACTAGGTCAACAATCCGGTCGTGGCGAGCAATATACAAGTTTTTGTATGCACTACATCCATTTGTTATGTGTGCGATGGATTCTAGGTGTTGTTGAGTGTGGGTGTCGGGATACCAGATTGACAGATTGTACTTGGTTGGTAATACTTGCAGTCTTGCTTTGATGGTGAATTTTAAAACATCCTCCCCAATAGCAGCATTTTTGTACATCGAATGTGAAACAGAGTGATCAGCTGAATCAACACAGGCCAACTTTCCCTGCAGTCGAAGGCCACGCCAATGTTCTTTGGCTTCAGTCTGTTTCGTGCTAAGCAGAACCCTTCTTGCCGTTTCTTCCTGTAGTCTAGTGTCCACTCCCTGGTGGGTGAGGGTAGCCTTCACTACCACGCTGGAGTCTGTAATTAATCCATCAGAGAGGGGCACATTTTCGTTGTTTTTTGCCCATTTTTGCTGGACAATCAGACCAGACCCCGAAGCCCTTGGCTTGTGAGTCCAGTTTCCCAGAGTCTTTCCTCCTAAAGCCTAGGAAGTTATTCTGGTCTGCAGCAGCCAGGGGTACCTTCCTCCTGCGCAGGTCCAGTAGGAGTGATGCCCTGGCCATTTCTCTGACGGTGCCATCATCATTGAGCATGTGCAGTAGGTGGCTTAGCCGTGTTGCTGCATAAGTCCACTCTACATTTGGGACCCCCAGCCCCCCTTCGCCACATGAAAGGAAGAGTATGTCTCGTGTGGAGTGTGGACACACACACAGACAGACAGTGTGATAAAGACAGAATGCTTTCTCACTTTTCCTCTTGAGCCACACATGTTTGTTTGTTTTTAATTTTCTGTTTGGCATAACCTCATTTCGTACTCAGTATTCCCACATGTCGGTATTCAGTCATTATCCAACAGTTTGCTGTTTAACTATGCCGGCTATTAAAGTTAGCAATCAGTTGATCTTGACTTCTACCGTTTTATATGCATATAGTCATTCATTTCATTTCATCATTTGGACAGAGACAATTGGTTGGTCAAACAAACAGTTTGACAACATAGTAATGATAACTCAAACACCCACTACTCACACTGTCCTCATTTCCTGGTCAAAGTTTCACAAAAGAGTCACTACTGAATCCACTGCTCCTTTTATAGGTGGAGGATTCAATTGGGTTGCACCATGTTGCAGGGGGCATGGGTCTGGTAATACATACTATTTAGTATGATTACAACGGAACGGGTTGTTTAAAACCTGGTTTGTTAATTATTGTAGGATTGACAAGTATACTGTAAATGTTTGGAAATGTTTTCTGGGTTACATGTTCACTAGTTGTGTAAGTGAATGTTTTGGGGAAACCTGTCTCTAGACAGATGGTATGGGCCACTAGTGAGAGGCCTGGGTTGGAGTTCATGTAGTCAGTCCATGGTGAGACATGGGGGAGAGGGGGCAAAAGGGGAGCTCTGCCCTAGGACAGTGTAGGAACTGGTAAATGTCCACACTGGATGCTTGGATTTAAGCATGTCATTTAATTTTGTTATTTTCATTATATTTTAAAGTTATAGTTTATTTTTGTGAAAAATATTTTCCTGCGAAATTATTTTGAACCTTTATTTTTGGAACAGTTTGATGAAATAAACCTTTGGCAACGATGGAGATCTTTTGGTATGTCATTTTTCTGTGCACCTAGCCCTCATCAAACGGACTCATAGACAGACAGACAGATCTGAAGAGGAAAAGCTAGAGAGATAAACAGAGAAAAGAGGACAAGAGGAGAGACACGGCATAAATTATGTGCACATACAGAGAGTTGATTGAAGGGAACTAAGGGTAATGTGGAGCAAACACACAGGAGCACAGTCACAAATTCATCAATACACCCGGCTAATTACCACAGTCCTCCTCCTCCAGATTATGTGCTGTGTCAACACAAACACGTTGATTTATGAATAGAAATATCAATGGATATAATGACAGAGAGAGTGAGACAGCAAGAGAAGAGACGGGGAAGGAATGAGAGAGGCTGTACCAACAAAGAAATGGAGAGAACAGAAATAGGTGTGTGATGAAAAGAGAACAAAAACTAAAGACAAACCCAGAAGGCAAATTACTTTTAGAATAAGACGGGGGATTGTGTGTGAAAAAGCCATCCACACCACCGCTCAACATCAAAACACTGTAACTCAAAAAGATCTGAACAGTTCTTTCCTCTGGGTGTGACAGCCAGCCTAATTTTGAGATTAGGCACAGGTATTATATTGTATAGCACAATTCACACAGAAAGGCAATTCAAAGGTCTTTACATAAGACATAAACATTTAACCACATAAGCCCTCACCTTGCAAAAAATGGACAGACATATGGAAACCTGGCAATTAAATTAGGAGATATCTTGTGTGTAAGTGGGGTTAACAAAATCACTAAGGTTCATCCTCCAGGGAACATGAAGGCGCTCTGTAGTCTACACATTTCATGGCAGTCTGTCCGCTCATAATATTTAGATATCTGGTGTGTAAGCGAAAAGCTTTGGCTTAAGATGGCGCTATCCACTATGGCATGCGTTCACCAATATATGTGGACTGTTAGCGGTCGCCGGTCTGGGGAGCAAGAAGGTGAACATTCCATGTCAATCCAGCCAATCATTTTCAAGATATCCTGTTGGAATCAATGTGTTGGATGGGGGGAAAAGAAGAAGTAAACAAATTATTTAATCCACATTAGCCGCAACACAAACATTTTGTCAACACGTCAATAAATTGAAAGACCAACTTATTACAAAATTGTGGTAGGCCTATATCTGTCTTGTAAACGTGTGTGTGCGTGCGTGCGTGAGTGGCAAACAACTGACAGCATGATGATTATGCAAGTGTTTAGTCCTCTCCTCTCAAACTTAGATGGAAATGAGACCTTTGGATAGAGACTGAGAGGGATGCATGGGGATAAAGCATTTCTCAAACCTTTACTACTAATCTAAGGAGGCTGTCACACATTGCCAAGCTGTGTGTGTGTGTGTGTGTGTGTGTGTGTGTGTGTGTGTGTGTGTGTGTGTGTGTGTGTGTGTGTGTGTGTGTGTGTGTGTGTGTGTGTGTGTGTGTCTGCGTGCGTGCGACCGTGCGTGCGGAATACATTTAAATATTTACCCCTCCCTGACGAATTTGTCAATTGTGTGAAGAGAGAGAACTTGCAAGCAGTGCACGCATCTCTGAGATAGGGAGAAAGGAAGAAGTGAGGAGGAGAGGAGAAAGGCACAAAAACGGAAGGAGGGGAGAAAGAGGGAGATAGAAAAACTTAAGGGAGGGAGAGTAGAGAGAGGTGAAAGGAAGAAAATAGTAAGGGGAAGAGAGAAAGTGCATGGATAGGGACAGAGGGAGGGAGCAATGCATAACAATGCAATAATTCGTTTTCAAGTGTTTTGCACAAACGTCAGTAGCATTACATAGTTATGGATAATAACTTTGTAATGGATAATGGATAAAGGATAATGATTTTTATAGTGGGTAGATCTTGTTGAGCTGTACTAGACTGGTGCCCAGCTATAGAGCACTGAGTCAGTAACGATGGAAGTTAACCACCCTGTTATGCAATACCCGTTGTACCCGTTCCACCCATCTGGAGATTTCTGTATCTGTCTCTCTGTGTCCCTTTATTCCTATGGAGTGCTGTGATGTCAGAACAGGCCAGCTCCAGACTGGCCAGACTGCACTCCCTGTGGGGGTGTGGAACGAGTGTGTCAAATTTTAAGTCGGTGGGGCGAATGGTTCTCGAGTTACGTGCATTACAGCCGTACACACATACTGTACAGACAGACATACAGATAGACAGAGACGTGGTGCATTTATAGATAGATAGAAAGATAGATATCTCTCAAGTACCCCTGCCCTATAGGCTATGTGCCAGCTGATGTAGGCTAATGGGGATGA
The DNA here is from genome assembly GCF_964188405.1 of Protomyctophum parallelum. Lineage (NCBI taxonomy): Eukaryota > Metazoa > Chordata > Actinopteri > Myctophiformes > Myctophidae > Protomyctophum > Protomyctophum parallelum. The sequence continues at coordinate 27,598,146 of NC_139704.1, forward strand.
GTAGTATTAGGGCTGCAAGAAATCTTACGTCGGCCTGGTCAGCCCTGCCCGAAAAAAAAAGGATAGTAATTTTGTATTTTAAAACAGAATGCCAGAAGCCAGAGGGATCGATTTAACCAATTATAAAATTAACACACACACACACACACACACACACACACACACACACACACACACACACACACACACACACACACACACACACACACACACACACACACACACACACACACACACACACACACACACACACACACACACACACACACACACACACACACACACACACACACACACACACACACTCTCTCTCCAGTGGCAGTGGCCTTCAGCCAGTAAACACAGCATCTGGCTGACAGAATACATATGTAGACGATAGCAGAAAAGAACGAGGAGATAGGGAAAGAGCTTGGGGGGGAGGGGGGGAGGTGTGCGGAGCGAGTGAAAGTGAGTGAAAGTGAAAGGAGTAAATAAGACAGAGGGAAGGAAGGAAGGAAGCAGAGGAAAGGAAGGGAGGGAGGGAGAGAGGTAAGTAAAGGATGGATGTAGAAATGGAGGGAATGAGTGAAAGAGACAGATTAATGTATGAATCTATTTGAATGCGTGCGTGCGTCCGTGCGCCCACACACATGCATGCGGCTGTACCACATGACATTGACATCCTACTATAAATGCTATGGCAACGGGTATTGCATACTAGCTTCCCAACTTACATCATTCCCAAGTAATTCCCAGGTCTAGTTAGGGTGAAATGGCAGAAACATGCACATGTAGGCTATTTCAGCAGTGTTTTTGAATATCATTAACTGACAGGTCTATAACTCCCTTGCCCCATATATGAAAAAGGGAGACTGTTATAGTCTAGTAGCCAGTCCATAGAGCCCCATTGTGAACCCGGACATGTTGAGTACACCAAGATTTTATGTTAGAAATGTTTAGTATGGGTCCCCAGTATGTAGAAACGGCAGGATGCTAACTTGCATATGTTGGGCAATTTTCATAATTGGCAGAATATGTGACCATACCAATTACAACCTATAGAAGGCAAAATATTCAAAATGTCATCATGCTTTATGTATAGCATGCGATGTGTCAAACTAGGGGGTTTTCATGATGCTGAATCCATTCCAGGCATTAGTTTTGCAAAAAAACACTCATTGGGCTAAAAACGGCCAATGCCGTCATCACAAATTAATGATGTCAGCACATTTGGGCAAGTGGGCATGGCTGTTTTAAGCCCAATGAGTGTTTTAAAAAAAAACTAATGCTTGGAATGGATTCAGGCATTCAGCATCATGAAAACCCCTAGTTTGACACATCACATGCTAGATAAAGCAGGATGAAATTTTGAATATTTTGCCTTCTATAGGTTGTTAATGGTATGGTCACATATTATGCCAATTATAAAAATTGCCCAACATATGCAAGTTAGCATCTGGCAGTTTCTACATGCTGGGGACCCATACTAAACAATTAATAAAATGTTGGTGTACTCAACATGTCCGGGTTAACTTTTTGGCTACCAGGCTTTTAAGGCTCTGTCCCATTTAAGAGATAAAAAAAAACTGTCAACCTGTAAGCTTGTAGGTCATTATTTCAGACAGAGAGATTAGGAACGCTTCATACCGCTAGGTGGAGCTATAGTTTTACCGCAGTCCTATCATACTCCGCGGTTGTCTTGTTTGTGTCTCTTCAGTGCAGAAAGCTCTGACAAATCCCATATCCTGGAATTACTGTTTAACACTGTGATTGGCTGTGATGAACCAACTAGCCAATCATATCGCAATCTACCCCGGCTATGGGATCTAAAGATAATCTTCTTGCTGCCTTAAATAGGCTACTACTGCATTAGTAGGAGAGTGTAGTGGCAGTGACGCTGGTATTTACATGTTGTAATCTTAGAGTGGTTATGTCATTCTTTGCTAAACGACATTATAAATCACTAAACAGAGTGTAGAAACTAGAAAGTTTATTTAATTAAGAGTATATAGATGATGATAGATCCAGAGTACTGCTGCTTTTTATTCACCTTGGCTTGTGGCAAAGAAGTTTGTTTGTCTTGTCATGTGCAAGGCTCATACTAGCCCCTCTCGGGACCCCCTGGGTCAGCTCATTCTATCGTGCCGAGTCTTAGAAATGTCAGAAACTTTACTACCATTGGGTTCTGACTCGCGGGGCTAGGCTCATAACCTGACTTACTATAGATAATGTAGAGGAGATCGACATTGACCGCATGGCATGCTTCAAGTCGTGTTTAATTAAGCAGCATTTCGTTATTCAAATTAAATTTGTTTCTCTCTCTCTTCTTATACTGCTTTTACAGATGTACCATGTCTTGTAATGCAAGACGTGGCAATGCAATTATGTTCTAACCTGACATACCCGGTAAAAGTCATCATGGGGCTGCAGTTGTCCTGTCCTCAACCGGCAATTGTTGCTCTTGGCTCCCTCATTTATGATACCATGGCAGAGGCCGGGGCATTGCCTGACCTGGGCATCACCCAACCTCTTATCCAAGCCAATCCAGAGGAAAGCTTTGATTCGAGGACCCGCCTCCAACAACACCTGCAACAGGTGAATCAGGCTAAAGGTTTTTTTTTGTCAGTAGACACGCACTGAAATACTCAGTAGGCTATGCATTGTATTCATTGATTGATTGTGTACAAATATAACCAAATGTGTCATTCGGTTGGACACCCAAGTTTCACTTTCATATGGATGAAGTAACCTAACCTGCAATAACAAAGACAGTTCTATTATTTATTTTGTATAGGCCTACTGACTGTAGAATGTAAAATTGCCCAAAGGGAGTATTTGTCAAAAGTGAAGAATAAATGTGGATTGTGAGCTAAAGTGAAAAATATCCTAGCAACACAACAATAGCCTACACTGTTTAGTGTATTATCATTTGCAAGTAACCTGTTGAGACCTGAGGAAAATGTCTTCTAAATCCTCCTAACTGTACGTATATCCACGTTCACGTTCATAGCACGGCATGAAGTGATGCGCTATGAGCTATATTTCCTATTTCTGAATTGCCAAAGTATAAAATATGGCAAAACATGACAGAGATGCTTTCCCCCCCAGGCCCATTTCCACACATCTCACACCGTTTAATCTCTGGATATTGCACTGGAGATTGCATGACGTTCTATTACGCTAGCTGTCAAAACATTCAATCTCATTTACCATGTTTGCTTGGTTGTGGATGATGGATGTAGACGAGTAATGCAGAGCATCAAAGATTTGACACGTAAATCAGTGATTATCACTACTTGAGATTCAGACTTCAGAGTACTGATGCTTTTCATCCAATTAAGGCGTCTGATCTGGAACCAATTTTTATGTGAGACAATAGGTGAATACAATTAATTACCTGGAAGAATAGAAAACTAGAAACAGAGTTATTAGTTGCTAGTTTGATAGTGTTAAACCATATATACTAAGTTGACCGGGGGTCCACAGGGATCTATATTGGATCCGCTTCTTTTATCCTTATTTCTTCCCACTACAACAAAACATTTCTTCAAAAATAGCTGATCTACAAGTTTAATTAGAGCTGGCATTTTCATCTATGCTCATGCTCACCCCAGAATAGCCACAGAAAAACTAGGGTTCAAGTGGTTAATCTGTAGTACTTGTAATTGTATACTAATGGTATTTTGTTCCTTCCTCTGCAAAGTTTCAAGGCGACATGAGAAATAGGGCGCCAACCTACCTCAAGGATCTGATTGGCCGACTAGTAGCGTTCTCAGATGAGCCCCGTCTGGCTAGCTTGGTAGGACTTGTTGTCTCCATGGTGATGGAGATGGCCTATACATCATCAATGTCAGAGGGGACCAGGTCGTCAGCAGGGTCCTCCTCAAGCCAGGTAAAAATAATGGGATAAAATAAATTCAAAGGGACCATAATTCAGAAATAATCTCAATCTGAGCGTTGCAAGAATATCTAAAAATTCAGAAAATGTATTACCGTATAAGAATTATATACTGTCATGCCTCACTCACCACAAGCCAATATTCAACTCATTCCAAGTTGCTGTGATTCCCCTCTTGCAGCAGCGGGTGTGGGAGCTTCAGGAGTTGATGGAGGAGTATCTGAAGCGATGTCGGATCAACCTGAGCGACTGTGACCGACTGAGGCAGGACACAATGAGGCTGGAGTCTCAGCTCAGCCTGGTCCTTACACAGCTAAAGACCTGCCTACTGGGAGGGACATGTGACACAAGGTAATGCACTGGAATAATGGCTGATCAAAATGGAAAAGAATAGACAAGAAGAATACAGGCCTCAAATCAGCCTCTCCTTCACACTACTGTAAAACTGGCCTACTGGAAGAAAATGAGACGCCATGTAATACAGTAGATTGTGGTTGACTAAAAGGCTACTCTTGCATTTAATGCATGATTGGACTACATTAAAATGGAATACAGTAGTTGAGTAGAGAAATCCAGTTAACCACATTTTACATGGAGTAGTGACTAGTACTACTCCATATACAATGTGGTTAACTCACATTTTATATGGAGTAAGTTCCATTCCTGGCTTGTAATGTGCTTTCTCTGCGTGTGATTTGCATGCATTTGTTTGCGTTAATTTCCTTTTCTCACCTTTTCTCTTCCTAGGACTCTGAGGCAGTGGGCCAGCGGAGCGTTATTTCACACCCACATGTTGGTGCACCTCGCTGGTCTAGAGGGACGAACGGAGACAGTGGCTGCAAAGGCTGTGCTGGAACAGTACCAGGAAGATCTCAACGAGATCATACATGCTTATAGGTATATACAGTGATATGATTAATATAGATTAGCACTCGGCCATTCTATTCCTAAAATGTATTTACAAATGGAAGTATCTACTTAACCCATTTTGGGCGGGAACCCCTTTTGGTGTTAGCATTATTTTATGCTTTAGCTATTGAAAAATAGCAGATCTACAAGCTCGTACTGAACTTGTAAGTCTGCTATTTTTTAAAAATCGTGAAAAATCGTTGAATATATATTCTTTGAATTTCTTTGATTTTTTAACTCAAATCTTTGCTTCTGGAGGGTACCTGGAACAACATATTTTCAGATGGGGGTCGGCGGCCAATTACATGGGGTCAGAAAGATGAGGTTTTAAAAATAAATAAAAGATTCAACGTCAGGTTTAAATGTGTTAATAATCTGTAAAGTAAAGGTGATTTGTATGTAACATTGTTGTGTATAGAACATTATGTACAGAACATTGCTAGACTACAGCACACGTCATGTGAATGGTGATACGCCACTCCGTTTCCTCCCCAGGTGCTATCTCCGCTGCAGTGGAGTGCGTGTGTTGAAGTGTCGGGGGGGGCTCCGGGAATCCCATGACTTCCCCAGTGAGGTGGAGGATGGAGGGATGACAGGTTTCACCGTGACAGACAGAGAGACAGGGATCAGTGTCCATATTCCTCTATCTGCTATAAAGAGACACACAGGTACAGTATATAGGCTCTTGGACCTTGATCAAATCAATAGTTCTAGACACATTTAAGATAAGAGTTCAAACTTTGTTTTTTACTCGAGAGAAAGCTAGTCAATATAAAATGTAATTTTTCAATGTAAGTAAGTAAGCCTTGCGGAGCCATGTGGCCCATAAGGCCCATTTCTGTAGCGTGATTACAGTACTTCCCCTAGCATGACGCTATAAGATTATGTCACAGAGATTCATCCCCCAATCAAACCCTTGATGCTGAATGCCAAGCAGGGAGGCATTCGGGCCCATTTTCATAGTCTTTGGTATAACCATAGACATTTGTACAAAATACGAAATATTCTTTTCCCACTTCAGTTATCCACTAATCCAATATAAATTATTAATTCAGCCCCAGTTTATGTCTGTACAAGTGTTTCCATCATTCAAGCATGGCTCTGCGCTAGTACTGCCACCTGGTGGCAAAGATATGGACATGCTGTCCAAATATTGTTTATTTCACCATTCCAGCTGCACTACAGTAATCCCAGGGCTTAAAGTTCTCAGTCATGGGGACTGAGACTGAGAACTCCTCTCCGTTCCCGGTGGAACATAAGGATGCACCTATCTGCTTCCATCTGGTCCTATCCTGTGCAGCATGTTGTGCCTCATTCGCCCCATGTCAGATTTGCCATCTTCAGTTATGAGGTCACAGTTCTCCGCCAGGTTGTTTTTGGCCTCCCTTGTTTCCTCTTTCCAGGTGGGGTCCATTTTAGGGCTACTTTAGGAATGCTGTTCTGATCCATTCGAAGGACATGTCCGAGCCATCTGAGCCGTCTGTGTTTGATTTCCAGTACCACATTGTAACAATTTGTCTTTAGGTACAGGTCCTCGTTGGAGATCTTTTCTGGCCGAAAGATGCGACTAGAACTAGCCATGAGTGCAGTAACAGCAAACAGGCTGGGTTTTTGTCCTTTCTAACTGTAAATATATATATTATAACTGTAATAGGCTACTACGGAGCCCTGGAGTGCCCATTGAGACAATTGAGTGATGCAACTCCGTGTGGGAGTCCCCGGAGGTTCCAGACCCACAGGAACGTGGCTAGGGTGCTGACCCGGTTCCTGTGAGCCGTCCCATGTCCGAAACCGTCAAGAAATGACAGAGTTACTGTGTGGGGGTCCCTCTACTGTACTGTACTGTACTGTACTGTACTGTACTGTACTGTACTGTACTGTACTGTACTGTACTGTACTGTACTGTACTGTACTGTACTGTACTGTACTGTACTGTACTGTACTGTGATTGTACTGTCACACCCGAAATCATCATATATACAGTTTGTGTGTGTGTGTGTGTGTGTGTGTGTGTGTGTGTGTGTGTGTGTGTGTGTGTGTGTGTGTGTGTGTGTGTGTGTGTGTGTGTGTGTGTGTGTGTGTGTGTGTGTGTGTGTGTGTGTGTGTGTGTGTGTGTTAGGCTGCGCAACAGTGACACTTGGTGGTGAAAACCAACCAAACGCTATTTCCGTGCTCGGACACAGCCAGGGACACAGGGACCCAGGGATACACATAGCTGTCTATAGGAGTGGTTGCACCACTAAAAAATAAACACATATTTTAGTCACCATGGCAGCAGCAGCAATCCAAGTTCCAGTCTAGAATTTACAAACTCCTCATTGATATACATATGTAGGCTATTTTATTATTTAGCACAGACAATAAACTGGTTGCATGTTTTGACTAGTTGCATTGGTGTGGACTAGGCTTTAGGATAGCCTAATTAATTTTCAGCAGTTTTAGCTTACGTTGCAATCTGTGTGAAAATGTTAATGATGGTTTTCTAGTCTGGTCCAAAGCAAATGTGTTTTGCAAGCTGTACTTTGCATTCAAGGTGGCTGAGTTTAGTGACTGGTGACTGCTTTGACATTATCGTTTGTTTGTATCAAACAAACAATACTGATTGAAGCTAAATCCAATAACTGTGATCACTGAGGATGTAGGCTAGTAAGGCTACCACACACTAACTGTGCATGTGAACTAAAAAGAAAAAGGGTCCTGGCTATTGTGTTTTAGTTATTCAATAGTTCATATAGAATTGTCCTAAATGGGGATTTGTGTTGCTCATTCTGATGCAACAAATGTGCTACTATTTTTAAGGTCAGTTTTTTCACCCTTGCTGCTAGGTGGGCACATTTGCAATAGTGTTTGAATTGAAGCCTATATAAATTGACAAAGTCCACTGATTAAGTGATAAAGACAAGATAAGCCTTTAAATTTAGGCTGTAATACTTTCAGTGAATTCAATTTAAGGACTTAATCAATTAAGTTTAACCGAGAATTACCTTTTCACAGGGACAAATGGCCCATTCCCAGTTCCTGATGCACATTTGGACCTCATCACGACAGATCAGTGCACCCAGGCCTACATAGACCAACTGTTTGATAATGATAAGGGACCCGTGGCAAAGCTAAAGAGCTACTTTACCCAAGCTGGGTCCAGTGTGAACACACTTGGATCCCAACCCAGAAGTACGAACAGCAGAGGAGCGAGAAACGAAACAGAACAAGATGATGGAACACGTTGGCCTCACGGAGCAGGCACAGAAACAACAGACAGAGATGAAAGGAGAGATAGGGGTGGAAAAGATAACAGGAAAGAGAGAGGCGAGGAGATGGGATTTGAAAGGACAGATGAAAGTTTGAAGTTGAGCATTGTGGAGACGGAGCCGGCTAAGAGCCTCTCCATCATTCACCAAGTACATGACAGCTAAATGTGGGAAGCACAGCAGGAAACTAAATAATGCACTACTGACCAAAATGGCTTATAAATCCCCAAACTCACCACAGACCTTCACTCTTACCAGCAAATATATATAAGTGGGCTGTGATGGACACTAGGCGAGCCATCTGGAAAGACATTTAATTAAACCCTGGACTGTATGTAGCTCAATATATAGCATACTATAGCATCAATCCTGCATGAGTTGAATCAACCTGTTCCTCTATTCCGTCTAAAAAATAAATGATCAGCTACAAATAAATGTATTGACAATGGCATTGTCACTTAAATTTGGAATGGTGTTTGGAATGATATGTACAACACTTACCAACTGTAAAAAAAAACGTACCAATGAAATCTGATTGCTTATTGATGTTTACCTGTTCGATCCATTTCAGCCATGAAGCGGATTTGTTGTTGAAGGAGAGAGGCTGGGGGGTTTTTGACATCCATGTCGGGTTAAATATAATGCATTGTATGTGAGGTGGTCAAAGTGTTTTGTACACAAAGTTTGGAGAACACTTAACACTGCTGCAGAGCTAAACTGATAATGTATAATATAACACTCACCATTGTGACAATAAAGAACAGCAATTTGAATAATTATTCTTTTTCTTGTCTTTTATGTTTACATTCATGTTTGGAACATCTGCCTTTCTAAAAGCTGTCACGCTGTTGCAAATTGATGCACCTGATACATCTGTGTAACTGGTTGAGAAAAGAATGGATTAAAATCCTATGATTATGGCCATTGTATGAAAAGTACACAATGGCATTCATCAGCATCGAGACAGGAGAAGAAAGGAAAAATGGAAATGTTTTGACTCACTTGTTCAGCGTTTTCTCACTCAAGAAGGCGGATGGTGTTTATTGTAACAATACAGCTGGTAGCAGCATTATTGGTACTGGTA
>NC_139704.1:27612263-27639763 GCF_964188405.1 Protomyctophum parallelum
CGTCACTGAATATTGCATACAGAAAATATCTCACGGGGCAGAGATAGTCCTGATATGAATATCAGTTAGTGGAATCAGGTGACAAGGCAGAACGTCATTGAGTGCAGTTTACCAGTCTGTTAGAGCGAATACTAACTTTCAAGGGCAAAAACACAGAGGCTGGGTGTTATGGCCAACGAAAACAAAACAATTCTTATCTACCAACGCTGGCTAGGGAAAAGGGTTACTATCGAGACTCAGAACCATACTATTTTAAAGTCAGTGGGACAGCCGGACATCAAATGTCAGTCACAGGGCAATTAGATCAAAAGGTCAAAAGGTCAAAAGAGCATTCACCCACAAACTAGACCAAATATATCTATCAACTCCATCGCATTTTGTGGGCGAATGGTCATGTGACCTTTGACAATATCAAATCCTCAGGGGAAACTTTACTTTAACAATGAATTAAACAGGAACAGAATGGCAACAGGAACAATGAAAACAAAAAAAAACACAATGATTTCAACTTTACTAGGCATAAAATCCTTATTTAGATGGTACTTTGGGAACGAGAAAGAATGGCTTTTCTTTCTTGATGATGATGATATCTTCGGGATTGGCAACCAACCCAGCAAACCGTTGCAGCCAAGGCCTGGCCGGCGAGATGTGTCATTTTGACCACATGAGTGTTCATTTTTAGAGCAGTTCTTCTGGTTCGCCATCAGTTCGTTGTCAGAACTGAATCTGCGAGAGTTCTTTTGGCTCGTTGTCGGAGCCGATTCTTCGCCCCTCCCCCCCCCCCCCCCTAATGACAGGTTCACAGATACATTCTCTGCAAACCGCCATGTGGGCGATACTGATATGGCGTCACATGGTTCAAGAGCTTGGAGAGGGGAAACGGGGTATTCCGATGGTGATATTATTCATGCGCTCCAGCGCGATGTCGCAACAATGTCTTTGGGAGTCCCTTAGTACCATATAAAGGTCAAAATATAGAATCAAGTGATTCCGGGGAGATTAATGCCTAGTCCAATTAAACTCATGATGATAAAAACCAAAAAAATAAAATGGAGAGGTAGGTGTTCCTATTTATTAAACTCAATTTAAGGTGAAAGGGGTGGTTCTGGGATAATAGGTTATGTTATGGGGAAAATAAAGTTAACTGTTTACAGGGGGGATATTCCAATATAGGGGAAATATGAATCCAATATGAAATTTAAAATAATCAAAATATGATGAGGTGGGATAATGAATTATAATGGAATGAAATTTAGATGGTCCCAAAGATGGGATAAATCAGTTCAAATAATCTATGTAATGGGCTCTCAGATCTTATGATGAAATGGAATGGTTATAACAGTAAATATTAAATCAAATCAAATCAAAATTACCTAATATTTATTTAATTGTGGGGAGAAGGGAATATTAGGGGAACATGTCTTGGGAAGCAGATATTAGCAAACAGAAAAGAAAAACATTCAATAAACCACATACAACATGAAAACAAAAAAATGGTGAAACGAAAACAAAAAATGTCTGGTGAAACGTGAGTGGAATAAATTTGTTCCATATGGGAAATCTATGGGCAACTGATTAGGGCAAACTGTTCTGGGGGTTGGGCCTAACCATAGTGAATTCAGACGGTTCTGAGTTGGGTCGGGATCAAGTGTCAAACCTTGTACAAGGATGGAATGTCGACGTCCACAATCAACAGAGCAATCAGACAAATGAAGAGAAGTCAGACCAGCCGAACAATCTCCCTCGTATTTTGTGGAAGTCGAAATTCCGTCGGTTTGTCCCTTGAACACGACCCGCACAGAAGTCCGTATCTGGAGATAAAACAGATAAAACAAAGAACAAACTGGTGAATGAAATGAAAAAAATAAATAAAAATAAAACATAAAATAATAAAATAATAATTCTGACAAACACTTCAAACTGGTTCTAACACCTGCGCATGTGCACTGGGCAGATGAAAGGCAGAAAGAGAAAGGTATCTTAAAAAATATATATATATATATTTATATCTCTCCTGAGGGCCTGGTCTTTATCAAAAATAACCAATATTTATATAAATATTTATATTTCTCCAGAGCGTTCCGTAAAAATGCACTTTTTATGGTCTGATGACCGTTGAATCCGAACGACACATGTTAAAGTATGTAAACGACTGATCGTTCACATGTTATGCACAAAATGATGTCTTAGCTGGTAGAGAGCTGTATGCCTCCCAGAAATAACTGATTATTCTGGGGTAGTTAAAAGTATGTGGTTGACTGACACATGTTTTGTAAAGTATGTAAACGACTGATCGTTCACATGTTATGATTGCTTTCAGGAATAACTGATCATTCTGAAGGCCTGGATGAACAAACTGATCTATTCACCCCAAAATTGGCACACCAATTTACTGATAAACTGTATGCCTCCCAGAACAAACTGATCTATTCTGGGGGATTAAAAGTATGTGGTTGACTGATCAATACACATGTTTTGTAAAGTATGTAAACGACTGATCGTTCACATGTTATGATTGCTTTCAGGAATAACTGATCATTCTGAAGGCCTGGATGAACAAACTGATCTATTCACCCCAAAATTGGCACACCAATTTACTGATAAACTGTATGCCTCCCAGAACAAACTGATCTATTCTGGGGGATTAAAAGTATGTGGTTGACTGATCAATACACATGTTTTGTAAAGTATGTAAACGACTGATCGTTCACATGTTATGATTGCTTTCAGGAATAACTGATTATTCTGAAGGCCTGGATGAACAGACTGATCTATTCACCCCTAAATTGGCACACTAATTTACTGATAAACTAGTTGTGCTACTATTCTAAGTAAACAATAAATGTGAGAATCACAGAGAAAATGAAAACGGGTTGTACTGTGAAATCTAGTAGCGCTCCAGGAATTCAACAGTATAGGGAGGGAGAGCACGTCTCCGAATGACCAAGGATAGAGGGCAAAGAGAAAGATAAAGTATTCTGTTACCACAGTGAACAGTTTGACACATGAAGTCTGTACACTGGACTTTAAGAAAGTACAAATAAAAATAGAATAATAATCACTTGTTTTAACTAATTGAGTGAGATATCAAGACTAACTGTGACATCTGTTTGTTTGTTTTTTTGTTTGTTGTTAGTACTATAGACTATAGCACCTGAATTGTCAACATAAAGAATTCAAATTAAAAAAATAAAATAAAATTAATTCAATTTAAAATCAAAAGCGAAAATCTAAAATTAAAATTAAAATTAAAATTGAAATTAAAATATTTCAAAATATTTATTTTTTATTTTTTTTATGAAAAATAAAATAAAAATAAAAATAAATAAAAAATAAAAAGGTAAAAATAAATGTCAATAAAATAAATACATTTAAATAAATTAATTAATAATACTGGGAAGTTTACCTAACGTAAAAATGAAATATTAAATGTTATTTAGTTGTGTTTTGGTAGAATGGAGGCTATACTTGAGAAATGGTGGAATCGGAGTCTGACAGTAATTGTCGTCATGATCCTATATTTGTTAATAATGTAATATTAAATGTAGAACTCACGCACACATGCAAACACAGAGAGAGAGAGAGATATCAAAGAACAGTGTGATCTGTTCGCTTTGGAAAATGGTGAAATGATCCTTTAAGGGGAAAACATTCTAAAGGGAGAATAACTAAGAGTTTACACTGTTGAATGGTCATGGTCAAGATAGGATATTGTGACCATTCAATTAGCAGGAAATAAATTGAACAAAACAAACTTGGGACCCTTCCTAGCACCTAATAATTGGACAAGCACACACACACGTGCACTAAGACTGGGAGGGAGAAACATGCACGCACACACACACGCATACGCACACACACACAATATACACACCACCGGCACAGGATTCACACACACCCCCACGCCTCCCACTGACATTCCAGAGATAACAGCACCCTCTAAAGTAGGGAGTGTCCTTTCAACCACACACAGACACTAATGGATTAAAAAGAGCTATTATTAATTTAAAAACAATGGGAATTAAATAGTCAAATTTAATTATGGTATAAATAATCTTATATTGTTTTGGGATGTTAAAAAAAATTGAATGAATGAATTAGTGTTAAGTACTGGGACAAGCATGTGAATGAACACCAGTCTGTTTATGGATCGTTATAAGGTAGAAAATTTACCCTTGCATTGATCGCTCCGTGTCGACTCGGAGGAGAAAGCAAGAATAAATATTATATATACATTTCCCGCACACAATGAAGCGATCGTTCTACACCGAGTGCTGGAAAGTAGTTACGATTCACAAACAGACCATGCTAAAATAATTTATGACATGATAAAAAGTTCCGCTACTTTGTCTTAAGTTGATAAGCTAAAATGAATGCCTCGCTGCTCGAGGTGATATCAGGGGAAGAATTATAATGACAGTATAATCTATTTAAGCTAAAGAAAGACAGAGAAAGACATCAAGCATTGATTTACTTAACTTGTATCGTAACCGAAGCAGACAATCACTGTCCGGAGCCAGCGGTAGAGAGACAGCCGGGAGGAGGGTTGGTTCTGTGGAGAAGCGTCCGACCCTGGACAAGGCAGGCTTGTGGAACCCCATGCGTCGATCGCTTGTCCACAGATCCGTGAGAGGTCCATGAAGTGCTCACTACTGTTGAGCCGTGAGTCGTTCACGGACCCCAAAATAAAAAAGTCGCTTGTCCGTCGAAATCTGATGACATGCATTCCGATACAATGGCAAACACCGATCACAAGAAAACTCCATGCTCAAAAAAATTGCTCGTCTGATCTCCTCCTTGTGTGTGTCAAGTGAATTTGAGGAAGTGAATTTATAGGCCTGGTTGTTTTCTTTTCGGAGCTGCTAATAGAAATTAGACTTAAAACTCGTTAAAGGAGGCAAGATTGGACCAAATGATGGATAATTTTAAATGGAATCCATCTTTAAAATAATGATACTATGTAAGGACTGTATAGGACTGTATAGGACTGTATTAATAATATTAAACAATAGCTTAGGATCGATAGCTTGAGAGCTAGAGAGAGCTCCGGAGCACCGGAACTGAATAAATACTTTAGAAAGTAATCTAAGTACCATAAATACTCTTTACCAGAATAGAAGCAGAGGGCTTGTAACTTTACAGAAATGGTTATAAAAACCTTTTAGGCTATAATGAGTAAAAGTCAGAGTATAACAGAGTTAACAAAATACCTTAGGATGAATTTGACAGACACAAGAAAGAGAACTCAGACAAGCAGAACTTAGAGGGAGGTTCAATCAAATATATTCACCATTGTCTCGGGAGAGAAGAAGACATGCCATCCGGACAGCGTTACACAACGATCTCTGACCATGTTCAATTAAACATGGTTGATATAGCATACCGTAATCAATACACCGGACAATGTGTTGAACAACAAGGTTAAAAAACATATTTGTTAACAAATGGACAGATAATGCAAGACGTCACTGAATATTGCATACAGAAAATATCTCACGGGGCAGAGATAGTCCTGATATGAATATCAGTTAGTGGAATCAGGTGACAAGGCAGAACGTCATTGAGTGCAGTTTACCAGTCTGTTAGAGCGAATACTAACTTTCAAGGGCAAAAACACAGAGGCTGGGTGTTATGGCCAACGAAAACAAAACAATTCTTATCTACCAACGCTGGCTAGGGAAAAGGGTTACTATCGAGACTCAGAACCATACTATTTTAAAGTCAGTGGGACAGCCGGACATCAAATGTCAGTCACAGGGCAATTAGATCAAAAGGTCAAAAGGTCAAAAGAGCATTCACCCACAAACTAGACCAAATATATCTATCACACGATCATACTCAAACATGCACATATATACAGTATGTACATGACAATCTCCTTCAAGCACAATGACACACAATTTGCACACATACTACACATTTATAATGGACCAGAGTTCAAGCTGTGGCATTTTCCTGACATTTTATTTCACTGCACTCCATGTGAGTAAGGAGAAACACGTTGTGCACGCACGTGCGCGTGCACACACACACACACACGCAGTGATAACAGTTGTGAGTGACATGTCTGAGAAGACGTTATAGACAGTCATGTTCTTGTCACATATCAACAAGCTTTAGCTGTCCAACGCACCACAGGTTGTTTTGACCGTTTTGTTTTTAAAATGATCAGGACCATCCGATCGTTTGAGAAAATCAGGAGGCTCAAGAACAGGTCTTTGAACCGCTCGCACTAGAAAATAAACTTGCCTGATATTTTCTCCCTATATCTGGGTAGGGAATGCTGAATGTCGGGAGGGCCGTTCACTGCCCCAAACAACCCTGATTATCTTGTACTGTGTACGGGCCTTAGCCATCTGCCAGTGTATGGTATGCACGGGTCCATATGCGCGTGTGCTCGCGTGCATGTGCTAGATTAATCCTATATGGACCTTTGTTGCTACAAAGACAAAATGACAGCTCCATTACACTACAGGAAGCTGACCTCTCTTGGCTGTCTAGACATGAACTGCAGGTCACACTCTACAGCAATCTTTCTTTCCGTTTCCAAGGTTTGACATTTCAATCAAATAAATTCCATTTGGCTGCTGGGCCAAAAGGTACAGTAGGCCTAGATGTAAGAGAGAGAGCGGGGAAGGGTGCAAGCATGAGGGAAATTGTGTACAATATAGTAGCTGAGCAAGCTAGTGCATTGACCACATCACAAAGCTGGTTACACCCATAATGTATGTTGGGTGTAAAGGAATGTTCCAAACTTCCCTAATTCTAATGGCATAAACTAAAGCAAGCTTTGGTCCCATGTAAGTCTGCATCCGAGAAGACTTGAGAAGGAGCGCCCCACCCTAAAAAAAAAAGATTACTGAATCTGACTACTAACGTGTGAAGTTTGGAAAATTCCTTTACACCCATCAGGAGCAAGAGCATCAAGGACACTTCGACACAAACTCTGGGGGAGCCCGGGATCAAACTGGTTTCCTTTTTTCACTGTCCACATCTTGTCCAGTTGTGGTGCATTGCATGCACACAGACCTACAGTAAGTGGTATGCACGACGCACACACACTTTTTCCAACAACCTTTGCACAATATAAAAACTGTCAGTATAGCCACACAGGGTGGCACCGCTTGTCAAAGCAAACTTGGGGTCGTGGATTGCAGGATATCCTTTGTATTGCCGTCAGTGGAATTTCAATGTTGCAGTTGATTGCATGCATGTCATGACAGAGCTCGGGGAAATGCCGACAGCTAAAACATACAGAGACACCCAGTGTGAAATCAGAGGGTGGATGTAAGGCGGGACAGGTTGTGTTGACATGTGACGTGTAAGTGGCTGTGGGGACAGGCAGTGTTGGCTCGCTGACAGCTCTGCTTTGAAACTGATGGCTCCCAATTTTGACTTTAACTGCAGCGGAGCAGAAACACACACGTGCGCACACACACACAAGCATGTACTGTACTGTACACAGAAACACACAAAGCTCATGCACAAGCAAAAGTGCGAACCGTGCATCAGAGAACATACTCACATGCACGCATGAACAATTAATATAAATCAACATCATCAACTTACTTTCATCATCAGACAGAGTGGCCTTAACTAGAAAGATGAAGAAGCCATGACTGTGCTCATGCTAAGAATGGAACCATCCAGTGGTGGAAAGTAACTAATACTGTACTTAAGTACAATTATTGAGGTATTCTTTACTTCACTGGAATATTTCCAATACATAGTAGGTATACACAGAGTATACCTACTAGGCTACTTCAACCATATATACATTGTCACATTTGAAAATAGCCAATCTACAAGCTTAAAGGGATTTTGAAAACGGGGGCATGCACAATGAGGACTACTTTTACTTTGGTACTTTAAGTACATTTTGATACTGTAACACCTGTGTCGTATAGGTAGTGTAAGACAGTTAGCAAATACAATAAATGGTTAGACGTTGGACTAGTTAAGGTTCGTCTACTGGAGCCAGAGGGGTAAATAATGAGACTAGATACAAGTCACTGGGTTGGCCGGCTCAAATGTTTTAATATAAATTGAAATAGGAAAAACAAAATGCGCACAAACATACAGTATGACAGTAAACAATTAATAATGTGGGTGCACCCAGCTATTCTGACTGATTGATACCTTGTGCAACTTAGTTGCAGTATTGTAACCAGTACAGTTTAGTATTCAATGAATTTCAAAATCAATTAGGATTTGAATAGATTGGCTGAAGAAGAGCAGGCTGCCAAACAGAGACTGGCTGAAGCAGCAGCTAAGATACAGCCGTCCACAGGGAAGGACGGACCTGGACTCAACGTTACTGTGGATGTTGAGAAGTCTGACGACTAGAACAGTGACGACTCTAAGGATGATGAGTCGGCACCACGGAAACCCATTCCATCCTGGGCAGAAGGTCACAAGCTGCAGCAGGTTCTCCTCAGGGAGAACTTCAACCCTCCAGACCGAAAGGGCCTTTCTGTGTGGAGTTTGCATGTTCTCCCCGTCTCCCCTAGGGTAGGTACCCTCACAAAAACATGCAGTAATCCTCCCCCTGGCCAGCCGGGGCGCCTGATGGAGGGGAAAAGGAACTGGTCAGAATAACGTGTTCCTTCCACGCGCTACGTCCGGCCAGGGAAACTCTCCCCTGTCAGGTGTAAAGAAGCAGCTTGGACTTGAGGTCAGTCCGCTGCCCCCCCCCCCCCCCCCCAGGTTGGCAGAGGAAGTGTGGCGCATTAGCGCTGTGCACGAGTGCTTCGGTGGCCCGCTCATGTGAGGCAGCGAGCCATCCCAGGGTGGTCTCCAGCATTTTGAACCCCGCCTGCTGCATGTCCAGGAACGGGCGATCCCCGTCCCTGGACAGTGCTCGACTGGGTCCCCGCCTGAGACGACTCGCGGCCTCGGTCAGTCCTTCCCCCAGATCCACCTCCTCCTCCTCCTCTCGCTCTCCCCCCGCTTCTGCTGGCTCCGACTCCGACTCGCCAACCTCCTCCTCCTGGTCAGATTCAGCAGCTACGCTACGAGGAGCCATCTGTGGAATTAACATTGAAATTAGCTGCATAGTTTGACTGCATTCGTTGCAATACATTTAAGTTTGGAGATTTGTGTGATGGTGTCCCATTCCTTTCCACTGGGTAAATGTTGTTAGCTAGGCTATGCATAGGATCCACATGTGATTTTTCATTGTGAGATTGGCTATTATTATACTATTTATTAGCCATGCTATGTTAGCGAGATGTGTATTCTCCCACATTACACCATTAGGCCATGGCCATGCAAATTAAAACTGAAGGCAGCAGAGTTATAATCCAACAAAAAAATAAGGAATTGGGATAAGATAACCACACGGAAAAAAAACTCAACGCATGAATCTTCTGAAATCCAATTGTTAAAAAACCCCGAAAGAAACTTATGTCTTCCACTTTTTTTTTGCACTTATAAGTTATAGCCAATAACCTGTTTGATATTATTTAATTTCAAAATATATCTAGCCATTTCCACCGTATATACGTGTAGAATTTACTACATGTGTATATACAATATATATATAATATATAATATACAATTTAGGTGCAAGCTTGTTGAAGCTGACAAACATTGCAGTCCAAAAGCGTGTGGTTATTATCTTGACCAATTATTCTTTATTTTTTTCGTTTTGATAACGAAATAACTGCCTTCAGTTGTGTTAATTTGGGAGAATGCTCTCCACGGTTCCACCCCCAAATAATAAGTGGAATTGGAAGGAAATTTAATTACCAGATACCACGCCGACCTCAACCCCACCGAAGCCCTCTATGGTTTCGGAGCAGAGGGTAGAGGCGGCGAGGTCCTCGGCTGGTGTGAGAACCTCCAGCGTAGCTGTTCCTCCTCCCGTGGCCAAATGCTGCCGTTGGTTTTGGGCGACCTTTGGATTGAATATTCCATTGTCAATTTCAATATAAGGCAAGAATAGGCCATGGAGAGCCACCTCTATTAATCCCCAAGCCATTCTGGTCAATGTCAATATTCATACCTTTTGTTTGCCCGTCCTCCGGAGATCGGCAAACCTCTTCTTGATCTGTGCCACACTGCGGGTGAATCCGGAGGACGCACACACGGCCACCTGCACCTCAGCCCACGCCTGCTTTATCTGGCCGAGGGGGGAGGTAGGGTAGGTGTCCCGTATATGGCCCGTTGACGTGCTTTGACCTCATGCACGAGCACCCTTACTTCATCTGTCGAGAACCGAGGAGCCTGTCTGGGAGCTTCATCTTGGATAATTTAGGAGTATGAGCTACTTTGGTCAACCTTTCCTCACTGGCTGTTTGATCCACAGTCTTAGCGTTTTTCATCTTGGACAATATAGAAGTATGAGCTGCTTTGAGCAACCTTTCCTCACTGGCTGTATTAACAGTCTTTCTACACTTTTTTGGTATCACAGTATGGTCAATTAAGCTCTGCCTCTTAGCAATTTGTACTGGAATACCGACTCTTTTCACGGCCATCTTTAGTGGACCGTGGTGTCTTGGGCCTGAGAGGAGAATGATCACTCCTAATCTTTTTAAGGCCAGCCACAATTTGACTTAAAGGTATATTCAGTGATTTCACTTAATTCAAATATCACTTATTTTTTTGTTTTGTTGTGATAATCCTCCCTACTATAGAGTGTGCTGACCATATAAGGAGTTCCTCCCTGTCCCCAGTTAACCCCTGGGGGTCAAAAAACCTTAGGTTTCGTTTTTGACTCTCTATCCTGATTGGACGAAAGGCTGGGTCCCACAGCCAAAAACGAAACCTAAGGTTTTTTGAGTGAAATCACTGAATATACCTTTAAGCTAGATCTTGTAGGACTGAAAGACGATGATGTAACATCAGCCTTTTGCCGGGTCAAGACTCAACACATCTTTAGCTGGTTCACATCTTTCAGGACCAACAGGAGGAATGGGTTCACAGGCGGTCATGTTTGGGCAAGTGATCGGACAGGATTCAGTAGAGGTCTTGGTAGGGGTCTCATCCTCTCCAAAACACACTACAAATAAAAATGAGTGACATTGTTTGAGAACAAATTATTTTTACCAAAAGAAAAAACACTTTAGTACAAAAACTGAACAAACAAACTTTAAAAAAGTACAGTTTCATTACCAAATTCTTCATTGAACAAACAGACTAGTCTCCAGCAGTGCTGGGACTTCAGCTAGCCACCTGGCACCTAGCAGCATCAACACTGTTTGTCACTCACCAAGGTTTGCAAATGAAATCGGCACATCAGTAGGCCTACTGCTTTAGATGACTTTGTTGCTCCTCACAACGGGAGGCATAGTTTGGTTAGACATAGCATAGGTCCGACTGGATTAAGGTTGGTGAGGGGTGCGTTAAAACGACTGGATTTAGCTTTTCACGTCTGTTCTCTGTTTTGTTTTCTCTCTGATTAGGACTCGTTTCACCTGCTGTCCCTGCACACAGGCAACAGGCTCAATTGACAAATTTGACACTCAACAAGTTTGTCTCTCAACTAATTAGGCTGAACTGATCTGAGGGTGTTTTCTGTGTATAGTTTTAGTGTAGTGACTGTGAGGGGATATGACTGAATGAAATCATTTTCACTTTTTAATAATATTTGAGGACTTTTTAACAGCTATTTATTTACTTATTCATATTGAAGAATTGTAATCCATTGTATTTATCTATTTATTGTTAAGAGTGATTTAGCCTGGCCATTTTAACCCACTTTCTGGAACTGGGTTACAAAATAATACCAACACTTTTGTACTTTTACTCAAGTAAATTTTGAATTCTGGACTTATTTCAATATATATTAGTATTGATACTTTTACTTAAGTAAAAAAGTTATTTTAAGGCCTTTGAGCGTTGCTGCGCTGGTCGGCCTGGACAGGTCTGAAAGCCTTGTCCCTGAAGGCCATCCTATTGGTGGCCCTCACAACGGCTAAACAAGTCAGCGACTTAGGCCTACAGGCTCTCTCTGTAAGACCGGACTGCAGTGTTTAATGAGGACAAGACGGTTAAGCCTAACCCAGCTTTTGTTCCTAAGAATGCCACTGTGCGGTGCCACTGTGGTCCTTTCACCCTCCTGGAGTCCCAGTGGATTGTGGAAGCCATTCAATTGGCTTACTTCAGCAGAGGTGTTTTGCCATGTGGGTTTGAGGGCTCACTCCACCCGCAGTGTGGCGGCATCCTGGGCTCTATACAAGGGTATTTCAGTGCAGGATGTCTGGTGGCGAACTGGTCGTCGCCTTCGACGTTTGCAAGGTTCTATAACCTGGACGTTACTGAGCCCTCGGTGGCTCATGCAGTCCTTCAAGTTGCTGAGGAGCGTGGGAATCGCCCTCAGGCCTCCTAGTCCTTTGTCCAAGGGGCCGGGTTACTTAATGTTCCTTAAAATAACTGGAAGTGGCCTGGGCCGTGGCTCAGCGGTCCAGGCACCTTGGCTGGTAATCCAGTCTGGCAGTGTGCCGCGGGTTCGACTCCCGATCCCGACGGCCTTTACTGAGTGTCACTCCCCCATCTCTCTCCCCATTTCCTGTCAGCCTACTGTCTGTCCCTCTATATAAAAAAAAACAAAGTTGTCCTTCTCACTTGTGATAGCAGAAGAAAAAGGTAACTGAATGGCACGTGCAGGCGTGGCCACGCTATGTACCCAGACCCTGGATGCGTGCCACGTCATCACGTACAAAGCCCAAGACTATGAATAGTCATGTGAGTGTATGAAAGGGTGTTTTCTGTCTTGATCATCAGAGATGCTTCTCCTAATGAGTAATTACTCGCAAATGTTGCTTAAATAAACAACGGTTATTGCATAACCTCCGGTTTTGTACGTTTTCCACCACTGGAACCATCCATAACCAGGGCCACAAGAACACAGTCCGGGGCTAATAGAACAGATGTGCCATCAGTCATTAAAGCGTAATATACAGTATGTATGACGCATGATCAACACAGTCACAGATGCGACGCTTGAGAGCTTGTAGGCCTGCTATATTCAGTGTGCAACGAAGCATAAATCAGGCTTCAGCCCCCATGGGTCTAAACAGGTTGTGTGCATGATGCTTACTGCTTCACGCTGGCCCACTGCTGGTGCCTCACTTCCTCAGTCAGACACTCCATTATTACTACATGATGAAACTCAGCATGATTCACTTGTGAAGATGCTATCCTGCTGTTGCCAATTGACCTGTGGCACTGCAAACCCCTCGGTGGCAACATGAACCTTATATGATCCCTATTTTGGCATAAGCATTCGTTGGAAATAAATAAGACAACTGTAAATGCGCAACGCACCGCTGTGTTGTGAACTTGTAGATCAGCAATTTTCGGCGAAGATATTTAACTACATGCATCCCTATTGTATATATTCTGGGTGCATTACCTATCCATACACACAACAGACCATGACACTATGCAGGAATATTCAATTTATTTTAATCACAATATTATTTACGAGTTAATAAGTAGCCAATAATGAATAATGAGAATGGCCTGCATAATTGCCTTGGGGTGTCGGATTATTTTTTAATTCTCTGATGAATTGTCAAATAGTAAAATGCAGGAAAAAAAATAATCTGTAGGCCTAATACAAAATAACAGAGCCATAAAAGGATATTGAAACATGTTAATTACTTGTACGAGCAGTGTGAAAGAAGCTGTGACTGTATTGTGAAACCACGTGGTTTGAAGTGTTGAATAATGTGCTGGTGCTTTCACTGGAAAATGTTTTGTAGTTTCATCTCTACAAACGAGATGTCAGTCATACACAGTCACACACATACGCACACGAGGGAGGGAGGAAAATATAGCAGAATAAGATACAATATTGATATTCAGAGACTCTGAGTCACGTGTTATTTTCTTCTTTCTCTCTCCTACACATGCACGCACGCACGCACGCACGCACGCACACACACACACACACACACACGCACACACATGCGCGCACACACACACACACACACACACACACACACACACACACACAAGAAATCCAGGGAGTCGTGGGGGTCTCTGAAACAGGGTATTCCAAACTTTATTTGATCAGCGGTGTCAGAAGTACCATGTATAGCAGTCACAGTTAGTGGCAACACGCAGACCAAACCTCCTTCCTATCAGTTGGTGTGCAACAGACACAAATCATAGAAAATCATTAAAAAATAAAATAAAAACACACGCATACATACTGCACACTTGCGCACAGAGGACAGTGGCAGAATAATCTGAAATAATAAAATAGAATAAAATCAACATTGTCTTCATTATTACCAACATTATGATCATTGGGGTTATTGGCTTAATTTAGAAGAAAATAAAGAAACACGCCAAAAAATTATCAATCAATTAAACTGATAGGCTAACATGAGGAATCATCAACTAGACCTTGTGTGACAGAGGAGAGCCAGGGATGAGAGGAGAGGACGGAAAAGAAGAAGAGGGGGAGAAGAAGGGAGAATAGGGAGGAAATCGAAAGGAGGAGATGCAAGAAAAACACAAGAAATGTATCTATAGGCCTAGAGAATCCTAGAGATGCTCTGTGATGGAAGCAAACAACAGATGCTGTGAACTGTGTGAAGGGGGTGGTTCTGAATGAGACAAGTACAGAAAGGTGGACGGATTGGAATCTGGCAAACACACGGAACATTAAACTGATGCGGATACACACAGATGCACAGAGACAGGCCCACCCAGAAATGGACGAAAGCTGGATGGAGTTAGAAAATGAGAGACAAAGACTGCGAGACACACACACACACACACACACACAGACGTACCAAAAAATATATGATGTGCCCGGCAGCCGGGTATAGTTCAAGGTTCACAGACAGAATGACAAGTGGGTGAAAGAGGGACAGAGGCAAGCAACACAGACATCGTTTGAGTCTGAACAAACGAGAGCTTCTTTAACCACCCTAGTATACTGTACTTCATAGAACGGAGTCCCCCAAGGGTCTATACTAGACGGCCCCTTTTTTCCCCATCTACACCAAATCTCAAGGCTGAAAATAGCTGATAAGCTCGTAGATCGGCTATTTTCACTGAATATTCGTCCCAGAATAGGGAAGCTACTGTATAGGGTTCACGTGCTTAATCCACTGAACTTTCCTTCGAAGCAATGAACGGAGAAGATGAGGAACATAATTATACTGTAAGACAGTGGTTCTCAAATTTGGGTCCAGGAACCATCAGCGTTCCTTGAGGTTTTTTTTAATGGACCCTTCGCCTACAGGTCTGTAACTCTGAGAGTGTACATTCTATTTGCATATTCTCAGAGTTATGGGAGTTCTTGAAATTAAACCGTTTGAGTTCCACTGCGAGGGGATGTTCAGAGAGAGAACCAAAGAGGTGAAGAGGATGAAAAGAAAACAACAGAATCCAGGGGAGGAGGAGGGGGAGAAAGAGTGGGAAAGAAAGAGGAACAGAAAAAGGAAAGAGAGAGAGAGAGAAAACAAATAGTTGAAGCAAACTACTACTTCTCCAAAAAGGCAATATATGTCATTCTTGAGTGTAGTGAGTGTTGTATATTTCCCCCCCTTTAAATAAATATGTAGAATTAACACTCTATTTCTGTATGTAGAGTGGCGACCCCACTTATAACACTGTACAGTATATACATATCATTCTTATCTCTTTAATGACAAAATAACCTTTTGATGTACATATTCCTCTTCCACGGTCAAAGAACACAGCCACGGTATTTTAGAAGTAGCAAGCAGTGTTTTTCTTTGTACAAATAATCCATGCAACTTCCATATAGAATATTCATTTAAGATACATAACTCCTAAAGATCTCATCTCTCATTCAATAACAGCAGATATTGCCTTTTTTAATCAAAGAAAAAAAAACATTCTTAATTAAATTAATTAATAATGTGCAAGTCAAACCCTCCCCCTCCCAACCAAAAACAAACAAGAACACAAACACATAAGTTGTCATTAAAATGAAAAAAACTTAAAATAAACCATCTTACCGTCGTTAGGATCTATGGAAATAATAAAAAAAGAAATTAAATTGAAACAAACAAAAACGAAAAAGTAAAGACATAAAACGTAAAATCATGATTCTATACAACATTCAAACTTTTTTTTTAAATCAACACCAGGGAATGGGATACAATTCTTCTCTATACTATATACAGACATGTTATCATTCATGCACAGTGTCGACAAGAAGCACATAGACATTCCAAAAATATGGAAATATGGCATAGGGGGACAGGAAAAATACAGAGACGGGGAAAACAGAGAGAGACAGACAGACAGACAGACAGACAGACAGACAGACAGAGGGAGAGAGAAGCAAAAGTGAAAAATGCTTGCTGCTCAGTATGTTGGCAGCAGAGAGAGAGAGAGAGAGAGAGAGAGGGACCATGGCGACACACATGCTGGGCAGGGGAAGTCCACTTTAGCCTCACTGGCCCAGGAATCAATTTATGGCTGTAACTTCACATATACATATAATTCCCCCCCTCCCCATTTCATCTTCTTCATCCTCATTAGCCTATTATTGTCGTTTCATGTCGTAGTTGGTTAATATCACTTGAAGGATAAGGGAACGAGTCTTGTACCCGTTGCCAGCCATTTCACCCCAACCCCACCCACCCCTACAGTACATGTTCGCCTCAGCAATGTTTCATTGAGCGTGCCAGCATGGGAATGTCCTTTCATTGGTTTATTGTTCTGTTCATCCGTTTCCGTTGTTCCGTCAGACAGACGGGAAGCCAATGACGACGTGGCAACTGTGTCTCATCAATGTTTACGACATAAACAACATTGTCATGGCACACAATATTGTTGTTTTTCTCTTTTTTCTCTTCCCTTTTTTACATAAGGAACATTTGTTATTGTTTACATCATAATTGGTGTCGTTTAGATTAGAAGCAACATTGTTACAAACAACGTCATAACGACAGGAACCAGTGCAATGCGTCTCCTTCACTTAAAACCCCACCCATTCTCACAAACCCCACCCCTTTTCGAAAACCCACCCACTAAAGAATAACAATAAAAACATCTACACTATTCTATAGCTCATTTGTCTAGCTGTACGTTCCCTTTTAGTGTTACATGTTGTACAGCAAGTGACCTTGACCTTGTAGATATTTTTGGTGAACGACACAGCAAGTAACCAAGTGTAAATCAGGTTTAACTCTCCAAACCCAAGTGAGAGTAGGAAACCTCCACCAGCCACAGCAGCTGATAAATTCTAAAATCAGAGGTCTGCCTTACCAGACAAAATTAACCTTTTGGAATATAGAAAACCTATCTATCAATCTAAATGGTTACCTGTCAAAGTTGATAGTAGAGTTAGCAAACCTACCAGAAACTTGCAAGCAGTTTCAGTTTTTTGTCTGGTGGTGGTTGGTGTTTATTTCCTGTTCTGATCCTCATAATTCTGACCAGTGGTCGTTCATCCCGCGATTAGCTTCACGTCACACCAGTCTTGGTCAGGGCAGGTACACTGAGAAATGTGCTGCTAGCAAAAATAATTATACTAATAATAAAATGCTAACTTCTGATCTGAAAAATGTTGATGAGAAACAGTCTTGCAAACTATTAAAGTATTATTCAGTGGAAAAACTTTTCTTTTCCTAGATGTTCGACTGCTGTCCATCTTGTGCCACTGTTATTACAAGCTATTCAATTTGTTGAGAATAACTTTTCTGCAAGTTCACAGCAAGACTAAGCTTTGTAAACTTATGCAAAACATTGAGGAATATACCCAACATCATATTAGATTGTGTTTTAAGATAATTTGTTGAAATTATTTTTAAAATGTGATGCAAATTGTTATCTAATTAGCATATTTGCTAGCAATACACTTTGAAGTGTAAAAGCCTTCAGTCGTACTCGTAATTCAGTGAAGAGAAAACTGGATACAAATTTATCTTAAAAATAATCTGGTTAGGTTTAAAACAAATAAATTTTGTCTGCTTTCGCTGGTTGGTTGGATAGAAAATCCGACTGCAAACAGAAAGTTTGAGATAGAAAGATTTCCCTTTGACAAAACAGGGGTAAACTGCCACTCCAAGGCCTTTAACTGAGGAGCACTCTAATACAGAGCCTAATGTAGTATAGAATTTGGCAAACAAATAACAAGACACCTAGAAAAACCCAGTCTTCTAGTACTCCAGAACTAGGCCTCCAAGTGTAATTTATTGTTCAAGATTCCAAATTGTGTCGCCATAGTCCCACACTAACTTTCTAATCTGTATTGTAGACATGTTGTTCCTAGAGTTCCACGTCCTTGAGCCACATCCAACATTTCTGTTAAGAATCCCGTTGGGAAGTTGGGAAAATAGGTTTGCCAAACACTGATACAATAAAAGGCTCTGTTCTCCTCTAATGTCTCATTGGGATAGAAATCTGTGAAGTTTTTATATAATATTTTTCATGATTACACGCCTAACCCAGACTACTTTAAAGATGACATTTATAATATCACAATTATATAACACATCAAGTATAAAACACCACATCAGCAGGAAAATTCTGGACAAATCATTAACACACAATACCATGCCCTTGGCATACAAATTAAGTCATTTTTGAAGGCCATTTATATTATAGGCTGATTCGGGTTTCTGTGGTTTTGGCTGACCTTATTAAATATTTAACAGTCTAAAATGTAAACCTCTCAGGCAGTCAGTGTGGGCTTAATCTTATCTTAATATCAGTTTTGGAAATGTATTTCAGTACCTGTTTTCAGTACATTTGGGTATATTTCAGATACAAGAATGCCAAAAAAGAAACGACAAATGGAAACATTTGTTTAGTTTCAATACCTATTGCATCCTTAAAACAGGTGGGAGAGGAAATTATCAGCTATGACAATTAGGTAGTTAGTAACTAGTACTGTAGTCCTCTAGCTCCTAACCGTTTTCATTGTTTTACACAGAAGATGACAGAACATCAGTTAGCTCTCCAAGCACTATGATATGTGCAGTGCACAACATGCCAACAACATTTGGAATTAAAACCGGGTCAGTTCTATAACACAGAAATTAACTCTTTGACTTGGCTTTCTACTGTTAATCCTACATTATCCTAAATACAGAATTAGTTGACACTTAACTAACGTTTCAGTGTATAATAACGAGACCCAAAGTAGAATTGCTGGAGAGCTTGTTTTCTAGACAGTACCTGAAAAACAAACAAAAGTTAACGTAGCAGGAATCCTAAGTTAAATGTCTCCACAGGTGTACTTTCGTATAGAAGAACCTTCCTACTGTAAATCTGTTCATAGACCTACATTTGTGTTCATTTTTGTACCATGTTGCCTCCTATGAGACAGTGGGTGTGACAGCGGTGTTATAATATGCTAGATTGCAGTATGGATGGCTTTAGATTGAAACCAAGCCAAAGTCCATTTTCACTTTGAGCTCAAACCAGGACGATGGACGCCAGGTCATACTCTATTTCCACATCTTCTGTTTTGCATGTTTCCAGGTGGTTAACAACAGAGGGTTAGCAAATATGACCTCTTCTTTAATTGGTCCAGTCAGTGAAATTAGTTATTATTCCTGGATGGTGATAATCAGAGAGTAGGGGTTTTTCTTTCTTTTCTTACAAAGCCCTTGAGGAATTTATTAATTTGTCGACAGACAAGTTGGGGGTGTGTGTGCTTAAAACACAACAATGCCAATGACAGAGGCTGATGAGGGATAGCTTTAGCCAGTAGGAAAGAGGCCAAATTGCAGTGGCTGTTGGGAGAAACAAATGAGATTGGAGGAATGATGCATCAGCATCACACACTAGGGCTGTACCTAATATCTCTTATATCTTGCTGCAAACACCATGACGACAATCAGCTGCCAGAAAACATAACCGGTTGGAACTACAGAAATTTTAACTTAAGATTTATGATGCAACGGCAATAATAACAGTTTCATACGGTTCAATGGCCATTTGTCCTATCAGACATAGCCTTATTAAAGGTAAAACAACGCTAAACTCCTTCATTTAAATTAGACCTTATATTGTTTACATCTATACAGCAAACTACAAAAACAAGTGGCAAGATTGGTACGTTCAGGAACGCAAAATGCCTGAAAAGAAAGGAGAACTAGCTGCAAAGTATATGTTCCTGTCTCTGTATTTACATGTCTATTCTCATAACTTATTTAGAGAGCGGTTTGTTTCATCGAACGCACCCTCCCGCCAAAAGGCTCTACCTCAGCATTACTATAGGTTGTCAGAGCTAGGGTCAAAGGTCATGGCAAGCAGCTCCCAGAGGGAGAATGAATGAATGCAAAACCAAAATCTGTCTCGCGCACGTACAGCGAGACGAGAGCGCTCCTCACAGTACTTGACCATCGTCTCACTCACGCACGCACGCACACACACACGCGCACGCACACACACACGCACACATCATTGAACAGTTCTGTAGTAGTTCTTGAAGTTGGTCTGT
The DNA here is from genome assembly GCF_964188405.1 of Protomyctophum parallelum. Taxonomy (NCBI): domain Eukaryota; kingdom Metazoa; phylum Chordata; class Actinopteri; order Myctophiformes; family Myctophidae; genus Protomyctophum; species Protomyctophum parallelum. The sequence continues at coordinate 27,632,653 of NC_139704.1, forward strand.
TCATGCATGTACATACCAATACAGACAACCACATGTCCTTTGGGGACAGCAGTGTCAAAATAGTTCATTGTCTTTGTCTTTTATCTGTCCTACTCAGTCCTGCAGAGAGAGAGAGATGGGTTTCATTGTTGAATGCTGGGGGGATGACAGAGTCAATAGTTGCAGTAGGAGGAGTGTCAGAGAAACTGAAGTAAGAGGCATGCCACACACATACGCGCACACACGCACGCACACGCAGACACAGGGCAGGCATTGAGCAGATAAAGAAGGACATTGGGAGCTAGGGCAGGGAGTCTCATGTTTAACCCCAATAGGGCGTTCTTCATTTGGTCAATTTTTTTTTTAATTGTGAGTTTCTTTTCTTCATGTGTAGATAAGGATGGTGTGTGTGTGTGTGTGTGTGTGTGTGTGTGTGTGTGTGTGTGTGTGTGTGTGTCTGTGTGTGTGAGTGCGCGCGCATGCGCGTGCATGTATGAGAGAGAATGAGTGAGTGAGGTGTCAAGACGGAAAATGAACATGGATGGTTTTCTCTACAGCTTCAGAGGGGGGGGTGTGTGGAGCTCTGTCCAGCTGCCTCCCACTGCTTTCCTTCATCTGTTTTTGACGTCTTTTCATGCTCCGTCATTTCATACACTCCTCTTCATCTGGTCAACGTCTGCTCATTGCTCGGCCAGTCATGTAGGAGGAGAGCAAGGATGGGAAACACTCTGGATTCCCACATCCCTTCATTGATACGTCTGCCCCTCAATCATTCAACGCCCCCAACCCCCCACCCATCTGTCCATCCACCCAACCATCTATTCTATCCTTACCTAACTCATGCATACTTCCTTCCATCCATCCATTGATTATTCTGTCTCTCTCTCTCCTATCAATGAATGCATCCACCATTCCATCCATATCTCTCTCACCCACCCACCCACCCACCCAACCATCTCCTCTGACTCCCCATCCAGCCATTCATCTATTCACCTCCTCTCCCTCCCCTCCCTATCTGTCTATGCCTCCAATCTCATGCATCCTTCCGCCGGTTCTGCCCAGCTCACCTCTTCCCCATTTCTACATCCTCTCATCCACACACCCCACACACAACCATCCTTCTACCCTCTCTTTCCCCATCTCATCACCATCCATCTGTACATCTATCCAACTCCGTTTATACCCGCTCACCACTGCCTCCTCCTTTCCTTCTTTCTTTCTTTCTTTCTTTCTTTCTTTCTTTCTTTCTTTCTTTCTGTTCTTTTAGAAGCCCCTGACGTGGCAGTAGGCCTCCAGAGAGGAGAAGAGGATGTAGATGAGCCACAGGCTGAAGAACAATGCGCAGGTCAGGAGCTTGGCGGTCCGCGGGCCGCCCAGCTCCCCTCCGATTTCGGGCTTCCGCCGGTACATCAACACTCCCACGCATATAAAGGCGAAGATGGTGAAGAGCGTGACGGAGAAGGCCAGGTTGCCCGGGTCCACCCTGAAGTCATTGCCTTGGCTGTTGTGGTAGATGGCAGCGATGGACCACGCCAACTGGTGGCCAAGAGAACCGGGAGAAAGTTCAAAACAAACACTAGAACCAGTGTGGAACCACTAACACTTACAACTAATGCGAACTGACTTGTTATTGTTACCACAGGATAGTAGAATAAAGATGAATATATTAACATGTCAGTAGTAAATCATATCATTATTGTGAGTGTGCGTGCGTGCGTGCGTGCGCGTGTGTGTGTGCGCTATATTCAAAATAAATTGCATGGACCAGCATAACCAGAAAAATAATGTGTATGAGTTCTGGAAGGAAGTGAAGGTGGTTAACAACAGTAGGATGCCAATGCAATGCCTTCTAGTATTGATGACACTACTGGGTCTATAAAATATTCAGAATTGTGTTAAGAGTGTTGTTTTTGGTCATTGTATTTAGATTTTTTCTGGTCATAGAGTTTCAGTGCTACTTGCTATGTGTTTGTCAGGGTTGTTAATGCAGGGCATAGTGCCTGAATCCATGCATGTAAACTGTCCTGTTAGTGCCAGTAGTCAAAAACAAAACATTATAGGCCAATTGCACTGGTGAGCATACTGTCCAAGGTATTAGAAAGTATCCTCAACAAAAGACTCAAAGAATACATAACTACTGACAATCAGTTTGGTTAAAAAACAAAACACGGCACTAATTAATGTATTATCATTGAAATCGTCAGTCAATACAAAATATCTAATAGTACTATATTTACAATATGTGTTTCCTAGATGCATTGCATGCAAGCTTTTGATCGTATCAACCACGGTAAACTGTTTTGAAAGCTACACGAGCAAGGTGTCCTGTTGTATTTAATAAGGTTCCTGCAGTTTTGGTACTTTCACCAAACTATGCAATGAGTATGTCCACACCATTTCTATTATTGCTGAGACTCTATATAGAATGTATAGACTGATGGAGTCAAATAATGTGTTAATATTGGCCTTAACAGTGATTACTCAGAGTGATACAAGGTATTCCTTGTGCTTCTGGAAACACTGGAGGCAATGTTTATTATGTTTTTAACTGATCTGGGCTTTACAGAGTGAAATCAGTCTGGAATTCAATCTTGGTGTTGTTATTGTCTGTTCTTATATGGACCTGTTGTGTCTGACATAAAGTTTATCGTCATCTTTTCTTACTAGACCTTCACTAAATCTGCCACTGCTAATGCCACCATACTACTTACTGCATGTCCACAACCCCAACTACTGCTATTCTTAATCATACCAGAAGCCACCATTACTGTTGATGCTTGGACCGTCTTTGGTTGCAGTATCCAAAAATCTACTTAGGAGCTGGACCAATGCCATCTGTCATGCACCTTTATGTTTGTATTCTAATATTAGAATTATTTATAGTGTTTTCATGCCTCTTTGTACGCTAGCCAAAAATCCCATTAGCGATAACGGGAGGTTTTTACGCTCTCTGGTCTTTGAATGTGGTTACTTCCTGAACTTTACGTTTGAGTTACAACTTCCCGATCTCGTAAATGTGAGTGGACCAATAAGGTGAGTGTGCCAGTCGACTGACCCCGATACCGAGGAAGACGTTGACCGCGTTGGATCCCGTCACATTTCCGATGGAGGCGTCGGCGTACTGGTCCTGGATGGCTGCTACCTTACTGGCAAATGTATCTGGGTGGGTAGAGAGAGAGAGAGGACGAGAAAGAGAGGTGGGGTTATAGAGGGAAGGAGTTCGATTGATTGAACTAGGCCGGTGCCCGGCTGTAGAGACTCGGTAGTCGGTAACGATGGAAGTTGGAGATCCATGCCCCACCCGGCTATGCAATATCCGTTGTACCCGTGTCAGAGTACCCGTTCCACCCATCTGTCTGTGTCCCTTTACTCCTATATATCGAGTAAATGACTATTCTGTGTCAGGCATGCCCAAATAAGGACTGTTGTGATGTCAGAACAGGCCATCTCCATGTATGGACCATGGGCATTGGGCAGGGGCCCTGTCCAGAGCCCGGGAAGAGGCCTTTTGTGGCGGTTCTTGACAACCATGGGTCTGACCAACTCCCTGTGGGGGTGTGGAAAGCGCGTGCCGAATTTGAAGTCGGTGGGGCGAACAGTTCCCGAGTTACGTGGATTACAGCCATACACAAGTACGTAGAGATAGACGTACAGGGACATGGTGCATTGGGCCCCTGCCCAATGCCCATGGTCCATACATGGAGATGGCCTGTTCTGACATCACAGATAGCCTAGACCTGTACGTGTCCGTCGCAATCAGCCTACTTGGGAACGATGCAACTTGGGAACCTAATGATATACGTTGTCATAGCACCCGTTTTAACTGTCAGCCGGTGTCCCACATGGAGATCTGTGTATGTGCCTGTGTGTGAACTGCAAACTGCAAACTGAAAAGTGTACTTGGCAATCAATTCGGCCCACTGGCAGAGCCTGATTGGTTGAGCCTCAATTGGCTGAGGCAGAGGCTGGAAATTGCACAGGTGAAAGGAGTTGGCCTCATTAGGCCCACTGGCAGAGCCTGACCAGAGCCTTTTGTGGTGGTTCTGGAGAACCGTGGGTCCGACCGACTCGATACCTGGCACTGCAGTCCCTGTGGGGGTGTGGAACGAGTGTGTCGAATGTGAAGTCGGTGGGTCAAACGATTTACGTGCATGGGTTCTCGATTTACGTGCATTACAAACGTACACACACGTACACACGCATGCACGCACACACGTACACAGAGACGTGGCGCATTTATAGTAGGATACTTTACTAACAGTATGCAAATAGTATGGTGGTACGAATCGATTTTACACTGATGCTAAAAGGATAACACAAAAAACCCTAGGGTCTTAATTGTTTCCATTGACATTGTCATGCTATCATTTGTTATGCATTGTATAAGAAATAGCTACTCTACAACATCTGCAGTCAACTTGATGAAAGGCCCAGTGCAATCACTATGGATTTTAAAGATCCAAATGGCCAAATTGACTGACAATAGCAAATGCATTCAAATCAAATGTACTCCTATAATAATCGAATGACTGAAATGTGACTAAAGCTTATGTGCATTTAAGTCTCAACTGGCTGCCATAATGAACACTGCTGGGAACTAACTAACTACTTAACAATGAAAACAAAGTGCTGCGCAAAGTGATTCTGCCCAATTAGACGGGACAAATTCTACTTACAATCAATAACCATTCATCCCTTTATAGCCAGGAAATAGCACTGAACTGATCCCCACCCAGAGTTATTAAGGCTTGTGTGCGGAAATGCGCAGTGGGAGCACACTCTAGCTCAGTGTGCCTATACTTTATATCCGAACGCATCCAAACTCTCAGATTGACTGAAAACTGTCACGCACTGGGCTTGGAGCACAGCCACACTATGAACTAAGCAACAGCACAGCACTGCAACCACTGGTTCCTTTGACATTGAAACTACAGCAGCTCCCCATTTTGACAGGAGGACCTGTGACCTTGGCATGCAGGTTTACCAATGCAGCTTCTGCAGAAAGCTTAGAGACATGATGGCACACCGCCTAATGACTAGAAGCACTTTCAGTTGGCATACACCCCTCTCTCTCTCTCTCTCTCTCTCCCCCCCGCCCCCCCCCCCCCCCCCCCCCCCCCCCCGCTTTGTTTCTTCCACTTAGACCTTCAGGGTTGAAAGAGAGCACCTTTCTTCTTTAATGAGCCTCATCCCCTTGCCTTTCATCGCCAGTACCATTGCCAGTGAAGGACAAAAAAGAAAAGTCAGAGAGAAGAAAGCGCGTGTGTGAGTGCGTGCGCGTGAGTGAGTGAGTGAGTGAGCGAGCGTGCGTGCGTGCCTGTCCATACACATGAACAGGTGAAATAAATACATTGAAAGAAATAGGCACAGAGATTGACAATGCTTTGGTCCCACAGGGGAGGTGAAGACGAGGAGGATGAGTGAGACAGAGAGATAAATGCACCCTGCTGAACTGTCATAACTTCAAATACACCTTACACTGCAAACGTCTGAGTGTAAATTTAACTCTGAAAGAGTACAAATGGATCCACATGTGTGTGTGTGTGTGTGTGCGTGTGGGTGTGTGTGTGTGTGTGTGTGTGTGTGTGTGTGTGTGTGTGTGTGTGTGTGTGTGCGCGCACACGTGTGTGTGTGTATGTGTGTCGTATGTGTGTGGTACAATATATGTGTATGCATGAGTATATATGCATGTGGCTGGCATCTGATCTGACGCAATGTGTTTGAGTGTACTGTATCTATTTGTGTGCGCAACTGCACACGTGCTTGTGTGTGTGTGTGTGTGTGTGTATGGGTGTGTGTGTGTGTGTGTGTGTGTGTGTGTGTGTGTGTGTGGGTGTGCGTGTGTGTGTGTGTGGGTGGGGGTCATGATGCAGGTCGCCGTCAGAAGCTAGTCTGTGAAAAGCGGCTCCCTGAAGGGATGTATGTCACTGCCATTCCTCCCTGTCAATCTGCCACTCAACCAGGCTCTCTCTGTCTCTCTCCGTCTCTCCAGTCGTCCGTTCACCAGTCGTGTCTCTCAGTATGTCCGTCTGTAGTTGCCTATCCATGTGTCTGTTTTCGGCCTCTAGCGTATCTTTCATCGTTCATTTGAATGGAGTATGTACTCTATGTACAGTACACTGTATGTAAGTGTGTGTGTAATGTGTATGCATCATTGCCGTCTTCATATCATAATCTATTTCCCTCTCTAGATCCGAGTTGCTGCATACCTCTGGCGAGCCATTCTGGCTCCCTGCTGTGCTGTTCCCTGTGCAAATTGCCTCATTTCACCTTCGGGTGGGTGAGGAGTAATACATTTTATTGGAGCATGATGCTATACTGGAAAGACCAGAACAAGCATTCTATAGTTTAATCTGCCCGTCAACACTGCCTGCTCAACACATCTCTCTACCCTTCCTCAGCCCACGTTTTTCTAGCACTCCCTCCCCCCTCCCCCTCTCTTTCTCTCGCTCCCTCTCTCTCTCTCTCTCTCTCTCTCTACTCTGTTGATTGCTTATTCCTTTCCTCAGGAGAGTGATGTGTCTCTCAGCATTCTCTCCTTTCATTGGTCCTTCCTGACTCTCTCCTTGCTTCCTCATCCCTCCGTTCTCTCTTTTGCTTAACCTTACTTTCTCCCCTTTCCTCACCCGTCCTTTCTTTTCTTTGCCCTCCCATCCTTTTCTCTCCCTCCCTCACCCGTCCTCTCTCTCCCTCTCTCATAATAGAGTATGTACAGTACAGTATAAGATGGTGGGCGTATTTGGTTCATTTTGAGTTCATGCTGTTGTGCATAAACGGAACCGTGAGAATATGAAAATCTCGTGTTTTCTTTGTTTCGTGGCCTGAAAGGATATATTTTAAATAGCATTTTAGGGTCGCACTGAAAACATCCTCAAAATGCACATAGAAATATTTTCAAAAGGATTCTCAGCAAAATGGACTTTGATCAAGTGGAATCTACATAGTTTGTACATCATAATGCATGCTGTCTGGCAATCACAATGCTACTTAAGGCGATACTGTACAAGTTTGCAAGTTTGACAGTCTTGTTGGCCGCGAGCGGTACTTCTTCTGTGCTTTCAATCAGCTTTCAGTCCATTTCCTGTGAATCTCCTTCCTCTGCAGCGAAATCTAATCTGAGCTACGCCATACC
>NC_139704.1:27644763-27654763 GCF_964188405.1 Protomyctophum parallelum
GAAACTAATTTTTAGACTATTTTTACCCCATTTGTTTTACGTCATTTAGCGGCGCCTTCTAAAAGCCGACAATTGCTCAGTGGGTAGTACATTACAGTGTGTAACTGTAATACTTTAATAATGGGGGTCTCTATCTCTCAATCTGCCTGGCTTTTGCTCTCTCTATGTCTGTCTAACTCTCTCTATCCACCTGTCTTTCTCCATCAGTGTTCCCAAGTTTTACCAATGACATTTCAAAACCTTTCCCTAACTTTTCAAAATAATTTTGCCCCATTTCCACTTTCCAAGCCTGCTACAGTATACAGCAATCAGATAGTTTATGCATTCAGGCAGTAGACTCTACACCACCAGTTCTAGCGCATAGCACACTGGAGTATACAAGGCTCACATGGCATCCATATACATTTTTCTTGCATTGATTGGAGTGAATGTCATCATTTGTCAATTTAAAAGTATAAGGAAGCATGTCTTTCTTTCTCTATCCGCCTGCCCTTTTCTCTCTATCTGCCTGTCTTTCTCTCTCTTTCCGCCTGTCTCTCGTGGTGTTTCATCATTGGTGGAACTGTAAATAAAGGAGATTAAAAACTTTTGCTGCTCATCTGTTTTTCTCCACCCTAAAGCCCTCTCTCATCCCCCTATTTCCTCTCACTCTTAATGCCATTGTCAATCGCGTTGATCCTATATGCATGTGTGTGTGCGCGCACAACACGCAGTGACGCATGTGTGTGTGTGTGTGCGCGCGCGTGCATGTGTGTGTGCATCTGGATTTGCTGCTGCTGGCAGAGATCAAATCCCCAATCAATTCCTCATCAGTTAGTGAATGGCACTAATCTGGCATCCACTCCAACAGGCTTCATATGGTGAAGCACTGGCATGCTAATAGGCTAGAGATGTCTGATAAGGTTCAGTAATGGAGACAGATTGAATTACTAATGTATGCATAGCTAATGGTTAATAGAATTAATACTTAAAGGGATAGTTCAGATTGTTTTAACTTAAGCTGTATGAAATACTTGCCATTAATATAGTGGTTGCAACTGTATTAATTGATTGCCTGAGTCCTGTGGTGGGAGTTCTGCTCTGGTTTTGGTGAAATATTAAAGCTGATATAGACAAGTTTCCAGTGTCTGTACACAGAATTCACCCCCCATCCCCCTGTCATTCTATTGGCCGAGCCAGGTCACTTCAGGCTATGGGATTGTTGTTGCTGCTGGGAGGGACGCTATGGATATTGCGCTCGTATGGCTAAATATGACATTAAAATTGTATTAATTTCTATCGATATCTTAGTTACAACAATGACATTGAGTTGACATGTTTTTTTAAGGGTAACTGTAGCATAATCGCATATCACACGACGAGTCCCATAGTAGTCGCAAATGAGGAAGTAGCGGAGGAGGAGACTCAACTGGCTCTCAATTAAATTCTCTTTTATTTGTAATCGTGCATATAAAACATATAAGTAAGTAGCCTTGCCGAGCCATGAGGCCCATAGGGCAGGAGCCTATCTTCTGTTTCTGTAGCGTGAGGCAGCTTGACAAGTACACCCCCTGGACATGACGCAAGTATGTCGCAGGGACATACTAGCAATATAAAACATATATTGCTCCTCAAATGCCCCATCCACTACAGCATCGTTCATGTGAACTACTCTGTCCACGGTTATTCATTGCAATGAAGAAAAATCGCTATGATGATCCGCGACGGCTGTCACCGTTGGCGAGCACGGGTTGACGCGCTTCAAGTCGGCTGGGCAGGCAGTCGCGGCGGCGGTGACTGGTGACATGATACTATTACTCACTTCCACTTCCACCATTTCAACAAATAAGCACATACAACCCACTCCACATGAACGATATTGATGTAACCAGGAGATGTTATGGGGGGTCCGACGTTCTGTGACTTCTAGGATCCTCCGAGGTCTGAGGGGTGCTTGCTGCTGGTGTTGTTCACACCACCCAACCATGCGCTATACATAGCGATTCAATGTCAATAGGCTTACATATTAAATCATAAATATACTATTTCACATGAACAATGTTGGTGAAACTAAGATATGGGGATAATATTATACATTGCAATGAAATAGCATCGCGTTTTCATTATAATACTGCTGGGTTGAACACACCCTCGCGCTGCAATTGGCTAAACGTTTAAATCCCCCCCCGATGTCCTGAACAGTAAACTCTACGTCATTTGTATTGTTGACCAATTTCTAAAATATTAGTGCAACTTTCGTTCATTTTTTACCCTTCTATCACATAGAACTAACTTTTCTGTGTCCATATCACTAGGCCCAAAAAATAGTTCCATGTGATAAAGGGGTCAAAGTTGAACGGAAGTTGTGCTAATATTTTAGAAATAGGTTAACATACAAATGACGTTAGTTTTGTGAATTAATTTACTTTTACTGCGTGGCCCCAGTGCCCCCCACAAAATGACCGGAACTACTTCATATTGACCAAAACCAGAGCAGAACTCCCACCTCGGGCAATCAATTAATACAGTTGCAACCACTATATTAATAGCAAGTATTTCATACAGCTTAAGTTAAAAAAATCTGAACTATCCCTATAAAGTAGTAGTTCAATCCGAAAATGAGTTGTGTTCTATCAATTACAAACCCCATGCCATGAAGCCTTGAAATCACAGAGATGTTGTTTTTGTCGCATTAGCCAATAATATGATGACTGGCAGAGTCTCCGGTAGGAGACTTAACCGATTACATGCCGCCACCAGGTGTCTCCACTCAGGAGCCAGTGCCAGCATAATGCACGAAAATGACACTTTAGAGAGCCATGAACCGGAAGTGATAACCTTCCATTTCATAGCTTCACTCCGGGCCGTCATCTGCCGATGTAAACATTAGTTTTCTACTTGCGAGGTCGGTTTAAAGTTTTATTAAGCTCTAAACATTGTCCTTGTCAATCTGTCCTTGTCAATCTGAGCCATAATGATGTTATAGATTGCGTGAATCAAGCAAGTATCCCTTTAAGTCTCTACCTTTGCAAAATGTTACATGTTAACATAGGAGTTGACTTCTGTCTTTGACATTAGAAAAGTCTTCCATGGCCAATATCCATCCATCCATCCAATATACTCAAGTGTTGCTAATTATGAACCAGGCTACTTAAACGAATTAAACGTTCGCTGTGCTACGGTTCAGTGAACTTCTAATTAATGGAAGTAGTGTGGTTCGTAACTGCTATGTCTCTGCTGTGAATAAATTCTACATATATCCGACGCATCTCAGCCAATCAGAAAGCATTTTCAATCTTGGTTGAATTTTCCAAGTGATGAAAATACAATGTGGCTTGTGTGCGTTTCTTTCGCCATGGGTCACCCGGAGTTGAGAATGCAAATGAGTACACATATTGCACAGCAGGATTACTCATAAATGACATTACAGACCATCTACCCGTCTTTGGTATCTTCCAGCAACTTCTTAAAAAGGAAACAAATATAAATGTACAAAATTACAAGGCTGCCCTTGAAGTGGACCTAAGCACACAGTCTTGGAATGAGGTATATGCCACTGAGGACCCAGACCAAGCCCATGAGGCCTTTCTGTCCATCCTACTTAAACTATATGATAAGCACTGTCCACTAAAAACATCTACAAACAAAAATAAGAACAGACAGGATAAACCATGGATCACAAAAGGCCTAGAGAATGCATGCAAAAAGAAAAACGTACTAAAAAACGTAACTATTCATGAAACACAGAACGAAGGATGCAGAAAATAGATATAAAACATACAACAATAAATTATTAAGTATTGTAAGGGTACAAAAGAAGGAGTATTATCATAAACAATTAGAATATCATAGAAACAATATACAAGGTACTTGGAAAATATTAAATCGTATAATTAAAAAAGGTAAAGCAAAAGCAGAATATCCAAACCAATTTATTAAAGATAATGTAATACTAAATAAAACAAATGAAATAGCCAATGAATTTAACAACTTCTTTGTAAATGTAGGACCTAATTTAGCAAAAGAGATTGTGGAGCCGAGAGATACTACTAACTTAACTGAAAGAAATATTAGACAAAATCCATACTCTATATTCATTAGGTGTGTACATGAAAAGGAAATATAGAAATAGTGAAAAGATTCCAAAATAAAAAATCAACAGACAACACAGATATTGATATGATGCTTGTCAAGGATATTATAAACACCATAGTAACACCACTCACATATATATGCAACCAATCTTTCAACCAAACCGGCATCTTCCCTAGCAAAATGAAAACGGCAAAAGTCATTCCAATATTCAAAACCGGTGAACAATTTTCCAAGATTCTAGAAAAGCTGTTTGTGGCCAGACTTGATAGTTTTATAGATAAACATAACTTAATAAGTAACCAGGTGTGTTCAGGGCGAATAGATCCACTTCAATGGCAGTCATAGATCTAGTAGAACAGATATCGAAAGCAGTAGACGACAAACAATATACAGTAGCGGTATTCATTGACCTGAGAAAGGCCTTTGACACTATTCATCATGAACTATTATTGAAAAAACTGGAAAGATACGGTGTAAGAGGAACTGCAAACTCATGGTTAAGGAGCTATCTTGGAGACAGAACACAATTTGTACACATGAATGGTGTAGATTCTGAAGAGCAAGGAATCATATGGAGTCCCACAGGGCTCTGTATTGGGTCCAAAGCTATTTATTATGTACATGAATGACGTCTGCGATGTATTGGAACAAATGAGCTGTGTCCTGTTTGCTGACGACACTAGTCTGTGCTGCTCAGGAAAACACCTAGATCAGCTTTTGGATACAGTTCAAAATGAGCTTACAATATTAAAGAAATGGTTCGACATTAATAAACTATCACTAAATTTAAATAAAACTAAATTCATGATTTTCAGTAATAGATCAATTAACAGAGAGGCTAAAATCATGATAAACAAAGTGGAAATTGAACGCGTGTTTGAAAATAAATTCTTAGGTATAATCATTGACAGTAAACTTAATTGGAAACCGCATATAAATAATCTAAGGACAAAATTATCTAAAACCATTGCTATAATGTATAAAGCTAAACCTATTCTAAACCAGAACTCACTATATGCTGTATTGCTCCCTCGTACTCCCATACATCAATTACTGTGTGGAGGTATGGGGGAACAACTACAAAACCACTATCCAGCCAATATTCCTACTTCAAAAAAAGCCATAAGAATTGTCACCCAATCTGATTATTACGCACCAACCAACTTATTATTCATCCAATTAAACACCCTAAAACTCCAAGATATAGTAGATCTAAAAACCGCAATAACAATGTATAAGGCACACAATCACCTGCTCCCGAGCTGTATCCAAGAGCTGTTCTGGCCTAGAGAGAGCCGCTACAACCTAAGAGGCACTTCCAAATTCAAACAAACAAATGCTAGAACAAATATCAAAGACAGGTGCATATCGGTCAGAGGGGTCAAGCTGTGGAATGGATGACGAACAAAAAAACTGTAGTAATATAAATAAATAAAAAGAAAGTTGTATAGATCTAAAATAGTAGATACATTATAGAACATTTATATGTTTTGTTTGTGTTTTGTTTTGTTCTTTTTTGTCTTGTTTCTGTTAACTGTATTGTCCTGTCTGTCTTTGTTTTTGTTTTATGTTATGTTTGTTTTTTTTCTTGTATTTTTTCTCCCTTCTGTTTCCTTTGTTGTATTATCTTACCTATGCAAGCCATTTCTTTTTTAGAAGGTTAGGCACTATAAGCTTAGGCTTCAGCCTACACCTTTTTGGTCTGTTTCTTTTGCAAAAAAAAAAAAAAAGCACTGATTTGTTATAATGACCAAAATAAATAAACTCTCTCTCTCTCTCTCTACTCCTGGCAGGAGTGTCACGGTTCGCAGGTGTTAGGACCCAACTGCAGAACTCAAACAAAGGCAGGACAAGAAGATCACATAAACTTGACTTTACTAGGGAAATGACATAGGATAACAGAAGTACATACACATGATACACTGAACATAAAACCTGACACTATAACTTAAGATCCAGCACTGAACAAACACAAGGCAGAGTTTAAATAGTCACTGGAGCTCATCACCCAACCTGGCTCAGCTGGTCCCCACAGGTGATGGCACTCAGGGCAATCAGAGTCAGAGGAGCAGGACTTGGGAGAGACAGAGGAAACTCATGGACAAACAGGGGGGCTCAGGACGTGACCATGACAAGGAGTTACAAATGGAAAAATTAACACTGGGGGTATTGTTCTCTGTAGTCTTTCATTTGGTGTCTTCTTGCAGCAGTGTTTGGGGAGAAGAGACTGAGAGACCAGACATGCTTAAAACAAACAGCTGTGATTAGTCAGACAGTTAACTTGCGAATAGGGAGTGCTTGATTTGATGCACCAGAGCTGGCGCATGCAAAGTGGCAAAATCGCATCCCATCCAAGTTTAATTAATGTGGAAGCCAAAATCATGTTCCCGGTCATTATGTGATTAATTATGCAGCCCTGAGAGTTTCCGCAAGGAATGAACACTGTGTACGTGTATATGTGCGTGTGTGCGTGCGTTGTGCACGCACGCACATATTAGAGATAGCTTGACAGGTGGAGACCAGCATTACATGAAAATAAACATGAGCATATGTACTAGAATTTTGCACCACACGTCGCAATTGGGAAGAAGGCAATAGTGGGAGGGCGATACAGTTTTATTTTTTTACTTGGAAAAGCAAACATGGCAACCCATGATGTTTTCATATACCCAGTTGCTTGGAAAGTGCAAACTTGGCATCCTGGCTGAGTGGCCCTATTTTTAGTTTTGCTTGTTTTTATTTCCGTGTAAAAGCAAGCATGGCAAGTGGCAATGTTTCTATATACCAAGTTGCTTGGATGTCGCAAATGTGGCAACCTAGTGGGAATAGTGTACTGTACTGTAGTCCTCTGTACTGTACTAGACTGCACTGCACTGCACTGCACTGCACTGTACTGTGCTCCTCTGTGCCGTACTGTACAATACTGTCCCATACTGTACTGTACTGTACTCTACTGTCGCCTACTGTACTGTACCTCCATACTGTACTGTAGCATACTGTGCTGTACCGTACTGCTACACCCTGTGTATGTGTGTACGCATGTGTGTGTGTGTGTGTGTGTGTGTGTGTGTGTGTGTGTGTGTGTGTGTGTGTGTGCAGTGAAAAGGGGAGGGGGCGGGGAATGGGGAATTTGTGATGTAATTTGCATCACAGCGAAATGTTCTGCAATAACAGGGTGTCTGACAATATAGTTGTACAGTAAATATGACAGTTGTGTGGAAGCGATGTACTGTAGTGCATATAGATGCAGGATTGTCTGTGCAGAGAGATGTGTGCTAACAGAGTGGTTTGGGTAGGAGAAGGAGGAACGGATAAACAGTGTACCCCCTGTCCATTAGGGTAGAAGGATGTGCACTGTATATGCATGCTCATATTCTTTCGTACACCCCCGTGCACTAGTAGCATGTAACACATCAGTCATCCAGACAGACAGACAGACAGCAGTACTTCTCAGAAGTATCATCTACTGTACGAGACTTCATGGCTTGTGGCTGAGCAGTATACAACAGCGTTCCACGTCAGTGCACTCGGTGGGCCAGTCAGTCATTGTGTAAATAAAGTAGCGAATGAGATGTATGCGGTGCCACCGCTAATGGCATGTCACCCAGTCAGTCACCCAGTCAGTGCGTCAGTAAATACAGCTGTTAAATACTGAATGGACCAGAGCTAAAGGCACGTCATTTACCAACCCTGTTCAACGGATGTTCCACATGACTTCATCTGTGTTACTGAGGAATGAACCCCCCCCACACACACACACACACACACACACACACACACACACACACACACACACACACACACACACACACACACACACACACACACACACACACACACACACACACACACACACACACACACACACACACACACACACACACACACACACGAAGCCTGAGGCTCAGAATGTATATGGCTATGCAACGTCACTAACACACTCGTTACATAAAGGCAATCGGATAGAGCTCTCTTTCTTGTCTTTCATCTCATTTCTGTCATCTCACATCCCTCTATCTCCTCTTTTATCACTCTCTCTCTTTCGGCAACCAATCACACTACAACTCGTATCTTTAACCAATGAACTCTCGTTTAAGACTGCAATCTTCTAATGCACTTGTGCAGCATGCGATTGACGTGAAACTTGACACGCACACTCCCACTTGGCCAAGGAAGAAATGCCACCCTGTTTGTCACCACAAAATGTCCGCAACACAAACATTAAATGCCATTGACAATGAAGGGAAAATGTACGTCATCTTGTCCCCACACGTCTCATATTTGCCATCGACAATGAAAGGAGAAGTTAGGTCAAATGTCCGCCAAATATGACGTAAATTTGTGGCAACAGGCAACAAGCATTCTGATGAGGCCAGTATGAGATGATTGCATGACGTACTTTGATAAGAGCACCCCTCACTTCACACGGGTGTGATTTATTTCCTCTCAAATCAGCCTATTATGATTCACGTTTTACCCATCACTGCACCGATCGTCATGAATCTTTCCATGCACCCTCCCTAGTGACCAAGTGTAAACTTTATTTTATATTACTGAATTACTCCTATACATGTTGTGCAAACATCAGGCAAATCACTACACAGTTTTTGGCATATTTCATCCTGATTGGCAATAACTACAACATGAATCCCTCAACTTCTATAGATATTCCACTCACCTCTATAATTCTGAACGTTGCTGGCCCACAATAACCTTTCCTGACCTGGCGGAGACCTGTGCTTTGAGTCCAAGGTGCATTTGTTTCTGTAACTATTTTGCTTTCAGCAGTTCAATATAACCCTGGAATGTTTCCGCGTGTCATAATGTGTCATGCATTTTTTTGGATTGTAAATATATGTACAGTATCGGTGGTGATATAGCCTGGACAAAAACTGCTACTGAAAGTGTCTATGCGGAATTACAGAACGGAAGTTAAGTTTATTTGGTTGTTTATTTTTGTTATATTTTTGAGTGGTGCAGCCACTCCAGTGACCAGCAATGTATGTCCCTATCTATGTCTGTGTGTATGACTTCATGTATGTTTAGGGTACCAACAGGTGACAAAGTGGCGCTGTTGAGCTTCACACTGTGCACAGGTGCATGATGGGAAGCTGAGTTTTAGTGTAACAGTAGTCAGACTACCAGGCTCAATAGCATTTTTTGACCAACAAGTGTCACTGTTGCACCACTCACTTCGACAGGTCTGATTTTAAGATAGTTTTGGGGCTTTTGCCTTTTTTGATAGATATAGACAGTACTGTAGGTTGACAGGAAACGGGGAGCGAGATGGAGGAAGACACGCAGCAAAGGTCGTTAGGATCGGGATTCAAACCCGCGACCCGCTGTCAGGTTTACCAGCCTAGGTGCCCGCACCACTAGGCCGGCCCGGGCCGGAAGTGACATTAAATGCGGGGCAGATCTGTTTACATTCACACAGAGTCTCTGAATTCACAGGTCATGAACCCAGTTCTGAACGCAACGGAACGGAAGCATTAAACCAACTTCTCCTTGTGAGACGAGATAAGGCTGGGAATGAGGTTATAGTGGTAATATATGTCACTCTATATTTGTATAGTACTTTTCAAAGACATATGTGCTTCACACACACACACACACACACGCACGCACACACGCACGCACACAGGAGAATTTCACATTTTTATTTAAATTATTTTGCGTTGAGAAGGGTCCATCTGCAGATTTGGAGCCCAGTCCCATGGCGTGAGCGGAGGGACCTATGAAGCGAGGGCCCTATGGTGTGAGCACCAAAAGTACGTACTGTATTTTCTGCCAATATAAACAGGAAACAATACAAGTGGAATACAGTATGTACAGATAAAACAACATAATCTTTCCTCTAGGTTAGGCGTAATAGTCTTTGTCTGGGTAACTTATTGATGCAGAGTTTAATAATGTTAAAAATATG
>NC_139704.1:27659763-27712263 GCF_964188405.1 Protomyctophum parallelum
ACCTGCACACGTTATTTCTGTTGTTCTGACTTACTGATACAGTATGACAACAAACCTCAACCACGCTACAGTACGTTGGAATCTTTTCGAGTAAAGAAATTCACACAGGGATATTGGTTCTCCGCTAATCTATTGCCCCCTTGACAACAGCTGGTCGAGATGACTAATCCTATAGCTAATCTGTGTCATTTTAGATGTTGCTATATAGCAACATTAATTTAATTTAATGTTTTAATACAAATTTGAAGTTTTTCGGAAAACAGTCAATCGGCATCTAAATCTGTTAACATCTAATCAGCCCCTCTCTTATCCATGTGTAGCCAATCAGCTTCGCACGCACGCACTCAGACACGCATGCTGGCACGCACGCACGCAGGCAGGCAGGCATGCACGCACGCACACACGCACGCACGCTCTCCCCCAAAACCCAATCAATGTGCACTTTGATCTCCCTACATTACAATCAGCTTTGGGTTGAAAGTTTGTCCTGATCATCAGACGAGCTGCTAAACCTGTTTGAGTCTGTCCGACATTCTTGTGTGTGTGCGCGTGCATGCGTGTGTGCATGCATGCGGGCGTGCATGCGTGACAGGTACAGATGCTGGTGTTTATGTCGTTAATAATCCTGAACCACACTGACCTCTGGATTATCTGGAGAACAGGTCTTTTTATTAAGAAGATCAACTAAGCAACAAAGACTGGCTGACAGGCAGGCTAACCACACACACACACACACACACACACACACACACACACACACACACACACACACACACACACACACACACACACACACACACACACACACACACACACACACACACACACACACACACACACACACACACACACACACACACACACACACACACACACACACACACACACAGAGAGAGAGAGAGCAAGATAAACAACTCAAAATGAAGTTGTTTGCGCTAACATGGATACCCACATTGACATGGACTCAAATCCAGCATGCAACATTTCTTTTTCCGAATGGTGTCAAACTGGGATGTCAGAATGACATGGTGCTGTCTTTGACTATATTACAGTTAGTGCCCCAACCACGTGGAATGACTTATACATATGGTCAATTTAAATCTTTGATTGCAGACTTAAGTGTCTGCAACTGGTTTTAAACGTATTTAAATGTATCACACAATGAAGAAATGTTGCTGTTCTGTTTTGTTGTTTTTGTTTATTGCTTTGAAAATGTTGTATTATGTTGCACTGTATCTCGACGATGAGGGAAACCTCAATGTCTCTCGAGAATAAATAAAGGTTTGAATGAATGAGTTACTAAGGGTGTGACCGGAGAGGGCACTACACCGAAATGCTGTGTGCATTCATGCTACCAGCAAGCATCTGTATGGACGCAGCTGCGTGACATGAGACTAATTAATTAGAGCAACAGAGAGAGAGAGGAGTGTGCGTGTGTACGGGTGTGCGGCAATTTAACAAAGGTGCAGACGATCAGAAATCAGCAGAGTGATCGACGTTTGCGCTACTCTATGCCGAATTGAAGTGGACTCGGTCCCAGACTTTTTTTTCCTCCCATGAAATAAAAACATCTGGGTTTCCGAGGCTACTGCCATAGAGACTGGGACCTCCCAGCAGAATGAGGCTGGACGGTTACTGCCATAGAGACTGGGACCTCCCAGCAGAATGAGGCTGGACGGTTACTGCCATAGAGACTGGGACCTCCCAGCAGAATGAGGCTGGACGGTTACTGCCATAGAGACTGGGACCTCCCAGGAGAATGAGGCTGGACGGTTACTGCCATAGAGACTGGGACCTCCCAGGAGAATGAGGCTGGACGGTTACTGCCATAGAGACTGGGACCTCCCAGGAGAATGAGGCTTGTCGGATACTGCCATAGAGACTGGGACCTCTGGGAATGCTCGAATGCCCCCGCCCCCCTGTCAAAAACAGCTAAAATCCGTAAAACGAAACAAAGCAGCAAAAAGTTTAACACTCATCTTTTACTTTCTCTAATAACAACCTAAAACATGAACCTTGGTTGAAAAAACTAAAGTTGTCCTTTAAGTAAAACAATTGAATACTTTTTACACCACTGCCTTTGTGGACGTCAGGGCAGAATTTCATGAAAGTTTGGCCTTCTGCCCCTCACAAAATGATATATGCTATGATATTAGTTATATTATAAATTAAAACATTTATGTATTTTAATGAATTAGTTCCATAAAATTATTTATGTTTTATTTGTGTGTGCTAATTAGTAAGGCCAGCCCAGTTAGGACCGGGCCTTAATTTTCGGGCCTGTTGAGAACGCCGGATGTGGGCGCGGCTGCACTAATAACTTTAGGGCGGGCCCGTCTAGAGTTTAAAAGTGTATTGATACCTGCCAACCAGTGCTGTCCGGATAAACAAAATTTCACTTTTACGGTACACATATTAACCAGTTAACAGTTGCTTTAATATTAATATTATTTTATTGGTAAAAAGGTCAATTGCCTTCTGTCTGTTAGAAAAGTACTGTATTTGTAGGCCCTAGTAAAAGATACTGGTTCTGTTCAAAATTTGTTTCCCGTCTTTCCAAAAATGCTCGATAGTGGGCTCGATAAGAACCCGGCTCGATAAGCCTGATCGATAAGGTGCTCGTTAGCAATACAAATTAATCCCTAGTGACGGACAGACGCGACAACAATATATTTTTATTAGTGTGGACTTTATGCCAGTGAAACTAAAATTAATATTGCATGGTGCAACCAAACCAAGACACAGATTTACTAACTAATTAGACCACTGTACTTTTTTTTTATGATGATTTATTTTCTTGCTTTTAATCGCATCTGTATTTCAGAACGAGTTATTTTCAGTAGAAACATTCCGAACTGGTTCTAAATTAGGCAGGGACAAAATAACATATTATGGTTCTATGCTGGTGGAAAAATAAGCATATTCAGTTTGAGCAGAACTGCAGTTACATCAGTTAATCACCAGATGGCGACCTTATTGATACCAATGAAGAGAAGACGCTGTAGTGAGGCAGATAAATTTCTCCTCACTGCTTTTTGTCTTTCTTATCTCCCATCTTCACCCTTCCTACATCATTCTCATACCAAATCTTATTTGAGTTCTTTCTTGCCAGCTACCTGTCTCTGACTCTCTCTTTGCCTCTCTGCTCACCTCACAGTACTGTCTCCCCTCTCATTCACTTTCGTTCTCTCTTCCCTCCCCCTCCCCCCTCTTTATTAGCTTTAGTTGCTAACCCCAACGTTCTCACTGGGTTTCATCATCTCTTTATTATCATCACAGATCATTACTGCACCGCAGCTCAAATACTCTCTTTGGACCCTGAGCTCATCAGAGAACAAGGAGGATCTTGGGATATGACAGGAATGGCATCTGGATGAAATATTAATAAGCATTCTCTCTCTCTCTCTTTCTCTCTCACACGAACACCCACTCTTCTGCTTGGACTGTAATGCCTTAAACACTAGATTACTCTCTATACATCTGTCTGTTTCTCTATAGCCACTTTATCATTATGAGCACTGGAAAGTGTCCAGGGCATCAGGTTGGGCCGGCAACAGGAGAATGTCCGTCAGATGCTTTCACATGTTAAGGTAAATACTCAGTTTGATAAGGCGGGGGGGGGCAGGGTCTGGTATAGTAGATGCACACGTTAAGGTAAATACTCAGTTTGATAAGGCGGGGGGGGGGCAGGGTCTGGTATAGTAGATGCACACGTTAGCTACTCCCGATAAAATAGAACACATGCAGGTACAGCCTGATGGGAGGATCAAATGCATATGCTTTTTTTAAATGTCTTCCACAGAAGATGACAGAATGTCAGATACATTGAATTGCTCGTCATGTCAGATGCATTGAATTGCTCGACATGCAGTCTTCAATTGATGCACCCAGGCAGAACACACATTTCTACCATATAGTAGGCCTAATGTAGACTAGACAACGAGCTACAATGCACTTTTAATTAAAAACGAGACATCCTCTGAGCTGGAAAAAATAACATTGGTTTTCAGTTCTCCCTCTCACTCCAAACACCTCGGGAGGAGGGGAGGCTCTGCATGTCGACAATAGAAGCGTCAGCAACATGTACGGTACACAAGCTGAATGTACAGTATATTCACCAGACAGTCACCGCGTCCATTCACACATAGATCGGGTTGAGCCAAATCGGACACTATACTCGGCGGATTTAACTTGAGGATCCTGCCAGCATAGAGTCTGTTGCATGTCCGATCCCACTGAGCCGGACTGTTGCGTTCATACATAGAGCCCTCCACTTAAAGTCTGGAAAACGTCCTGGATGAAGTTCACGTCTGAACGTGACCTCTCTCTCTCTCTCTATACATCATGTGTGTGAATAGGTAGAAGGAGGCATATGTACCAGAGAGACAGAGAGAGAGAGACAGAGAGAGAGAGACATTACCTCTTTCTGTACATCTGGTGCATGCCTCGTCTTACACGCATGCACACAAAGCGTGGTCGGTCACATGTATACACTTGTGGCCATCTAGGCAGTTTCAACGATCCAAACCATCAGGGTAGACCAGTCCACTTACAGATAAGCCATTATCCTGACTGATTACTGTTACTAAAACCATTTGCACGTACACACACGCACGCACACACGCACGCACCCAAGTGCACTCCAGTCTGAGATCAGTAAATACCCACGGATGGTATTATGCGGTGCAGTGGGCACCCAACGGTCAACAACTCACTTTGAACACACAACACGCTCACACACACAGCACGCCCCAGTTTTCAAACCATTAAACCACAGCTGTTAACTTCAGTTTAGAATTTTTCAGAATGCTTTAACCATTAAAGTAAATCAAACACACACAGACTGCCTGAACTCAATTCCTGATTTCACGCACAGACAGACATGCAGCGACACAGTAGATGGCACCCCATTAAAAAGTACTTCAAACTCTTTCCCTCGCACACACGCATGCACGCACGTGCACACACACACACACACACACACACACACACACACACACACACACACACACACACACACACACACACACACACACACACACACACACACACACACACACACACACACACACACACACACACACACACACACACACACACACACACACACACACACACACACACACACTCTCTCTCTCTCTCTCTGTCTTACCTGCGCTGACAGTGATTGCCTCTATGAATTGGTCTCTCCAGCTGTTAGTTCCCACCAGCAGGGCAAGGTTAGTTTTCTTTATCAGTTTATCCACTGTGTTCTGTGAGAGAGAGAGAGAGAGAGAGAGAGAGAGAGAGAGAGAGAGAGAGAGAGAGAGAGAGAGAGAGGTAACATTAAGGAGACAGGTCATAAAACATTGCTAGCAACACAGTAGGTATACTACTAGGTATACATACTAGGTATGGTATACTCCCATAGAAAGCAACTGAAGCTAAGAAATAAATGTCTTTGTTTTGACAATAAGAAAGAGATAGGGTTATGGAACCAGTGGAAGCAGCCATGTTTCAGTACCATGATGACTAGCTCATTAACCGCCATCATCGCTCTCCTCCTCTATTGGCTATATTCTATCTATTCAAGCCACTCAATCCTTTCTTCTTTGTCTTCCTACTCACAGTGTGTGGGAGATCATGTGTGCTTTAACAACACTGGTCCCAGTGGGATGTTTGATTCTGTAATTATCTGTAATGATCAATACCATTCATCCTTCCTTCTAGCTCAGCATTCTAATCTTCTCATCTTTTCCTTGCATTAGCTCCTCTCTCCTCCCCTTATCTCCTCTCCCATCTGCATCTTTAGCTGCTTGTTTTTACAGGCATGTTGTTTTCAGAAAGGACAGTGAATAAACAGCAGAGTGAGGGTGGAGAGCAGTATTGACATGTAACATAGCAATTAAAATGATATATGCCGTCTCGCAAGCACGCGCACACACACTCTCTCTCTCTCTCTCTCCCTCTCTCTCGGAGTCGATCAGATCTTTCTCTCTCTGCTTAGAAGGGAACTCTGATTTAAATTGAACTGAGTGAAGCTTTGGGATGCCAAATGTGCATCTACAGCACACATGAATGCGAGCGCACACAGAAGATAAGCCAAATCTAATTATTTGTTCCATGTTTTGAAAATGTTACAGCGCTACTGTAGGTTTATTGCCATTCCTCTCCCCATTGTCTGTCTCTCTGCTTCTCTCCGTCCCTCTCGGCCGTCCTACTTTCTATCTAATGTTCATTCCGCCGTTACCTAGAGTGAGTTCAATGTATATACACTAACTGCACATGCTGCGGCATGGAGTAAATTTACTACTGTGTACAGGAGTCAGTGTGTCTGTCTGTTGGTGCATGCTGGTGTGTGTGTGTGTATGTGTGACATTGCATCGTAACGGCAGGCAATGGTGCCATTGCCTCCCGTTATGGCTCCCCTGCATGTAATTTGGTCTCTCTCTCTGCTCTCTCTCTCAACCAGGGACCAGTATTCAAATTTGGGGCGGGACATTGCGGGGAAAGAAATCTAACACTGAGAGGGACGAGTAAAGGCTAATAAAATCACACCTGTGTGAAGTGAGTTCAATCCTCTCCTTTCCAGGGCATATCTCCACCTTTCTAGAGTGTCCTCTACCTGCTCACTGCTCTCACTACAGATCACAAAATCATCCAGACTTCTTCAACCAACATAAAATGACATGTATTTTAGTTTCAACACTGCGTTGGAGGGGCTAGTGGGCGGCCCTAAAAAAAATGGCAACACATAAACATGTAGACATATAAAAACACACCCGTGTGAAGTGAGGGGTGCTCTTATCATCTTACATTTAATGCATTTAATGTTTGTGTTAGTGAAAAAAACATTAAATCTGTATATAGGAGGGGCTAGCGCCCCTCAATCAATAGGGTTGAAGGCATTAGAAAAAAAGCACATGCATGAATGTGTCTGCGTGCGTGCATGCATGCGTGCGTGCAAAGTGTCCTTGAGCAAGACCCTGAACCCCTAATTGCTCCCGATGTGCAGGTTGGTGCTTTGCATGGTTTCCTCCGCTATCGGTGTATGAATGGGTGAATGTAATGCATAATCTATGTAAAGCGGTTTGGATAAAAGCGCTATATAAAGGCACCATTTACCATTTTACCATTTACCCATTTCTCCATTCCTGTGTGTCGGCATATAACTGCTCCTGTAGCCTACAGTTCATCTCGTGCCGTAACACCTCAATGAAACACAGTTTTACATCTGATGTGAAGAGGGTAGGTGTCACTGCCAATCCTCTATTGGTACTGTTGGCCCTGTGACTGTTACTATACACTGCAAAATCCTAGTGTTAATTTAACTCTGAGAGTCTAAAATTAATCCAAATGGGGGTCCATTTGGACACGATTGTAGACTCTCAGAGTTTTGTAGCGAAAAGGCCTTGTGCACACCTACAAGGACGGGTGCGTCGGAGCCGGCAACCAAATGCGAATCATAAGAAGAAAAGGCTCCCGCACACTGTCTTCACTTATAGCAGTAGTTTTATTCAGATGATAACGTTTCGTTCTAAGGTCGTTGTCCTTTTCTATTGATTAATTAGTGGTATATAACAGGGGTAGGCAACCTTAAGCACGGGTGCCAACATTGGCACAGGGGAGGGTGATCACTGGCACTCTGGCATAAGTGTGAGACAGAGAAGTATTTGAGTGGTGCAACCACTCCTACATCCAGCAATGTCCGTGTACCTGTATCATGTATCATGTATCAGTCATCATGAGCACGAGTGGTGTGCGCATGCGTGAAATTGGAGAGGCTGCGCACACAGCACAGAAACAGATCACATCTTGTGCTAAATAAATAGCGTCAATGCTAGCGAGCTAAAATATAGCCATCCTTGCTCTAGAAAGCACCAATGTTTCCATCTAGACCACCGGATAATCAGCAAAGACCTCCGAACATCGCGCTAATTGACCAAACCATGGAGAGCTCCGTAGATTGGGAGTTATTGAAGCTTTTAGTCTGCCTGTATAATGGGAGGTGGACGGCAGCTCGCATGCACGATCCGGTCTAGGTACGCTAAAGAAGGAAAGGCCGACCCAAAATAATAATGAAAAAATTGTTCTCAGCGACGCGGATTGATATCCATAATAAAGCTAATCTGACGGAGGAGAGAGAGAGACAGAGAGAGACAGACAGAGAGAGAGAGAGAGAGGAGGGGGGGAGAGAGGGGAGTTGCACCACTCGGTTCACACAGGTGTGATCTTTTTCTTTACATTCCAAAAAAGTGGCACAGCCAAAAAGACATAGAATCTTCAAGATTTGAAGACGCTATGATTCGTATGAGTGAGAAAGAGCAAAAAGATCATGAATGACTAAATAAAAGGATAGCCCAGGTTGGATGGTTTGGGAATGAAGCTTTGGGGATAAAGCAAGCGAGGCAAGGTTGCGACGGTTTGGACATATACGCAGAGGAGGGACATTGGCAGAAGGATGCTGAAGATGGAGCTGCAAGGCAAGATGAGAAGAGGAATGCCAAAGAGGAGGTCTGTGGATGCGATGAGAGAGGACATCCAGCCAGGTGGCTGGAGGTAACGAGGAAGAGATGCAGACCCAGACAGATGGAAACCACTATGGTGACCACTGATGGGCTTTAGCTGTTTTTCTCTCTCTCTGTGAAAGTATTTGAAAGAATTGCCTGGAAATGGACCCATCACCCCTTATAGCAGGTGGACGGGGCTTTCTGTGTCTTGCTCAGGGATCCATCAGCAGGTGGTTGGACACTGGCTGTCACAGGGGAACAAACTGGTGACACTCCCATCAGCCCTCCTTCCCCTCCCCCTAAATGCCATCTTTCCTCTTAATCTCTTTTGGCCTCTCTTCGCTCACTTCCTCTCATCCAGTCTGCTCTCCTGCATGTATTTAAACTCTGAGCAAAAACAGCCTGTGTGTGCGAGCGTGTGCTTATTACCATGCCCTCTAAACATTATTGTTGTGTGTGTGTGTGCGCACACACACACACACACACACACACACACACACACACACACACACACACACACACACACACACACACACACACACACACACACACACACACACACACACACACACACAAACCCCGCTGTCCTCAAAGGACACAAATCTTTCATGGAAATCTAATTCACCTGTAGAGCAGAGGCATTTACACCTCCAGCTAAAGGCTCTATCTAGGCTAACTCCACCCTCCTCAGGGGACAAACAGGGCTGTTCTGACTTGCAAATGAAGCATCCACTCGGTGTGCCATGGCACGGTGAGGCATTAATGTCATATTACCCTCTCTGCATCTCACTCTATTGCTTTTCTCTCTGGCCATAAACCATAACGCCTCATTTATACTCGTCTGCACATCGTGTGGAGCTTGTAGATCTGCTACTAAGCATGCAACTTCGTAGACAATCAGGCTTAGCACAGTGGCAGCAGAAAGTTTTAACTAATCTTTGTCGCGCCTATAGGGCTACCACGATCATGACATTTCGGTTGACAATTAATTGTCATAAACATTATTGCGATTAATGTTTTTCTTTTGCCATTGAACAATGAATGTATCAATAGAATATCTGTTTGCCTTTTAGGTAAACTAAAATTGCACAGGGCACATATGAGAAATAACTTAATTACAAACCCTATACCTATTACTGAAATAATACAAAGAAATAACAATAATATCCAGGGAACAAGCTACAACCTTAGAGTTTTTTTTTTAAATACAATGTTTGAAAATGTATGAACATTTAAAATAGGTTTTTCTCTAAATACCGATTTAATACCACTAACGCTGGGTTGAAAGTGCGTAAAAGGTCGAAAGAATGAGGGAAATTATTATGACATTTCTGTTAATTCCATCCAGCTGTTTTTATACAGATTCTAATGATTCTAATATGCGATCTATAAGTCGCACCGAAGTGCAATATCGCTGCTTGTCTGAATTCAGTATCAGTGTTAAATTAACTGAGTGTAGAAATGTAACCAAATGGACCTCATTTGTACTCACTCACAGTTAAAAATGGATTATTAACCCATTCAAGCCTGACGTCGAAATAAAATAAAAAAATCTAAATCATGACGATTTTCTGAAAGATTCGAGGCACATTTTAAAGATTTTTCAAAAATAGCAGACCTACAAGTTCATAGCGCGCGCTATGAGCTTGTAGATCTGCTATTTTTCAATAGCTAAATTATAACATAATGTTTAAAACACCAAAAGGGGTTCCCGACAAAAATGGGTTAACAATGATGATTTTACTGTGTACTGTACATAGCACCTCATCTTTTCTCAAACTCTCTGTGTCAATGTCCGTCTTTGTATACCATTTCTCTTTCTCTCTCTCTCTCTGTCTCTCTCTCTCTCTCTCTCTCTGTTTGTGTTATAGAGTAGAATTATGCTGTGTTCACACGGGCAGACACAAGTATCTAGTAACTAGCTTTCATTTTCAATGGAAGCCAGCGACCTGAAGGTACAAAGCAAATACGACGTTTGTAGCTGCTACAAAAGATTCAAAGCTACAAACTGACGTTGAGCTGGGTTCAACTTCCAGATACACAGATACAAAGCTACAAACCCGTTTGAACGTAGCAATACAGCTGAAGCACTTTTCATCTAACTATAGGACTCAATTATAGTCGCTCTGTCACACGCACGCACGCACACTCCACTTCAGATAGTCAAGTAGCAAGTTATTGCCCAGTCGCTCATTCTGCTCAGGTGTCTGAATGTCTGTCGGTCTCAAGTATTGTATGTAGGAGTGAGTGCATTAGTGCACACAAACACACACACACACACACACACACACACACACACACACACACACACACACACACACACACACACACACACACACACACACACACACACACACACACACACACACGATGATGTCAATAGTAATTACATTTGCACCGATGTTAAGAGTCTGTGTTGGAGCAGGAAAGCCATATATGGAGTACTGCTGGGCCACATGACTTTATATCAATCAATTATTTCAAACTTTTGCCCTGATTACTATTAACACTTTAATTGCCCGGGGTTATTTAATCCATTAAATGATAGCGCCCAGTCGATTTATAAACACGGGGCACTTTTCTTGTTCATATCCAAGTTTCATACCCATTCTATGACCAGCATTGTATGTACTCAGTCTTACCTTGAATTCGTAGGACTCCTCTATGACGATCTCCAGTTTGACGTGGTCTCCCAACATGGGCCGGCCCATCTCTGCGATGCGCCTCTCCTCTTCGTCCATCCCTTTCAGAGGCTCCTCCTCCTCCTTTTCCACTTCCTCCTTTTTCCCCTCGTCTGAAAACAAAACAAACAGAAAACTCAGGTTAAAATCAACCAGAGAACGTCACCAATCACATTTCAGGTACGGCAGCTCTGGAAATCATTTAGTGAGTGAGACACTCAGTTGCATGCAAAATCACGAGTGTTAACTGAACTCTGAGACTGTTAAATTAAAGTCAATGTCAATGTTTTCCCCTTCTTTTTCAGCGGTGCCTAACCGCTCCAATGACCAGCTATGTGTGTCCCTATGTATGTATGTCTCTATGTGTGTGTGTAGAGGGCCTTGCAAATGTGAAGCGAGGAATGTAGGCGTTGTTGCCTGGATCAACACAGGTCTCCTCCAGGTCTGAGAGGGGTGCAACAACGCAAGCGTCCGAGCACACACACACACACACACACACACACACACACACACACACACACACACACACACACACACACACACACACACACACACACACACACACACACACACACACACACACACACACACACACACACACACACACACACACACACACACACACACACACACACACACACACAATAAAATTGAATCCTGTCCTTTGATTGACAGCAATTAAATCATGGAGAGATAGAGAAAGAGTGTGAGAGTGTGTGTGTGTGTGTGTGTGTGTGTGCTTCACTGCTTGCCCTTCTCCAATTACCGTTTGGGCAAGCCTGCTCTACCGATTACGCTCACACGTGCACATGTCTAATGGTGACTTAATGAACTCAATTTGCAGCGAACAACATCATGTTAGCCTGTTAATAATGTGCTTGTTAGTGTTGCAGCCTTCTGACATACTACTGAACATCTGGAATATTTCAATTCTATGCAAATTAGAACAATACATTCACAATGTATGTGTGCATATGCACATTATGTTCCACATATAAATCAGCAAATCCTACATAAACACGTGTCACTGGAGTGACATGACAGCATTGTTCTATATTGGAGAAGAACATTGTTCTTGTCCGTTTCATTTGCATATTTTATTGATTGCTTGGTTAAAAGCACCCGCGGCGTCAAGCAAAACAGCAGTGGCAACACACAGAAATGTGTGGGGAGGGATTAACTGGCATAATGATTAAATTAGGACAGAAATAATTGGCTACTCTTAAAAGAAAAAGCACATTTTCTGAAAGGTTTTGCCTATAATTACATGACCCAAATGGGAATGCTACTGTAGGTTGAACGAGGTAAGCTTGTATTGGTTCTCTATCTTTATATTCAGAGCCAGGTCTGCCTCAACCTGCGGCTAGAGTATGCAATAAGTATGCTAGCACCTTTTATTCCACATGAAGCACTGCCCATGTAATTCATAGCTATACTCAAGGTCTGTGCTGCTCATCCATCACTGTACTTCTTTAATCTAGATTATTTGGCTTTAGAAAATGTCTTTCATATTTAGGCCAGTTAATTACAAAATAATAACAGATGGTGCCTTTAGAATTACACTGATTAGTATGTCATTTCTTTATAGTGAATAAACACTTTAGAAGTGAAAATAGGCATGTCGGGAAATAATTTATTCTGAATAAAAATAGCATTTACAGTATATAACATAAGCAAGACAAAAGATAATATTCCATGTGTCACTCAGACGCACTCAGTGACTCTCTGGCAAAAATAGCAACAGATAGTAGCGTGGCAAAAGAATGCTGGAGCTCGCGCCGTCGCCGGTGGTCATTGACACACTGAATGACATGGTTGCATGTCAAGTCACAGAATGCATCCTGAACTGCTTTAAGTGGACCCTGGCCTCGAGGGTAACTCAAGAGGCTGAGACCCACTGCCTTAACATCGTCCCCTCCCTCTCTATCACAGTGAACAGTGCTGTAGCTGTGGGGTGACAGCTGATGACTCCAACAGACTGGTCAGCTCATCACAGCCTGTCAGCAACCAATGAACAGGAGCTAGCAGAGCGGGCTGCATGGGAACCTTTTACTGCCTGAGCTGAGCGCTCAGCTCAGCGATGGAGAGGAGAGCAGAGATCCTGATCACTACTGTATACTGTAGCTCCATGGGAGAGGAGATAGGAGAGGGTCTGACAGGCTATAAGAAGGAAGGGTCCAGACAAATTATACAAGTGCTATAGGAGGAAGGGCAGAGGTTAGGGATGAGGTGAAGATCTGTCACTTTCACACTTTTGCAGTCTTACGCACGCACACACGCGCGCACGCACGCACGCACACACACACACACACACACACACACACACACACACACACACACACACACACACACACACACACACACACACACACACGCACACACACAGTGAAACTAAGAGAGGCGGAGAGGTCTAACTGTAGTCAGTTCATGCCATCAGCACCCGGTGTCACGCTGCATTATAATTGCCTATGCATAAAAATATGATTGGGATTATGAATGAAACGAGTGACATTAATAACTGTGACAGTACTTTCCAATGATTGTCAATCAACTGAAACATCGATGGTAAACACATTACTTGGATAACGACATGACATGAGTAGATTAATCTAGACCGCTTGTTGTCATGTACCAGAGTTGATTAACCAGTTGTACAATGTTGATGATAATGTCCTCTGTGTTGATTCATTACACACACATGCATGCACACGCGCACACTCACACATGCACATAAACACTAATGTGTTATTTACCATTCATTCCACAGGTTTCAGTGGTCTTGTTCATCATTTACATATAATTGCACACTAATTACTTAGCCAGAGTAAATAGATTAAATATGCACCGTGGGCCACACCTGTAGTGAGTCAGCACTCACTTTCTCTCTCTCTCTCTATATATATCTCTCGCACGCACGCACGTACGCACGCACGCGCAAATGTGCAATAGAGTTAGTCATTTGCACAAGAATAATTTATGTCAATTTACTCAATTATAATCTTAATGATAATATTAAGCTCAAATTCATAACACACTCAAACAGAAAAATCCTCAGCATTAACTCTGTACACACAGAGATACATTAATAGTAGTATTTTACTGCAGACACAGTCAGACACAATATAAAGTTGCATCTTCATATTTCAACATTTCTTTTTTTGTAAATGAATGGCCTACTTCAGGGTTCCCCAATAGGCGGCCCATGGCGCGCCCCCTTGTGGCCCCTGGAAGACTTTTTTTTTAAAGAGGGGGAACATTTATTTTCAGGGCAAGACCTCGACCTTGCGCGTGCGGACTCGGCCCCCAGCCTGGTAGTGGCTGGTACCCTACTCAAAATATGGCCCTTGAGGAAAATTAATTGGGGAACCCTGCCCTACTTCATTGTACAAGAGTGTCACATGAAGGCGGTGAAAATAGATGCAATGCGTTTTGAGCTTGTAGATCGGCTATTTTCAAATGATAAAAAAGGTAACTGTTTTGGACATACTGTAGTACAGTCCAAGGGTTCCACCCGACAGCGACAGCTAGGGTACAGAGGACCAGAACAGAGGACACTGCTGTCACACAAAATCTGTCACGAATATGGGCATGTGCAGCGTACACACACACACACACACACACACACACACACACACACACACACACACACTCCAGGACATGGAGTTGGGACTCTGCAGGGTCTGTTTTGTTTTTAGCTGCGTCCTTGTCCCTGATGCTACATGTCTCCTATGTGTCCCTGATGCTACATGTCTCCTACGTGTCCCTGATGCTACATGTCTCCTATGTGTCCCTGATGCTACATGTCTCCTACGTGTCCCTGATGCTACATGTCTCCTATGTGTCCCTGATGCTACATGTCTCCTACGTGTCCCTGATGCTACATGTCTCCTACGTGTCCCTGATGCTACATGTCTCCTACGTGTCCCTGATGCTACATGTCTCCTATGTGTCCCTGATGCTACATGTCTCC
Source organism: Protomyctophum parallelum (assembly GCF_964188405.1). Taxonomy (NCBI): domain Eukaryota; kingdom Metazoa; phylum Chordata; class Actinopteri; order Myctophiformes; family Myctophidae; genus Protomyctophum; species Protomyctophum parallelum. The sequence continues at coordinate 27,674,904 of NC_139704.1, forward strand.
TACGTGTCCCTGATGCTACATGTCTCCTACGTGTCCCTGATGCTACATGTCTCCTACGTGTCCCTGATGCTACATGTCTCCTACGTGTCCCTGATGCTACATGTCTCCTATGTGTCCCTGATGCTACATGTCTCCTATGTGTCCCTGATGCTACATGTCTCCTACGTGTCCCTGATGCTACATGTCTCCTACGTGTCCCTGATGCTACAGCATGTCTCCTACGTGTCCCTGATGCTACATGTCTCCTACGTGTCCCTGATGCTACAGCATGTCTCCTATGTGTCCCTGATGCTACATGTCTCCTATGTGTCCCTGATGCTACATGTCTCCTATGTGTCCCTGATGCTACATGTCTCCTACGTGTCCCTGATGCTACATGTCTCCTACGTGTCCCTGATGCTACAGCATGTCTCCTATGTGTCCTATACTGTATGTCACAGCATGTCTCCTATGTGTCCTTCATGTCACAGCATGTCTCCTATGTGTCCTTCATGTCACAGCATGTCTCCTATGTGTCCTTCATGTCACAGCATGTCTCCTATGTGTCCTTCATGTCACAGCATGTCTCCTATGTGTCCTTCATGTCACAGCATGTCTCCTATGTGTCCTTCATGTCACAGCATGTCTCCTATGTGTCCTTCATGTCACAGCATGTCTCCTATGTGTCCTTCATGTCACAGCATGTCTCCTATGTGTCCTTCATGTCACACCATGTCTCCTATGTCCTACATGTCACAGCATGTCTCCTATGTGTCCTATATGTCACAGCATGTCTCCTATGTGTCCTACATGTCACACCATGTCTCCTATGTGTCCTACATGTCACACCATGTCTCCTATGTGTCCTTCATGTCACAGCATGTCTCCTATGAAATGATGCCATTCCTGTAACAATACAGGGTGATTCACGTTTTAACTACTGTATGTTGCACATTGTGCAGTTAAATAAGCAGATCCAGAGCCATCTAATAGAAGAGTTGCGATATTGAGGGGGCAGAAAACAACCCGGTCAGGTGGTTCATGTACTCGGGCGAGCCCATAGACTCCAATGCATTCCATAAACTTCCGGTTGTCCCTATTTGAAGCCTTCAATTAGGGACAAACCAATAGAAGTCTATGTAGAAGAGCCGCCATTCGACTGACCCCATGAACTGAGTTTGCGTAACTCTGTCTATACTCTATGGCTCTATGAGCTTGCAGATGATTTTTTTTAGGAGAATTTAGTTTACGGCATTTAGCAGAGTTGTTGCTTTGGACTCTAGAAGAAAATATAAGACACCAAACGGGGAAAAGGCGGAAGAACTGTTTGCTTCACTCCCTCTCATGTTCATGAATACAGCAAATCTAACACTTGAAAAAGAAGTGTAACTGTCACCTTCAGGCCTGGTTAAACACCGGAGTTAGATCTTCATTATCTCTATGGATCTATATTCTAAAAAACACTGCTCAAAGCATCAGCCCACCACAAAACTCTTTAATTGGCTCTGAAGTCGTGGGCAAAATATCTGAAGCTCTGAGCTGAGGGGAGATCAAAGAGGCGAAGAGCTTTTAAAGACCATTTGATTCCATCTCTCTCACTGCACTCAAGGAATTATCTTGTAGATCTGCTATTTTTCAATAGCTAAAGTATAACATAATGCTTGAAACACCAAAAGGGGTTCCCGGTCTGAATGGGTTAACCCTGTTCAGGATCATAAAAGCTTATTTGAAATATACTGAGAGCTCATTCAGAACACTGTCTCTGCTCATCCATTACTGTCTGTGCTGTAGCAACACAGGGGTATAACAAGTTTATGTCAAAAAACTAAATGCATGAAATGTATATAGTTATATTTTTGTTGTGCTGTTAAAGGAGAATACCACTCATTTTCAACCTAGAGTAGTTGTGTGGAAATAATAAAAAGTCCCCCCCTTCTATTTAGCCTATAACTGGAGGTCTAGAACTTGAGGTCATGTGATCAGTGACATCACAAAGATGTACACTTTGGCCTGCGGAGTACATCTTCATGATGTCACTGATCACAAACACAGGAAGAAAAAAAAAAGTCTGGGCAAAAACCCATTCAATAGAGCGTCGCAGTCCCGCCCCTTTCAGAACGACGAGTGGCCCAGGAAATGATTCTCCATTCATTTTCTCCATAGGCTTTTCAAAAAGTATTTATATAAAGACGGTTACGCCGCGGACAAAGCCAACTCGGATCGTGACAAATCATGACAATAATTACAATGTTTTGGACCGATCAAATAATTAGTAAGAAGAAAAACAAAACAAATAGTGTTGTATGCTGCCTTTATTTTATTCTTTCAAATTATTTGATCGGCACAAAATACTGTGTTTGTTGTCATGATTTGTCACGATCCGAGTTGGCTTTGTCCGCGGCGTAACCGTCTTTATATAAATACTTTTTGAAAAGCCTATGGAGAAAATGAATGGAGAATAATTTCCTGGGCCACTCGTTGTTCTGAAAGGGGGCGGGACTGCGACACTCTATTGTGGCATACTGTAGCGCGGATGGGTCTCTCTCTATCTGCTAATTACTGATGGTCTGCAGCCTTATTCAATTGAGACACACGCACACACACACACACACACACACACACACACACACACACACACACACAACACACACACACACACACACACACACACACACACACACACACACACACACACACACACACACACACACACACACACACACACACCTCTCTCTCTCTCCGTCTCTCTAATTAATCAGGCTCATCTGCTGCAGGTGCGTCTAGTTTCTGCCAGCGGATCCTGCCGGGAGCTGACTATGCCATAGAAAGCATGTTCCAGGCTACTGATCACATGACCCCAAGTTCTAGACCCCCAGTTCTACGTTACACAGAAGAGGGAGCCTTATCCTATGTCTTGCTGATCAAGCTCTCCCACTCACTGGTCTTGCTCTAGTCTGACGCCACGCACTAAAGAAACTGTATCCTAAAAATAGCAATTTGCACTGACGTTGACCGAATTGTCGGGCACAATCACTCACAACTTGAACTTTATGTAGTACATTATGTACAATGTACATTGTAAATAATAGGTTGATACAGAGGTTTGGAAATGGTGGTTTTCATTGTGGCGGTTTTCATTTACTTTCACTAATGTAGAACTGTGGTGCAGTCGTTAGTTTAGACTAGTCATTCATTAGACCAGTCATTAGTCCTACAATCTACAACCTATCTCAAACCCTCACCTTAACCCTAACCTCCCACGGGGCAGCACACCTAAACCTAACCTTAACCCTCTCCCAACCCATAACGCACCCCTCACCAACCTTAATCCGGTCGTCTTAACGCACCCCTCACCAACCTTAATCCGGTCGTTTTAACGCACCCCTCACCAACCTTATGTCTAACCAATGCTATGTCTAACCAAAGGACACCTCCCGTGACACCAGGTGGGGGTGCATACTAATTTAGACTAGTCATTGGTTAGACATAGGTTAAGGTTAGGTTTAGGTGTGCTGCCCCGTGGGAGGTTAGGTTTAGGGTGAGGGTTTGAGATGGGAGGTGGCCATTCATCCGCATGTTGGACTAGCGTCTGCTCCCGTGCTTGCGGTTATGGTTAGGTTAAGGGTGCATACTTAGTTTAGACCAGAGCCGAAGAGTTTGATCAATCCTCAAGGCCCCCCCCCCCCCCCCCCCCCCCCGCAGCCCCGCCTCCCCGCACCCCCCCCCCCCCCCCCCCCCCCCCCGCCGCAGGACTATATTATTATTATTATGAGAGAGAGAGAGAGAGGGAGATATAGAGAGATACGGAGGGAGAGAGAGAGAGAGAGATCATAGGCGGTGGGTGCGTTTTACCTTTGGGTACTGGGTAGGCTACAGAATTGCGTTGGGGGGGACTGTCGCGGCCGAGCGAAGCGAGGCTGCCGCCGCGGATTTATTTATTTATTTATTTCCCAAATGGTCTAAAAATGAGTTATTTAGCATACTTTTACCAATGAATTAGCCTATACACAGACAGCGACTGATCAGCCTATTTTGGACGATATGGGTCTTTTCTCGAGTCAGTGTGTAGTCTCACTACTCTGTGGTTAGGTCTCTTTGGTGAATTCTTGATCAGTGTTATTATGTCACGCCTCAAGAACAACTACAAAAGAAACCCGATTAGCACTTTTTAACACCTCTTGGACGGCCGGTGTCTCTCAAGACAGACTGTTGCCTGAGGAACAACAGGGGAGGCGCTGTTTTCCCGAATATTTGACGATGGGATTCTCAGATTGCCGGCGGAGAGGTCCAAAATGTTCGGAATTCCCAGAAAATATGTAATGTAAATGTAAAATGTCCACGAAAATCTTCATGGGGGCCGAAAGGGGCCCTAGGATTCTTCATGGGGGCCATGGCCCCGTGGCCCCCACAGACTCTACGTCGCTGGTTTAGACTAGTCATTGGTTAGACATGGGTTAAGGTTAGGTTTAGGTGTGCTGCCCCGTGGGAGGTTAAGGGTGAGGGTTTGAGATAGGTTGTAGTTGTAGTACTAATGACTGGTCTAACCAATGACTAGTCTAAACCAAAAACTGTCGAAACTAAGTACTGCACCCGAGATGAGGTGGGTTGTCATTTGTCAGACCAATTAATGACTTGTCTGAACTACGTACTGCACCCGTTTGAGATAGGTTGTAGTTGTAGGACCAATGACTAGTCTAAACCAAAAACTGTCTAAACTAAGTACTGCACCCATGTTGCCAGTACAAACTGGCAACATAGAAACCAGCTGACAGAACACTGGCTAATGTTGCACAGCAACACACATTAGGTAAAAATAAAGAAATTAAATCCACACATACTGTACCGACTAGATTAATGTATTAATTAATGGTCAAAAAGGTCTCAGCTCTCAGCTGAAATTTAAGATACATTAATTTGTTGTAAAATGTTTAACTTCTGCACACCGCTTTGAAAAGTAGTCAAATATACCAATCTGACAAAAGATCTGAACAACGAAGTGCTACAGTACAAAGCAATTTCGTTTGCCATCATATATCACAAATATAAATATAGCACATAAAAGCCACTACTGTATGTGAAACACACAGACACAATGAAAACCTGGGGAGGGCTAATTTAATTTGGCCTCATTTCACTCCAGGGAAAAACCACAGAACTTCCATAAAATACAGTCAATAAACAGTGTATTTTCTGCATGTGTGTGTGTGTGTGCATTCTAGAGTCTTTGATCCCACGAACAACACCTCATCAACTCTGACAGTGTGTATGTGTGTTTGTCTCAAGGCTGTGTGTGTGTGTGTGTGTGTGTGTGTGTGTGTGTGTGTGTGTGTGTGCGTGCGTGCGTGCGTGCATGCATGCGTGCATGTGTGCGTGCATATGTGTGTGCTTATTACGCATGGTTTATCCTGTGGTGTGTGTATAGTATATGTGCATGTGAGCCAGTGCTGTGTGTGTGTGTGTGTGTGTGTGTGTGTGTGTGTGCGTGCGTGCGTGCGTGCGTGCGTGCGTGTGTGGCATGCTGTGTGTCCCAGCGGTGTGTTTGATCTCCTGACAGCGTTAATGTGATACCCAGCCTTCTGTTTGATCCACTCATTACCATAAACACTGCTGAGTCCTGCTAAAGCACACATCACTACCAGTACACCCAGAGATGTCCTGGGTTTCTGTCAAACAAACTGATTGTGTGTATGAGAGTATTATTCATGTCTAAATGTAGTAGCATTTGTGCAAGAGACATTGGAACCACTTTCAATCTGGCATCTCTATTTTTGGGCATGTTTTCAACACAAAGATTTTCTAAAAAGAGAGAGGGAAAACAGCTCAGAGCTTGCAGATCAGCTTTTTTTTTCATTAGGCACCGCCATATGACAAAGTATAAAAAATAGTTTAAGTGGTTAAACTCGAAGTTATTCATTATTCAAGATTAGGACTGCACTGGTCTCTCTGTGCAAAATAAGGGATGTCACCAGAGGGGTGTTTTGTCCGAGTTCCATTCAGGTGCTAGTAACAAAAATCCTGTCAGTGCCGAGATTCCTAGTAGTAGTGGATATGTCATTCCTAATTAGCATATCTGCAATATTCCACTGACAACTTACGTTTGCCTAATGACAGACTTATCTAAACTGCAAAAGGATATTATGTCTCACGTAGAGTGGACAGGGCACACAGACAGTCAAATATAATTAGGGGTTTGTGTCCATTTTCATTAGGCCCAACCTTTCAAGCTGTTAGCACCAGCTGTACACGTTTGTAAACTTGTAAATACATAAATTCTGCTGCCAATAAATAACATTACCACACACTCAAACTAGACGCCTGCTCGCAAATGTGTGGGTGTTTAAGAGACAATAATGTACTGGGCATATATTAGAGAGAGTGCATGCGTATGTGATTGTTTGTCTGACAGTAGATGGAGAAGACAAAAGGAAAATATGACAGCCTGACTGGGCAATGAACATCCATGATGAGGTAATGGACACAAACAGTGGAAAACAGATACTAGTGAATACATGAAAATCATGCACAGCACACACGCGCACACACACGCACGCACGCACGCACACGCACACGCACACGCACACGCACACGCACACACACACACACACACACACACACACACACACACACACACACACACACACACACACACACAGTTGTGCAAGCAAGCACATAAAGCACATCTACACGCACAGACACAAGTATAGGTTAGGACAGTAAATAAGGGAGAGCGGCGAGGATGAGAGGAGACAGGAGAGGAGGATGAAAGAAGAGAAGGGGCGAGGAAAGGTGTGACTCTCACTGAGAATTATTGCAAACCTCTGAAAATGATCAGAGGAGAAAAGAAGGAGGAATACAAAGCTTGCAGGAAAACAGTCAGCCGAAGAGTATACCGGTAAAAACAGAGGAGAGAAGAGCTCCTGTGTTCAGCTGAACCCCAAATCAACAGGCCTGCCGATCAAAAGAACAGCAACATAAACTCTGGGAACTTGAATTGGCCGAAGGGTGGCGCTAGAGGGAAGGCCATGGGGTCATAATTAATCAACATGGAATTATAGATTATATTAGATATATTGTGTGAAAAAGTTGATATTTTGGCCTGAGGGTGGGCTCTAGGGTTCCACTTCCAGGGGGTATGAATGTGCTCAGCAAGTTTCACGGCGATCTGCCCATTAGACTTTTGGAAAGGTTGGTCCCGACACCTCATCTACCCTGCCAACGATGCGAGCGAGCGAACGATGAAATCTCATTAGAATACATGTTTTTCATTGCGACTGTCCTGACGTACCGCGAGCGTGCAGCGACATCATCCACCCCTCCTATATAAGCTTGCAGAGTCTCTATTTGAGCGAGGTTTCGCGGCCCCAAACACTTTTATTGGTTGAGATCTACACGCTACTATTTATTGGTTATTTGATTGGTTCAGGCTACGTCGCAACGCAACGGCCGATATCCATATCAAGACAGTTTTTCACGCAATATCGCCATTGGACCGCAACGCTCCTTGCCTGTGAGGCATAAGGATGACCTTACTAAAGGAAAGGTCAAGGGGGCACCACAATCAGTGGGGTTAATCCTTGCTGAGCACATCAAGTTACATGGCAGTCTGACCAGAGTTTGAGACATTGTGCATACAAATGGCAACTGTGGCATAAGAGTAAAGGGTATTGAGTATTGGGTTACTAGAATCGTTGGATTTGTTGGTTTAGCAGGTTTCATGGCAAATCTACCCTAGAATCAGCAAATGGCAATTGGGAGTGGAACTGGGGCCACGCTGTTGAAGGCATTCTGCACATATGGTACTGTATGTGCCATAACCATTTGGCTAACAGGTCACCCCTGGACCACAAGGTCATGGGTTCGTTCCCAGCCCGGGCACCGCCAACTCAGCGTATGAGTAGCATCCTTAGAGTATATATGAATAGAGACGGCATCCGAGTTCTCCTTCCATCCACTTGCATTAAGTTGCTCAAAAGCTCATGAGGCGATTTCACTCCTCCTTCCGCGGAGGAACAGAGTGCATTCTGGGATGGATTTGCCCCAAACACATGAACGCTCTGCCGTTGAACGTGCACGAACGCGCACGAACGTGCACGAGCGTGCTGCCGTCGTGAACGTGCACAATGATAGTCAACGGACCAGCGCGTTCATGTGTTTGGCCATGGTTCATTCGGCCACTATGTCCATTTCGCCTCAGGGTTTCCTCTGGGTGCCGCCATATATACTCTAAGGTAGCATCACTTTGGTGCAGCAAGTTGTGCGGTAAGTACTGGGATGGTGGGTGTGGCGCTCCACCTCAGTATCCATCTCCTAGGGGTCTAGCGCAATCTAACGGGGACAGACGTGTTAACGACAATAAGCCACTTCCGATCTACTTAAAGCCTAAATCAGAAGGGGCCATCCTCTGGGGTCCATGAATTCAATCTAGCCGCCAGTGACCAAAGTGATGGATGGACGGACAGATGGATTGTGGGGCTAAAAAGGATAAAGGAGGAAGGTTTGGCCCCCTCTTGCCTTATTAGCAGAATTGGAGTTTGGCAATTCTCCAAAGAGAACTCCAAATATCTATATCGATGCCATTTTTCATTAAACCGTCTGCACATAGACTTGCAGGCAGGTCGTGATTTATTCCCTGTGCTTTAATGCACATAAAACCCCTCAAATTAAGTAATGTAGATTTTACGGTAAGGGCGAAATGACCTTCCCTCTATTTTATCATGCTGGTAACGTTCCTGCTGTTCCGTTAACTTAGCATACGGTATTTTACTCTTTGGAGTAGGCTACAACTCTATGGAACGGCTGGTAGTGGGACTTTCTTTCAGGGTTCTCTGAGGAACAGGTTGGGCAAATCAAAGGGATGACCATGACGTAAAAACATACGGTAAGGGTTCCAATAAGGGATAAGGAAATGTGACTGTGTGAGGGTGTCGGGCAGATACACAGTAACACTTAAGAGAGGTGTCGATACTATGCTCTAGAAGGGGATTATGGCACTTGATAGAGTGACAACTGAGGGCATTAGGAGACTTTAAAGTGTGGAACTACAGTAATTAGAGAAATTGGCTTATGTAGTGTTGAGTTCCAAAGCAAACTTGGATACACTGTTTAAGGCATAGATAACTTACTAACACTGCTGTTAGCAAGTAAGAACTTTACAAGGGCCGGCTGCCTGTTGACTTGGGAGCCAATGACATTACAGCATAGGGTGCATTCTCAATGCTGATTGGCTGTCACACCTGTCCATCCCACCCTGCTGCGTCTCCATTGGGGGGTCTGTAGAAGGACGTAGAAGGAGGCCAGCTTATTGTACTCCTCCCGGTCTAAGATCCTAATGGTTATGGTCTTCCTGTATGACACACACACACACACACACGCACACACACACACAGACACGCACACACACAAACATGCACACACAAGGATGCATGTATGTATGCACAGACATGCACGCACACATACACAAAGAGACAAATAGAGGGAGGTGATGAACATGCATGGTCAAAACACAATGGATACAGGTGTACACACACAAGTGCACGAACACACACAGATGCGCGAGCGTACATACACACATACACACATACACATACACACACACACACACACATACACACACACACACACACACAAGGTGGCGGTAGATGGGAGTCTTGCTGCACGTGCACCATCACACTGAGGTGAGTCAGACTCAGAGCTCACACAGGCGGGGCGCGACGCCCCCTCCCTGACCTTTGGCGTCGCCGTCGATCAGTCGAGGCTCTCCGACTTCCAGGTAGAAGGTCTTGTTCTTCTCGTACTCCTCGTCGTCTATGATTCGCACCTTGATGGTTTTACTGAGGACGGGAGGAAGGCATGTGGAGGAAGAGGAGAGGAAAGAGAAGAAAAAGAAAGAACGGTAAGGAAACGACAGGTTGGAAACCAGGAGAGACCCACAGAGCAGAAGTAAAGCAGAGAGGCTGAGCCGTGAACAAGCAGTGCATAGCGGACAAAGAAGTGCTCAACCCCAGTCAGAGTATATGAATACTCCTGTTCAAATATTACTCAACCCCAGTCAGAGTATATGAATACTCCTGTTCAAATATTACTCAACCCCAGTCAGAGTATAGAATACTCCTGTTCAAATATTACTCAACCCCAGTCAGAGTATATGAATACTCCTGTTCAAATATTACTCAACCCCAGTCAGAGTATATGAATACTCCTGTTCAAATATTACTCAACCATAGTCAGAGTATATGAATACTCCTGTTCAAATATTACTCAAGTACAAGTGAAAGTTGCTCAGTCAAATTTGGAGTGCTTGCTTTTAATTACAAATTGAAAAAAATCCTTTTAATATCAATGCATTAGGGTCCTCGCAGACTGCTGCATTTGTGTGTTTTTCCGCATGTTTTCCAGAAATAACGCAGCAGTAACCTTTACTATATTAAAATGTAGATATTTTCCCCAAATAATATATTTTTACAAATATAAATAGGCCTAATAATGAAAATAGCAGCTTTTGCAAGCTTGTACAGCAGATCTGCTATTTTCCATACAAATACTCAAGTAAAGTACTGATACTACTTTTTTTTTTTTTTTTTTTAACTTAAGTACAGTAGGCTACTCAAGTAAATATTCTTAGTTACTGTCTACCACTGAGAACAACACAACTCTTGTGAGAAACCAGACATCATGAACAGGAACATGCAGGAGACAAGAATTCACACAGCTAAAGTGTCGATGTCGGGCAGAAATGTCTTATGTCCTGTTATGTTTTGTTTAGTAAATTAATCTACCTGATCATACTAGTGCCACACAAAATCATCAGAATAATAGCAGAGCTTGTGGATCTGCTATTCTTGCAAATTTTGGATTGGAATCCTGAAAAGTAACAGTTTTGGACATATGAGGTTTACGCCCGACGTCAACAACATACTTTATGTGGAACGCCTGATGTTATCATGTTCAATGTGTTGAAAGTGAATAGAATAGTGTCAGGCATTCAGGTCAGCACAGAGACGAAACTAGAAGACACGTGCACAGTCAAATCCTCAGCGTTAATTTAACTCTGAGAGTTATTTTATAATACAAATTGATAAAATAACATTGAGGATTTTAATGTGCAATAACAGCAGAAAAGTAGAAACATTAGGGAGATTTAGCTGTGGGAAAAAAATGCGATGGAAAGGCAGAGATTGGAGCGTTAAATTTTGCCTTTTGCAGTAACACGACTTCTGAAAACAACAAAGAAACCCATCTAATAATTAATTAGCTCTGTATCTCACTGGTGCCTCCGTCGGCCCCACACAGAACCCCCCTTACCCCCCCCCCCCCCCCACACACACACACACACACACACACAGTCAGTTGAACAACAAAATGTACTCTTATGTAGTAATTTTCTAATATATATTTTTTATCACACGATTTTGTAACCCATTTTTCACCCCTGTGTCAATCATCTAATGTGATCCTGGGCTCTACACATCCTCCGCCAACCTAGTCCCCATATATGGGGGACAAGGGGAGAGCAACGGACTTGAACACATGCTTCCTTCATGCCTGAGTGTCCAAGTTGCTCCTTTACACCTGACAGGGGGTTTCCCTGGTTGGACGTCGCGCGTGGAGGGAACACGTTATTCCAACCAGTTCCTTTCCCCTCCATCAGGTGCCCCGGCTGGCCAGGGGGAGGCAGTTTAGTGACCAGGATTACTGCATGTTTTTTTCTTATGTAGTAATTTAAACTGAAAGTTCAACTAACACTGGGGTTTTCCTGTGCACTGTAATGTAGGCTAAATCATAAATGGCTGCATCTGTCTGTACCACCATGTTTTACTCTGTCCATTCAAATCAATGTCAAATTGGAACCCAACCCAATACCAACCAAAGCAAAGGCTCGGCAGAATGGAACAAAGTCCAGTTTCATTAGTGAATCAACGAGTAATAATTGGCTGCACTGGGATAAAATAAATATTTTGGAAATGAATCCGGACTTTTTTTTTTTTTTTTTTTAGATATTTTTTTTGCGGCTTACGCCTTTTATTGATTTTTTAAGGGATAGAAAGTAGGCTGACAGGAAACGGGAGAGAGATGGGGGGATGACATGCGGTAAAGGCCGTGTCGGGTCCGGGAGTCGAACCCGCGGCACACCGCGACTGGATCACCAGTCCGGTGCCCAGACCGTTACGCTACGGCCTGGGCCAAGAATCCGGACTTTTGAGTCCGCTGTGCACAGAACTATGGTGTGATGACATACAGTACTGAATATATAGCCTAATTTATTCTGATACTGTATATGAGATAGGAGGTCGACCTTCAAAATTCAATTCAGCCTCAGGCCAGAGTCTTACACGCCTGGCATTTCTCATCCTCCTGGCAATAATATAATAATGGAATAAAGGAGAAATGATCAAGTGGGGACTTCTGTTATATTGACCATGAAGTCCTTCTCTGTCCAGGAACCTTCCATAAAATCTTGCAGATCCCTTGACTATATACAACAATTGTACCCTGCACTCCAATTGCATCAAAATATTCACTAGAGCGAAAACTAGACTTGAGGAAAGTCCATTCAGTGAACGCAGCTACATGCACTGCTACACAAGTAAATCCACTAGTGTTCATTTATCCATTTGTGTGTGTTCATTTATCCATGTGTGTGTGTGTGTGTGTGTGTGTGTGTGTCTTGGCAGTTAGCCCCGGTCAGATTTGGCAGTGTGTGTTATCTAAGATCGCCAGGTTGTTTTTCGTCTACACTGTGTGTGTGTGTGTGTGTGTGTGTGTGTGTGTGTGTGTGTGTGTGTGTGTGTGTGTGTACACAATATATTGTGTAATGGTTTGGGGCTAAGACCAATCCGGATCTGTGCAATGATCCAAATCAGTTCTGGCAAACATAGAGACCACAAATTTGTCCTACGGTTACATGGGGGGTGTATACACACACACACACACACACACACACACACACACACACACACACACACACACACACACACGCACGCACGCACACACACACACACAGTATAATGCACTGGGGAGTGTACTCTGCCCGTGCTCCCCCACCTAGTACCCACACACACACACATGTAAACTGTAAAGACTGGTTACCGCAAACTCGTTTTGGACGCCGGGCGTTTAAAAGGAACCAGGCGGCTATTTACAGCAGGCTTGTATTTATTTTTTCCCCAGCCTGCACCGGGCCATTAAGAAATGAAGAAACTGCTAATAATAACGCCGGTGGGAGTTTAATACGCAAAATGGTGACCGTGTGAGTTCACGGGCGGGTATTACACTGCACAATGGAATACAGATGTATATACAGGAAACTCCCATTAAACTTTCCAACGAACTCCGGTAAACTCCCGAATTGTACCATCACACCTGTATATTACCGTATATTACTGTATATGTCTGCCTAAATTTCAGGTTTACGGGAAAATATAGTGCCCATAATTGCCCGTTAACGCCTCTTTTCAGGCAGTGTAGTGGGTGGATATTTGCCGGTAGGGCTACTATTTGGAACTATACGGTACTTAATTCTTGGCATTTGCCCTCAGCCAGGCACTGAATCTACACTCCACACACCAGGAGGGAATTGAACCGTCAACCCTCCATGCACCAAAACCATGTGACACAGGTCATGTACCACATACTCGTGCTCTCGTTCTGTCATTAATATTAACCACTTGGCAACGATCCAACCGGAGACAGAGACGCGGTATTTTGAATGAAGAGTGACTTCATACTGTATAGAGGTATAGCGTCCCAGTTGAGGGGCACACACACACACACACACACACACACACACACACACACACACACACACTTGTTGCTGCAGTAGCATATGGGGTGTGTGTGTAATTATAGCCCATAAACAACACTCTATCGATATAGGAACCTCATTACAAAACACTAATTACACCTTTTAATGACACACACACGCATGCGCACACACACACACACACACACACACACACACACACACACACACACACACACACACACACACACACACACACACACACACACACACACACACACACACACACACACATTCATTCCAGCTGCTTTAATTATCACACACTGCACATTTCAGAGTGTTCAATTAATTCGAATAGGAATTGATCCGTAAAGGTCTATTTTTACATTCTCAGAATTAGTTAAATTAACAGTTTGACTGTTTTTTACGATTAACCCGCATTTTAATCAACCCCCCTTCACTGCCGAGATTGTTGTATTACCTTTAGAGCACACGCTGAATTATTTGGGCTTTTAATCCGCGAAAATCGAGCGAAAATAGCTCCCCCCGTTTGTTATGAACGATCGAACCACCCGCCATCTTGCTACACCGAGAAGAGGCAGCACAGGACCCGCCTCCATGAGGCGTTGAACCCAATGCGTTTGCATTGGCCTCAATTTCCCAGAAGCCCTAGCAGCTCACAGCATGTGACGATTTCCGGTTCATTGTCAACACGAAATGCACCTCCTCTCTTCCTAAGCGGCGAAAAAGAATTTTCTTTTTTTTGTTTACATTACGGCGGATTAAACACATAAAACAAAAGTCGCGTAAGTCTTTTATGGCAGCGACATTAACCTGGAGTAATCCATTCGCGGCACGGAAACTGTTAACACTCAGTACATACACACACACACACACACACACACACACACACACACACACACACACACACACACACACACACACACACACACGTACGTCATACAGTAAGTGCAGGTGTAGGCCCAAGGCTGTCACCGCCCGCCCGGTTCAAATCCTACCCCACTGGGCCCATCTGGATGGTGGAGTCAATAAGTAATGCTCCCCTCCCTCAAGGGGGTGCCCTTGAGCAAAACATTAACTCCCAGCTGTTATATTACAAGGTGGTTGGTGGACACTGCAGGTGCAACTGCACATAGAAAACACTGTACTATCTTAGTATTAATTTAACTCTAAGAGTGTACAAATGTAACCAATGTGTAACAATCAATCATATGTGTTTGTTTCTCTGGCTGCTAACCAGTTCCCTGTTCCCTTTTCTGTTATGCAGGGTGGCTTGAGCAACACTTCAACATCGGCCATTTTGTAGCTATGTGTCGGCATGTGTGAACGCAGCAATACAATGTGTTCACAAAGAAACATAAGGAAAGGAAAGGGACACATGTAAGAGTATTGCTGCGTTCACACAAGCCGACAAATAGCTTATCTTACCTTATCTTACTGGCCAACTCCAGTAAGTACATGTATGTGATGGTGTGTGAACTTAAAGTGTATGATTATGAACGTAGCACACAGCCAGCTTCTCTGGGATAACAGAGGGAAAGCAGGGCCTGATAATAATTAAACTGTTAGTTATACACATGCTAATGAATGACATGCCCAAAATAGGGACGCCACGCCTGTGGTTAAAAGGGGTTTAAGTGAAATACAGTATGTTTTTCAAAATTACCTATTAAAAGCAGGAGGGCGGGCAGTCCACGGCCACATCACAATGACTCAGACATAACGATAAATAAGCCATACAGTATATACAGTAGGCATAAATGGAGAGCCACAGTTCCGACCGCTATGATATATAGGGTAGGGTTTTTATGTTTATGTGGGACCAACCTACTTCGAGCGAGCACATTGGTGAGGACTTGATGGAGCGCGGTGCCGATCAGACCAATGTCCAAATACAGGCATATATCAATATGCAGCTGTCCAGAACAGCTGAGCCAAGCAATATGCCCAGTTATGGGCATATATTATACTGATGACATCAGGTATCTCCATTCATGGGCATAATATATTATACCGATGACATCAGGTTTCTCCATTCATGGGCATAATATATTATACCGATGACATCAGGGATCTCCATTCATGGGCATAATATATTATACCGATGACATCAGCGATCTCCATTTATGGGCATAAAAGGGACAAGGACTGACGGATACAGAACAGGTACTGTGTCCCCCGTTTCTCCAGGTCTTTAGTAAACAGAATACATTTTCTCTCCTCAATCATTTTAAATGAAGAAAGAGGCAGCAATGCTCGTAGCCACAATGCTAAAAAGGGTATTTACTGACACACAGCGCTTTGATCAGACAAAGGTCATATTCTGCAATCCGTAAAGATGACCTTTTTAATCCGTGGCTATGAGCAGCGCTGCCTCTTTCTTCATTTAAAGTCTTCTGTACAGTGGTCAGTCTTCTGTACAGTGGTCACAGTGGTCAGTCTTCTGTACAGTGGTCAGTCTTCTTCTGTACAGTGGTCAGTCTTCTGTACAGTGGTCAGTCTTCTGTACAGTGGTCAGTCTTCTTCTGTACAGTGGTCACAGTGGTCAGTCTTCTGTACAGTGGTCAGTCTTCTGTACAGTGGTCAGTCTTCTGTACAGTGGTCAGTCTTCTTCTGTACAGTGGTCACAGTGGTCAGTCTTCTGTACAGTGGTCACAGTGGTCAGTCTTCTGTACAGTGGTCACAGTGGTCAGTCTTCTGTATAGTGGTCACAGTGGTCAGTCTTCTGTACAGTGGTCACAGTGGTCAGTCTTCTGTACAGTGGTCACAGTGGTCAGTCTTCTGTACAGTGGTCAGTCTTCTGTACAGTGGTCAGTCTTCTGTACAGTGGTCACAGTGGTCAGTCTTCTGTACAGTGGTCAGTCTTCTGTACAGTGGTCAGTCTTCTGTACAGTGGTCACAGTGGTCAGTCTTCTGTACAGTGGTCAGTCTTCTGTACAGTGGTCACAGTGGTCAGTCTTCTGTACAGTGGTCACAGTGGTCAGTCTTCTGTACAGTGGTCAGTCTTATGTACAGTGGTCAGTCTTCTGAACAGTGGTCACAGTGGTCAGTCTTCTGTACAGTGGTCAGTCTTCTGTACAGTGGTCAGTCTTCTGTACAGTGGTCACAGTGGTCAGTCTTCTGTACAGTGGTCAGCGCCTCAGCAATGCTGGTTCTCTCTCCTCAATAATGACACAGTGCCGATGGAAACACTGCAGTGGAAGACTAAGTGCAGTGAATCACTGCTTCAGTGATGGGGTTGGAGAATGTGTGTCCTTAAAGGGCCTTTCCATGCAGAGCAGAGGGGAGGACTGCCCTGCCCCCCCCCCCCCCCCCCCCACACACACACACACACACACAAATTAACCACTTAACCCATTTTGACCTGAGATCAGATTTTTCAAAAATAGCAGACCTGCAAGCTCATAGCGTGCCACTTGGTGGCGCGCTATGAGCTTGTAGATCTGCTATTTTTCAATAGCTAAATAACACCAAAAGGGGTTCCCGCCCCAAAATGGGTTAAAAACTCTGACTTAGTAGTGGACTTGAGTTACTTGGCTCCGGACTTATTGGGTCGCTTTCCTCCGTCTACACCTTAATGTCTTCTCTCTGCGATGCGTCGTGAGCTTGTAGATCTGCTGTGTTTGGCTAATGTTCCCCCAGATTATAGATGCTTGTGTTCAAGTGGTTAAATAGTCCTCACAGCCTGATACACATCGTAGCGTACACACCAACACAGCACTGTACGCCTGATACACATCGCCTAGTGTACACAACAACACAGTACTGTACAGTGTGATACACATCGCCTAGCGTACACACCAACACAGTACTGTACAGACTGTGACATATCTTCTGATATATAAGACGTGCATGCAATTACATTCAACTGACGAAACAACCACCCAAAACACACACACGCACGCACACACACACACACACACACACACACACACACACACACACACACACACACACACACACACACATTCCTCCTCTCGATGACAAACACGTTGGCTCTATTGTGCATTGTCCTGTTGCCACAGTAACCGGTTTGTTTGGGTGTAGCTGACAGGGGTGTTTCCAAGGAGAAACGTGTGTGCGTTTGGATGCACGTGGGTGTTTAAGACATACTGCATACACTGCTCTAATTTCTATGACAGCAAAATAATATAACATTTTCTTTTGTTTGTGTCCACTGGAACCTTGTCACACACTTGTGCACGTATGCGCGCGCGCACACACACACACACACACTGGGGCCTGGGGCCTGGGAGTGAATGGCATATAGATGAAGGGGCCATGGGGTGGAAAAAATGCTTCCGTCACACACACACACACACACACACACACACACACACACACACACACACACACACACACACACACACACACACACACACACACACACACACAGACAGAGCTGGCTCACCTGCTCAACAACAACGGAGCAGAAAACAGCTGATCTACAAGCTCACATCGCATCGCAACAGGCTTGTAGATCAGTTATTCACAGCAACGAGATTTGGTGTAGACTAGGGAAGAAATGAGTGGCCGGGCCAAGTATGGACCCCTAGCAGACATCGGTAAATGAAGTGTTTAAAGCTAAACTAGCTGGGTGGTCAGAACGGTAACAGCCAGGTGTTGCACGTCTACAGGTGTATAGCTGAGAGCTGTTGGTCTATGGCCAGTTTACAGCGATACAAGTTTGGCACAGAAGCAGCTCTTTTTTTTGCCTGTGAGTGCGATCAGGTTTTGATCCATTTCCCATTAATCTCACTTCTCCGTGGCAACAGAGGAACCAAAATCAACACAGCCCCCTTTGGGGGAAGCATCGGGAACAACAAGACTTAAAAGTGATACATTAAGCTGTCATTGAATTGGCGTTTTGCCCAGAGTATTTCAGGTATACGGTAGCACTTCTTCTCAGACTTATACAAACCCAGACTCCTTTCAGACCCTAACCTCAAATATATGGTCCCATTCTTGGCCTTGGACTCTAAAACCTAATTATAACCTTCATATTGATGGGGTGCGATACAGCCGAGGAGTTAAATTATGTATTGTATGAGAGACTAAATCCAGGGATGAAAGTCTCCTATCTGGGGTAGAGTATATAGTAGCTGCCCAGGAAGCAGAAAGCATCATTTATAGGAACAAAGGGAGTCTACCAACGCGCCTCAAGCCTGAAACGGCTGATCCGGTGCTTCACAGGTACAGGGACATTAGTTGCAGAAGGAGAAGAGACGGACATTTAGAGCCTTTTATTAGGTGCTAAGTATACAAAAACTACTAACGTTTCATCAGAGTCATAGGGTGGCAGCATTTGGGCATGCCTTAAATTAAGTTAAATACAGGCTGGGCTATCAATGAGCCAATGACAAGATGCCATGTTACATGTAATAACCAGTTTATCTAAGCTCATCTCGCTCAAGAATCGCCTAAGGGTGGCGCCATTTCCATGGTGCCAACACAGAATAAATCCATATACTCACTAGGGCTGTCAGTTCACCTCTATAATCCAATTCGAATTTCATTGCTTCATTATTTGTAATTATCGAAAATATTCGAATATTTACATTGTTTATTTTAGCTCATATTTAGCCAATAATAATACACAGAATAACAACCCATTTTTTAATGCTTGCGCAAGTTGGTTACATTGTATTATTAGGCTACTGCATACCGTCATTGCGACGCATTATCACGGGCCACGGCCCGGTTAAAAACGAGAATGATACACACCATGAACTGACTGACCATAGACAATATCCCCTTTACAGCTCTCTCTTTAGCCTATTAACCAAATTAAAGTCGCCACAATCGCCAGCCTATACACGTAGGACTGGACAGAAAGAGAGTGCAGAGAGTACAGACAATAATATGCCATACTATTACTAGGCTGTTGCGCTGCGCTCTGATGCCTTCTCCACGGTGCGCACCGTGGCGCATGAACAATAACAACTCCACGTGGAGTGGACCCACGACGACCCACATATGAATTAGATAATTTATAAGAAATGGCACGGCGGCCATCCTTGCAGGCAGTGACAGAATGAGAATCCTGTAGGCTGTAACCTGTTCATTTTGGGGGGCATCAAACAACAGCCTGTGATGATGAATGATACTATGAAACTTAACAATTAATTAACTAGTACTCACCTAATGACGCCGCCACGGAGGATATACCATGTTTAACGTAATTCCAAAGTGTTTAGCCTACATTGTTTAAGTCATAGACGCATGTGGTTTTTATGAACTTTGGCTAAAAGCATGTTGTTATTATTATTCCACTACCACCCGCACCGGTAGACTGTCATGGTAGCTGGCTACAACCTGAAACAACTTCCTATTCCTCTTCAAAATAAAAGCTACTTGTAACAATACTTTTATTTCTTAAGTGAACTACAGGATGTAGTAGACGCAGGATGTATAGTGGATAAATCACACAGAAGGCAGGAGAAATAAACTCCGCAGGCAGTCGGGGCTTTATTATTTTTAAATCTTGCCAACAGAATGAACAGGGATAATAAATGATAAAAGCTCCATTCGAATGGCAATTTTAGCTTTCGAATATATATATATTTTTTAATATTCTAATTTCTTTCATATTATGAAATTCGTTCTGACAGCCCTAATACTCACGAAACAATACTGATTGGGTAGTGCAGCTGTCTGTCACGGCTGTAGCTGCAGGCTCCGCCCGGAGCCTTTAAAGCAGCCCACCAGCCGGAAAGACGTCATTCCGTCATACAGTATTTCTAAGACTACCATTAACTCCGTTGAGAATATTATTCCCCTTGGACGAGTGCCCTCACTTGTACCCTGGAATTCGCGGTGGAAACCCGGTGGTCTTACACTCACGAACACAGAAAAAGAAACGAGGTAAGTTTCTAGGGCTTTTTCTAGCAGTGCAGAGAGGCCTCTTGAACATAGCTCTATTAGCGTTGACAAACGCTAGCTTAGCTTTAGCTACAAACGCTAGCTTAGCTCTGGCTTAGCCTAACCAGCGTCGAAAGACCTCACGTTAGCCGCGAAGCTTTGCCTGGCCCTTGGACAAGAGCCAGCCGACAATGGACGAGACAGCCGCTCGTCGGAAAGAAGCGATCCGCGGAAGTCAACCTGCGCTGCTCTGCTACGGTGAGTTGGTAAGCCTCCGTTTTGCAACCCCAGCTTGTTAGCTCTGTTTTCCCTTGTTTTCTCTGTTGCTAAAGCCTTCGGAAACTGTTAGGGACCCTACTAGCTGACACGCAGTTTTACAGACTCCCTCAGCCCGTGCTGAACCACGCTCTTTCTCACTACGTTGTGTCGCAAGACCCCGTCGGCTCGGAAGCCCCACGCTCCACGCGACCACAGGCTTCCATATGGCCTCACGGCCCACGGCTAGATTGGTAGCGCACGTTGCTCCGTGTCGGAAGACCCTAGCTACTAGCTAGCTGCTTTTAGCAGCCTTTCTGGCTACCTCTAGCGGCAGCCTTCTCTAGCTGCTATCGGCTACTCCTGTTGCCTCTAGCTACTGTTTGATCTCGGAAGCTAAGCAGGGTCCGGCCTGGTTAGTACCTGGATGGGAGACCGCCTGGGAATACCAGCTGCTGTAAGCTATGGTTTGTTGTTTGTGGTCCTGTAGCTATTTATTAAATATAATGAATATATATTTAACATATATTAAATATATTATATATATATATATATATATATATATATACATATTTATATATGTATATATATATTTCTAGCTGCGTCTACACTGCGCTTGTGGACAGTTGGAAAACTAAACTAGGCAACATGGCTACTGACGCTACACAGCACAACCAGACCCAGGATGACCTTCAGCATGGGTGACAACAGCCCTCCCGGGTTCCCGAGGAAGAACGTCACCGGGAATTTCTCATGCAACTGCAGCAACCTGCTGTCCCCTGAGGACAGTCACTCTCGCTGCATGGTTTGCCTGGTTCTAGAGCATGCTCGCCAGGCTCTCGAGACCTCTGGTCTCTACCCCTGCTGCTTCTACTTCGCAGACGGGGAGAAAAGCTGACATGATCTCACGCGTCAAGAGTCACCAAGACAGGTCCCTGGTCGACACCTCCGAGCCCGGCTGTCCCGACCAGCCCCAAACCTCGAGGCCTAGGCCCACCACCTCGTCCTCTCTCTCCAGACCCGTAAACCTTGACGCGTCTCAGAGACACCATGACGAGTCCTTCCTGGGCTCCTCCCCTGCCAGGAAGGCGGCTCGGACCGCCAACAACAAGCTCCACACGCTCTTCACCACACTAGTAAACAGGCCTGTGGAGCCAGACCCAAGACATCAGCAGGGCCTCGCCGGCTGGCTCTGGGTGCTGCTCTCCCTCCAGCTGGATCTCGTCGGCCCACCAACGAGGCTCCCCCTAGCCGGGTGGTTGCGACAACGGGATGTCGGATGCAGTCCTAGGCCTCCACCGACAACTACCACTACTACTACTTCACGCAGCGGCCAAAGGCACGAGTCTCACTCGACGTGGTTCCCCAGCGACCCTCGACTACCGACTGCTTCCCTCAACATTACAGGTATGTACATTGTGAAGCTAGGGTTGTTTAGCTGTTTAGCTAACTTTTTCGAGGTCGGGAGTAGCAACCTCGTTGGATGGCCGATGCCACCCTAGCATGCTTAGCATTCTAGATAGGCTGCTTTTCAAGGTGGACGACGGACAGCGAGCTCCTCCAAGAGCTCCCTCCGGTGCTTCGGCCAACACCCCCAACCGTGACAGACGCCCGGCTGGGCGTGGCCACGGCCGCCCGCCCCATGACCCCAGACGAGGCCAGGGCAGAGGCCGTGGGGAGCCACAGAGCAAGTGACACCGTCCCCGTCCCAGGAGAGACGAGACCAGACGTCTCCCCTCCCCCCCCCGAGCCTGGATTTGAGTGTTCTTCTCACACTCAGACCGCCCAGGGAGAGGCGGGGGCTCACGATGCGGAGCGTCACCACGGTTGCGGCCGACCATCGACATGTTGTTGTTTCCAATGTTGTACCTGTTTTATTTCCTGTAATGAAGGCTTTCATGCCATTAAAACAATACAACAACATTCCCGCTCGGGGCGCTGTGGGTGCTGGCGGCGTGTTTCCTCCTCCGCGTCATCAGTGCCCATACCCGAGGCGGTGTTGGCGAAAGGGCCTTTCTGTGTGGAGTTTGCATGTTCTCCCCGTGTCCCCTAGGGTAGGTACCCTCACAAAAACATGCAGTAATCCTGGTCTCTAAACTGCCTCCCCCTGGCCAGCCGGGGTGCCTGATGGGGAGGAATGGAACTGGTTGGAATAACGTGTTCCTTCCACGCGCTACGTCCAACCAGGGAAACTCCCCCCTGTCAGGTGTAAAGGAGCAACTTGGACACTCAGGCATGAAGGAAGCATGAGTTCAAGTCCGTTGCTCTCCCCAGGTTGGCGGAGGGTGTGTAGAGCCCAGGATCACATTAGATAATTGACACAGGGGTGAAAAATGGGTTACAAAATCGTGGGATAAAAATTATTAAAAAAAAAAAACAATACAACAACAACAACATCGGGGGGACATGAACCCACTGCCAGGAGTAGCCCCCGGGCTCTCCGACACAGTGGGGCGGGACCATGGCCTTGTGGCGGGCCTAAACGCCACTGGCAAGGACGGGTCATGCCGAAATTTTCTCTGGTCCACCAGGGGGCGCCAGCCCTGCACGACGACGCGCTCCCCTGGCGATGGGAGAACCCCCTTGCGCGTCGCCTGACACAGTGGGAACTGTGCGGAGCGTCTCCTTGGGTTCTCCGCACCATAGCGAGAGGTTACAGGCTCCAGTTCGCTATGAGACCCCCTGCATTCGGAGAAGTCCTCTACTCCGATGCACGCGGCGAAGCGGGTCAGGTTCTCCAGCAGGAGATCAACTCTCTGCTGGAGAAGAAGGCTGTCAGAGAGGTACCCCTGAGCCAGAGTCGCAGCAGGTTTTTACTCACGCTACTTCCTGGTCAAGAAGAAGGGGGGGGGGGGGGGGGGCTGCGTCCAATCATGGACCTACGAGTTCTCAATCGGTACCTCAAGTCCTTCCGCTTCAAGATGCTGACAGCCAAGTCTCTTGTGCGCTCTATATGCCTGAACGACTGGTTCACATCTATAGACCTGAAAGACGCCTACTTTCACATCTCTATCTACCCACCTCACAGGAAGTTCCTGAGGTTCGGTTTCAAGGGGAAGGTGTACGAGTACACGGTTCTCCCCTTCGGGATGTCCCTGAGCCCCAGGGTGTTCGTCAAATGCACCGAGACGGCTCTAGCCCCTCTGCAGCGACGAGGTCTACGTGTAGCAAGCTACATCGACGACTGGCTTCTGAGCGCGGGCTCGCCACAGGAGGCACTGTGGAACACCACTCGGGTGGTGTCCCATATGTCCTCCCTAGGGTTCACCATAAATCACGAGAAGAGTGTTATGGTGCCCACCCAGTCGGTCAACTTCATAGGCATAGCACTGGATTCAGTCTCCTTCACGGCTCGGTGGAGCCCGGGGAGGATCGACGCCTTCCTGAAGTGCGTGGCCCTGTTCCAGAGAGGGCACAGACTGCCACTCAGAATCTGCTTACGTATGGTGGGATTAATGGCATCGGCCATCTCTCTGGTGCGGTTGGGCAGACTCCACATGAGACCCTTTCAGCGCTGGTTGAGGTCTCTACGGGTGCCCACCAGATTCCTCTCGCGGCGAGTGACAGTTGTCTTATGCCGAAAGGCTCACTCTACGAGGGGCATGTCTGCATCCTGGGCCCTTGCAAAGGGAGCCTCACTTCAGGATGTGTGTACGGCGGCGAGTTGGTCGTCCCCTTCGACTTTCGCCACGTACTATAACTTGGACGTGGCATCTTTTGGAATTGCTCACGCCGTTCTGGGAGCTGCCGCTAGGTGATGGGACAGTTGGGAACAACGGTCACACACACGCTCTTCAGGAGATAGATCCTAGGGCATATAAGATGGGGAACCATCAGCCGCGTCTGAGTGCTTAGACAGTTTACGCTGGCTAGCTCCTTAGATAGGTTCTTTTCTACTGGGCCTGTGGTCCAGATAGCCTCCTTGCCTTTCCTTCTCCCCACGGGCAGGGGACTGCTGGGGGAGGGATCCCGGGTCGGGCCTCCTTTTCAACTGGTGGTAGTGATACGGGGGGTTTATGTACACCCTTAGGCGATTCTTGAGCGAGATGAGCTTAGATAAACTCTGGGTTACTTTAGTAACCTCAGTTTATCAAGCGAGTCGAGCGAGAGAATCGCCCTTACTACCCTTCTTGCTTAGAAAGAGCACAGAAAAAGGACTGGTTGATAGGAATGACGTCTTTCCGGCTGGTGGGCTGCTTTAAAGGCTCCGGGCGGAGCCTGCAGCTACAGCCGTGAAAGACAGCTGCACGACCCAATCAGTATCGTTTCGTGAGTATATGGATTTATTCTGTGTTGGCACCATGGAAATGGCGCCACCCTTAGGCGATTATCTCGCTCGATTCGCTTGATAAACTGAGGTTACTAAAGTAACCCAGAGTTACTACCAGCAGTCTAGACAATTAAGAGGGTGGCTATGGAAAAAACGCTGTTGAACAGTAGAATAAATAAAGTAAAACAGTGATTCAACCATAAAAAAGCCATCAAAATTAAATTAAATTAAGGCTCTAAATGTCCGTGCTGCTAAAGTCTCTTCTCCTTCTGCAAGCATAATTTATACTTTGTTGTGTACTGGTGTTGTATGCACCAAAAAGCCCTCAATGGTGGGGGTAGGGTTTTTGTGCTAATTTGCTTATTTCCATCGAAATAAGTAGTAAAGTGTACCTTGAATTTTGAGCGATGGAAATAAACGAATTAGCACAACACCCCAATGCCCCCATTCAATTCAATGCAATTCAATTAAATTCATCAAGGGCTTATGGTAGGGGAAATAGCCAATAATGCGCTTTTGCATTTTTTTCGTAAAAGGTTTACAAATAAAGGTAAGAAAGCCTTCTAGCATGGAATTCTCCTTTAAGCAGAACATTCTGGCATTTCCGTTGTGGAATTTCATGCCGTCGGTGTGTGAATGAGTGAATGTGAGTCATTCATTGTAAAAGTGCTTTGAGTGGTCGGGAGTCTAAAAAGCATGAAGTCCATGTAGCAGAGTACTCGGGGGGTCTATCAGCGAATCTAAGCTTTTCATTCCGTACAGTGTCTTAGAAGCCTCTTCCAAATTGTCACTGCTGGGCAGAAACCTTGTATGTTCAACACTTGGTCAGGAAATGGAAAATAAGCTGTGTTCGGATGGATCCAGTGTAGTTATTTTTATGGTCAAAAGCTGTTTGAACTATTGAAGTATAGAGAAAGGCTTCTGCCTGACAGTGACGAAATGTATTAGGATTCGTAAATGCTAAGGTTGCCATGGTTACAGTACATTGCCACTAGCAACCGTCTGAACATTTCACCGCTATGTTCACACCTTGTGTGAAGATAAGCAAACTGTCGTTCCATTCACCATTCATCTCATGCTTTCATACTATACAAATACAGGATTCCTAGCTATACAAGCCACAATGCTGAGCTGTGATTGCCTCCGCTATTCAAAGAGGGGCAATTACCGAATGCCTGATTGGTCAGTACTTAAAGAACCTCTCCTGGTTAAAGGCAAATACATGCTCGTCTGTAAAAACCAGACCAGTTCGGACAGGCTTTCCAAACGAAGACAGGACAGCTGTGGGTGCACAGTTCTGACACAGCCCATCAGAAGTTCGGAATGACGTCAATTTGTACGTACACAAACACACACACACACACACTCACACACTTACAAATAAGGTACACATTAACACAGAGGCATGCACGCACACAAATGTATGCATAACGCGCACACATGCACACACGCACACACACACACACACACACACACACACACACACACACACACACACACACACACACACAGGAAGTCATAAAACACAGCACACTGGGGTCCTGGTCGCGCTCCTCACCAACCTGCTCCAGCGACGTATTTGGATAGGAAAAATAACTCTCTGGATGGAGGACGGATTTATTTTCTTTGGCCTCGGTTTGGAAAAATGCGGCCTCTTAAGTGCCTGCTTTGTGCATGTGTGTGTTTGTCACTGTGTGTGTGGCATGTGTATGTGTGTGTATGCTGTCCTACACTATGTCCGTACGCGGGCCTATAGGTATGTGGATTTATCTGTGTGCGCACGCGTACACAATCTGAAGTGATATACTACGTGTTGAACAATTTACTAACATGTACTGTATGCCTGTGTGTGTGTGTGTGTGTGTGTGTGTGTGTGTGTGTATGCACGCGTGTGTGTGTGTGTGTGAGTGAGTGAGGGAGTGTTCTCCATGGGTGGATATGTCAACATGAATTTGTATATATTTATGCGTGAGTGATTGTGCAAGAGTGCTTGCTTTGACACATACTGTATACTGTAACATACATAACAAATACATGAGTGTGTGCGTGCGTGCATGAGTGTGTGCGTGCGTGCGTATTTGACAGGCAGAGTGGTGGGCTGAGTGTGCGTGGGGGTGTGTCGTGTGCATTGTCTTCAGAACACAAAGCGGATAATGAACGTTGGCCACAATAGAAAACCACAACAATACCATACAGCTACAACACAGCAGCCTTTCCCACACTGCAGACACCATGGCTGTCATAACATAATTAATGCTTATTAAAAACACAAGAAAATACATGCATGTCTTTCTTTTAAAACCGACCTGACTTGGCTCTGTACTTGGACCGTTTCTTTCCCTGTCTACACCAAATGTCTTTGCCAAAAAGGGTTGATCGATCCACAATCTCACGACAATCGGCTATTTTTGGCCTACGGCTCCTCCCAGGATATGGATGCCGGGGTTCCTATGGTCATTCTTTGGGGCTTTTTGAGGCCTTACTGATAGTGTAGTTACCAGTGTAGTGAGACACGAAACACAGAGAGAGACAGAGAGAGAGAGAGAGAGAGAGAGAGAGAGAGAGAAAGAGAGAATCGGGGTGTGACATGCAGCACTGTTACACGCGGATACAATACTGAGTACAGAGGGCAAAAAGGGGAGGTTGGAACCTGCTAATTACGTTTAATTCCATTTTATGTATTGTTAAGATCACATAACAAGGACGTGCTAGAGGCTCCGTTGTATTTGATTGCACTGTATCTAGCCTGTCAGTTAGTGGGTGTGAGGTCTATACTGTATGTACATGTTCATTTACTTTACCTGACACTTAATTAGCTAACGTAATTCATGTGATTTGTCTGCCCTCTAAAGTCTACACAGACAAGTGTTGATGCAAAAAGGAGTGAACCCAAGAAAAAGGATTGATGATTGTCAAAGTCTCAGAGTAGCAGCAAGATACAGTGGCCACCGGGAAGACCAAACAAGCGTTTGAGTTCAATGTGTTCTGTATATATGACAGTTATACAGGAGTCACACCTCCTGGCCCCATGTTCACCAAGTCACATTCAATATCTCTGAAAATAAGGTGAGGACCTTCCGGGGCCCCTTCTGTGGTATGACGCTTCCACTACTAAGGCATCCTGTACAGAGGCGCTCTGCAATACGAAGGAACCGAGAAAGACCAACCTGACAGCAGATAAACATCTACATGTATCACATAAAGTGATGGGGCGAGTATTTAGTTTAATTAAACCTGACAATAAAAAGTGTGTGTGTGTGTGTGTGTGTGTGTGCGCGTGCGTGCGTGCTTGCATGCGTGCGTCAGAATGTTCCAGTAAACCTGTTCAATAATGTGCAGTATAATCACAAGGCTCTCCCTGATTCATTCTCTCTGTCCCCCATGCAGTATCTCTCTTGCCTTATCTCTCTGTTTCTATCCTTGTCTTGTTAGCCTAATAAGGAATTGAGAAACTCCCAGGGAGTCCCTGTGTTGTAAACACACACACACACACACACACACACACACACACACACACACACACACACACACACACACACACACACACACACACACACACACACACACACACACACACACACACAGAAATAGACATTGTGAATCTGATTGATTTTGCAAACTGGACTCTGTGTGTGTGTGTGTGTGTGTGTGTGTGTGTGTGTGTGTGTGTGTGTGTGTGTGTGTGTGTTTACAACACAGGGACTCCCTGGGAGTTTCTCAATTGTGTGCGTGTGTGTGTGTGTGTGTGTGTGTGTGTGTGTGTGTGTGTGTGTGTGTGTGTGTGTGTGTGCCTGAGCTCACACGTTCCTCTAACATGGTAATTTCCGCAAATTGACGTGTTGCTTGTTGATTTAATTATTGACCTCCATCATGTATCTGATTAGTTGCATCTTAGGATCATCTTTGCATGTGTGCATGCATGTGTCAGTGTGTAAGTGTGCACATTAGCAAGAAAGTAAGTGTGAGATATTCTTTGGAGTATGCTTTGTCTTTTGGTGCAAAAGTACAACGCCTTACTGCAACACACACACACACATGCGCGAGTGCGATGGAATCTGACTACTCTTGTGTTTAAGTACGGGTTAGTTTAATTACGGGTTAGTTTAATTAAAAACAAGAGAGAGATACACCACTCACTCACAGATCAATAAAGGGAGGCAGAGTGAGACGGATGAGAGAAAGAGAGAATAATAAATAAATAAAAAACTGAGCTGCTCAACAACACCGCTGGCTAGCTTTAATATGCCACGATGAAAAGACATATCTCAAATATGGTGAAGATAAAGAGGCAGAAATGTGTTCTAAAAATCATGTGGTACAATCTACAAAGAGCCACACACTGCCTTCATTTGCTCAATGAAAAATAAATATAATAGACTGCAACCTTCTTCAGGCATGGACAGGATCAACAACAGTGCTCAGTCAACACATATACACTTCATTAGTGGCAATAGATTACACCTTGTGCATGGCTCACAGAAAAATTAAATATCACATTAATTTGAGAAATGTTGGTCAATTGAATTATCACAAATAGTAATCTGAGTAAGTCAACAACAATATCATCACCAACAATGACAGCCATACAACAAAGCAGATTAACTATATTACATAACGTTGTTGTTGGTTGGCAGAAAGCTATTATCGGCATATTTATTTTTACGCTTTATGTCCCCCCGTCCCCCCCATAAATTAATTCCCTACCTATTTATACTACATTATCACACGAACAAAAGTAAAAAAATAATAATCAAAAACTAAAGGGCATGGAGAAGCAGCCTTTAGCTATTATGGTCCTATAATGTGGAACAGCCAGCCTGTAAACCTGCGGCTCTCTGAATCCACAGACATTTTTAAGAGAAATCTTAAATCTTTTTAGCATTGCTTTTAATTAGGTCATAATTACCATTAATCCCTGTTTATGTTTATTCGTAATGTCAAATGTTTTCTTTTTTCCTTATTTTTTCTTTTTCTTTTAATGTCTCTTCTAAGAGAAGTGAAGCACATTACATTGGGTTGCACTTGCTGTATGAAATGTGCTATACAAATAAAGTTTTGATTGATTGATTGAATCTACAAGGCCAGGTTGGCATATTAATTTCAGTTCTGAAAAGTAACAGCCATTTGTCAGCATATGCCTGAAGAAAATCATTGACTAAAGCCGTGCCTATTAAATATATTTATTGTCATTGAGCAAGTGAATACGGTGTGGCTGCGTGTGGGGATCTTTGATTCTTTGGAGTGTCTGTATGTCTCGTCTACCCCACCAACGCACCTGTCACAAAGATTATTATTCAGGTGTGCGAGAGAGACTTTTGAAAAATATGGTAGTGCAAAACATCCAAAGGAGAGAGGGGGAGGACATCATGCCATTAATCATCCTCACTGAATCCACACATCCGTAAAAGACAGACTGCTGTGTCTTAATAAGGTCCCTCAGCACCGGCAATATAGCCTAGGTTACGCTGCCGTCTCGCACCGACAGTAGCCGATCTACAAGTTCACAGCGCGTTGCGGCGCGACGGGTTGTGAGCTTTGTAGATCGCTGCAATGATATTACACAGCCTACTGCAGCTCAACTCGACATCCCCTCAAGGCAAGTCATGACACACCAGCGCGTATCAAGCACTTTAAAACCTTGCGTTTAAATTTAAAAGAACAACCTGTTCTTCTCACAACGTGTTCATATGATAACCTATAACCTACAGTATGGGGCTTCATTCTCCGTAAGATAAAACAAAAAACTGCTGTAGGCATTTATACTTAGATTCAGGGGAGTATAGAGAGACAGGAAGACAATTTTGAATGAATCAGACAACTGCATAATCATTGCTGTAAGGCAGAAACCTTGTATCTCCATATTTCAACCTTTTCTTTTTGTTCCCTAAATTAAAGCCACTACTTCATCATACAAGAGTGTCGCAAAAAAAAGGGGTGAAGATAGCAGATCTACAAGCTCACAAAAGTAACACGTTGTGAGCTTATGTAGATCGGCTATTCACTATTATAAATACATTTTTAGAGTAATAAAAAAGGAACCGTTGTGGACAGACAAGGATTCCACACTGTCTACAGCGACGATATGACGCCAGATGGCCGATTTGAAATGCATTAGCCACGTGGGCAAATGTGTTGGAATAATTACACAAATTGTATTCATAATTCAACGTTGTAACATAACCACGGTCCATTTTTGTTGGATTCTATGATCACATATTCCCGTATTTTAACCCATTTTGACCTGAGCTGATATTCAAAAAATGTCTTCTACATCCTGAGTTTTCTGAAAAAGCTATGTTTCTATGTCAGTCGTCGATTTAAAAAAAATAGCAGATCTACAAGCACGCCACCGAGTGGTGCGCTACGAGCTTGTAGATCTGCTATTTTTCAATAGCTAAAGCATAGCATAATGCTAACACCAAAAGGGGTTCCTGATTACCATGTTTGAGGTGACTGGAACCTATACATTCTTCTGGTGGTGAGGCATATACAGTACTATATTTTGTTTGATTCTATTAATTCCAATACGACATGGAAAGCAACTTGCGCAGACTTGAAGTAATATTATGTCTGAAGAGAGAGGAAGAGGGTGATGGGGAGCAAGTGAGAGAAAAGAGATGAAGAGGGAGAGAAAAATAGCAAGAGGAAGGGTGAGGGGAGAAGTGGAGTTGGGAGAGCAAGAAAGACAGAGAGAGAGAGAGAGAGAGAGAGAGAGAGAGACTAATTGATGGGTGTTTTAGTTATTCCGGTCAGGACTTGGATGAAATGCTGATCTCATCAAATTCACTGCTACAGCACACACACACACACACACACACACATGCACGCACGGACGCACGCACACAGAGCTTTGACAGGCCAGGAGTGAGGGAGAGAAAATAAAGACGTATAGGAATAGAGAAGGAACGATGGAGAAACAGATGAGGAGAACGAGTGGGAAACACATACTGTAGTGAGGGAGGAGGGGAGACCGCAAAGGAGAGAGCAGTGGAGAGGGACAGCGACATACAGTAGAGGGGGTGAAGAGTCAGAAGTGAGGAAAATGGAAAGACACTGAGAGAGAGACCGACGGAAAGACAGAGACAGAGGGATAGAGAGAGAGAGAGAGAGACGGGCATAGAGAGTAGAGAAAGAGTGAGAGGAAGAGAGAGACAGACACAGAGAGGGAGGGAGGGAGGGAGAGACACAGAGAGATAGAGAGAGAGAGGGGGGGGGGGGAGTGTATCGAATGCTAATAGCAGTTAAGAGCTGTTCCATCTTCAAGCCAAGCTGCAACATAATGATGACAGCCTATTTAATACAACATAGCACATAATGGAGGCAGCGCTGATTCTGAGTGATGCACACTGAACAGAACGAGAGGGAGGGAGGGAGAGAGAGAGAGAGAAAGAGAGAGAGAGAGAATCCTCAATGCTGATTTACGGGTCCATTTGGTTCCATTCTTGCTCTCTTGTCGTTTTAGTGTATATGCATGGGCCCTGGAGGCCTCCAAACCCACAGGCCTGGCAAGGAATACAACCGACAACCGTGGTCCTTTGGAAGCACTTCAAGTCTCAAACGCTCCCTAATGACTTTGGTTGAGTTTGCTTGCCAGGTGATTTAACGGAAAGGCTCATTAACTTAATTGTAAGAGACCAGGTTCCAACAGCGATTGTGAAGAGAAATTGTGAATGGTTATTTCAAATACTACAGAGTAGTAGTAGTCATCATTCATTTATTAATTTGAACTGTCGACTTTGTCGACTGTCGAAGCAACAGAACTGTATAATTCTATTGTCTCTCAGCATTGTACTTAAGGATTTCTCTGTATTGCAGTGACACATAACATGTAATGCAATTTGAGGTTAAAGAGCCTTTTAACTGTGCTGAATTTAATGTGCATTATAAAACAAGAAGCAGAGAAAGACCCCAGGTTGGACACGTGGAACCACTGAACATACAGCTGTGCAACATAAAAAAGAACTTCGCTCTGTCTGAATGTCTGTACTCTCTCTCTCTCTCTCTCTCTCTCTCACTTCAGGTCTCTGATAGTTGTTCTCTCCCAGCTGGCTTGCTGAACGTGTCAATACAGCCTCCAACATGTCAAGTACAAGTGCTTTAGTTTTTGTCATTCTCTCCATCTCTCTCTCTGCAGGTACAGTACCTGTCAGGCTGTCATAGAGATTGGGGGATCCTTTACTGTATACCTATACTACGCATGTACACATTTGACTGTAGAAATTTCCAAGCGTGTTCAAATCATGACATTCAGAATGAATTACATTCAGCACCCCAGAAGTAAAGATTTGAGTTAAAAATGTTCGCTCTGAAAGATTTGCTACACATTTTCAAGATTTTCAAGCACTGAGTGCCGCGTTACGAGCTTGTACATCTGCTATTTATTTAAGTTTAACATAATGCTTAAAACACAAAAAGGGGTTCCCGTGCTGAATGAGTTAAATGGACACTCATGATTTGACTGTGTGAGCAGAAATGACACTGTCTGGTGATGTCATCTGATCCTCTTCTCCACCTATAGGAGTTCTTGGAAAGCGTTCAGGCTGATTGACGGCTTTCCTAGATTCCTTTAAAGGGGATCATCAGAGGTCAGCCAACGTGCACTCACACATGCAAATACATACGCACACCGGCACGCACACACCGGCACGCATGCATGCATGCACGCACGCACTTAATCTTATTCCATTTCAGCAGCATAATCAATAGGCCGAGCGACACTGGCTTCCTTCTACCTCTTCTTTCTTCTTTGTTCTCTCCTACTCTTGCTCCCCCCTCTCTCTCTCTCTCTCTCTCTCTCTATCCCCCCCCCCCCCCCTCTCTCTCTCTCTCTAATAGGATTGCTTGTCCTTGTTCATCCAACTCCATATACACATACAGTACAATGACTGATCTTTCTCACTTCCGATCCTCCTACGTGTTTTTTCATGTATGTGTATGTGTGTCTGTCTATACATCTGTCTCCCTGTATGTATGTGTGTGTGTGTGTGTGTGTGTGTGTGTGTGTGTGTGTGTGTGTGCGTTCATGTGCTAAAAACAATTGTGTGTGTTTTAAAACCTCATATTGGTGAATGGCAGTTGATTTGGTCTGAAACCTTGCTCCATGCGGAGATGATGTCACAGTCATGAGGTCATACTGTAGCACTGAGTACTGACGTCATACCGTATAGATTAGCTGCATGAAATCCCTTCATGGAACCGACGCCCATTCTGAACAGGAGACCGAGCGAGACGGAGGAAAATAAACAGATATCTCTTTCCCTGTTTCTATCCGTCCATCCATCTCTGATCTAATAAAGTGCTGGGTACAATCTAGCCAGTTGGCTGCAACAGTCTTCTGTGTGCCAGGCATGAGAGAGATCTGTGTGTGTGTGTGCGTGCGTGTGTGTGTGTGTGTGTGTGTCTGTGTGTGCGTGTGTGACTGTATGTGTGTGTTTGTGTGTGTGTGTGTGTGCGTGCGTGCATGGCTGTATCACACAGTTTCCACCGTTTCCAGGGCGATTCAACGGTTGCCTCAGTTTCCCTAAATGGCTTACAGACGTCCAACGGGGCACATACAGAAAGAGAGAGAGAGAGAGAGAGAGAGAGAGAGAGAATACTTGCAGAACTCTTTTGGTTCCATTCATCCAAGCCAGAGCACAATCGATTGATCGATCATAACCACTTAACACGTCAGCTGGGTGGGCCGGCACTGTGCCGCGTGGAGCGTTCAATATGTTCAAGTGGACCCTGGATCCATAAGAAGGTTGGGAACCATCGGTGCCGACTCCATTCATCACAAAATGTATGGTCGCCGCCCTCACCACGTGACCTTCTGACCTATACACCCGCTGAGAGGCGCAGAGGCGTTGGCCGTCAGGCATAACGACATGGTGAGGGACCAATACCATCCATCCTGCCTCCCTGTCCTCACATTCACCCTGCAGAACATCACTGCAACTAGACAAAGTGCCAATCGGCACAGGTCTCCACCAGGGCAGGTCAGGTTGTGGCCTCATGGTGGCGCTATAACAGGCTGTTGAGGAAGATTTGGGCCGGAGGTTCGTGTTGGAGGGATGCAGGTACAATGTTTTTCCATGTGTGCATACATAAGTTGTATACAGATCGATGCAGTTATAGCTAAAAACAGGAATTGGCCTGTTATAGCGCCACCGTGACGCTGATTTTGAGGAAAAAAATGTGGCATGTCGTCCTCGGCCTAGTGAAAATGTGCGTGTATAATTTAACGGAAATTGCACACTGTGTTTGTGATTTGTGGCCTTTTTTCGAAATGGAGGAATCGTGTGAGCTTTGGAAGCCAATCTTAGCCAATCAGGATGGAAGATGGGAAATGGTGCCGCTCCGTGTTGATCACATGACTATGGAGATAGTGTATAGCGATTTGCGTGAAATTTGGATAAAATCTGAAGGAGTAATAATAGAAAATGTGTTTTACATATGTCGGCCTCCTGGTGGCGCTATAAAGAGCAGATGTGAAAAATTCCAGGCAAAGGTTTTTCCTTGGCCTCTAGGGAGTTGGCATACAAAGTTATCCACAGATCCGTGCAGTTAGAGGTAAAAACACCTTTCGGCCAGTTATAGCGCCACCTTGAGTCTGAGTTGAAATTGTTCATGTGGCATTTCGTCCTCGGCCTAGTGGGAATGTGGGTGCACAATTTCACGGAAATCACGCGATGTGTTCATGATTTGCAGCATTTTGTTTGAAACTGAGCACTCCTGTGAACTTTGGATGCCAATCTTAACCAATCAGGATGGAGTCTGAGAAATGTGAAAGACCCGTTTCGTTGAATGGCTCTAGAGAGACTGTGTACCAATTTGCGTGATGTTTGGACAAAATCTGTAGGTGTACTGTGCAAAAACTTGTTTTGCACAAAGCGGCCTCCTGGTGGCGCTATAACAGGCCGTTCTGGAAAATTTGGGGCAGAGGTTCATCGTTGGCATCCAGGGAGTGTGTGTGCAAAATTTGGCATCGAGCGGGTTAACGGTGGCCGAGATTAGCTGCTCACGGACGGACGGACACACACACACACACACACACACACACACACACACACACACACACACGGACGGAGTGCAAAACATACTCTCCCCCCATGCCTTCGGCCTGGTGGAGACAATAAGCAATGCACTGCAATGTTTCATATACATCTACATGTGTATTTGTACTGTACCTACGATATGCACACACACACACACACACACACACACACACACACACACACACACACACACACACACACACACACACACACACAGTACGTCAGTTTGTTTGTCCAGGGTAAATGTCTATCTGCCTGTCAGTCAGTGCGTGGTTCCCAATTTTTTTAGCTCAAGACCCCCCCCCCTTCCCCCCACACATTTGTCCGGAACCCAAACTAATGAATATAGCAGATCAGACTGGCTATTTTCACTACTTCTTAAACATTTGTTTTCTAATTTATGATAAAAAGATAATTTATGTTATCTTTTTGTCATGTCGTGTTATCGAAATATCCTTGATTTTGTTTTGAATTCATGACAAGTTCAGCTTTTTGGGGGGGGGGAATGTTTTTTGAAAATAATCTGAATTTTCTGAAATAATTATTAAAAACAAAATGTAGGAAACAAAAAATAAAGGGACCCATAAAAATGAAGGTGGTCTAGATTAGAAGAATCTATGTCTTCTATATCTGTGCCTGTCCCTCTCTCTCTCTAGCTATCAAGCGATGCAAGTGTTTGAATGTAATCACACTGTCTGAGTGTCATGTGACAACACACTAATGGCCTCACCTCCATGGAAACATAGTTGACCGACCAAAGACCGCATCACACACACACACAACACTCCCACGCACGCTTTCACACGCACGCACACACACACACACACACACAACACTCCCACGCACGCTTTCACACGCACGCACACGCACACGCACACACACACACACACACACACACACACACACACACACACACACACACAGACACACACACACACACAGGTGATTGTGTTGGCTTTTGAAAAAACACAGATGGGGACAGAGAGACGCGGACGGACAGACAGAATAATGCATGGGAGGGCAGTGAGGTGGAGGACGTGGGGCGACCAGGTGAAGGAGGACTGATGGATGTAAAGACGAAGGGACGGTGACAGAGGTTAAGAGAGGGCAGCGTCATCAGTATACTAAGATGTTCCCCGAGGGACGTCACATGCTCCCATAGAGGTCAGGACGAGGGCAACCAATCACCTTCAGCCTTGG